>NC_068413.1:8132363-8732363 GCF_023724105.1 Carassius gibelio | reverse complement strand
GCTAAAAATTGTGATTTAGTTTGAAAGGATGCATTCGCAGTATATGACGATATATAGATACAGACACCTTTTCATCCACTCACTTATATATCCACTCATACACAACAACAACCATGAATTCTGAGCCATGAAGAAGAGATCGCGACCCCCCCCCCCCCATTCGGCTCACCACCCCCTCTCTTTCTCCCCAAGACAAAACAAGCATTTCTGTTCAAACTCTCACCAAGCAGTAGAAGCAAGATGAATTTGCTTCCTCACACCACATTTACAGAAATGCCCTTGAAACGGGTGGAAAAGTACAAGAAAACATTACTGAAATACTGAAAGAGGTGGAGTGATCTCAGCAATGCTACCATAGCAACTCAGTCTCACCTTGAACCGCGGGAAGTGGAGGTAAACACGAAGAGCGATGAATTAAAATCGAAAAATTAAAGTCTTTTGTGTTACATGATTCCGTGTTCCTGGAAGCGTCAGTGTGCGATTTGGAAGGAAGGATGGTGTGTGCGCTCACACTTTATTTTAAAGCTGTAAAACACAGCCCAAAGTTTACCCCTCACTTTTCCTCTAATCTTCACAAATCTGTCTCTCTCACGTCACACTCACATTCCTCTTACACAAGTAATCATAATTGACATTTGATAGTGTGAACATTTCATAGAATCAAAAGGTTTGTTTTCAAGCGTCAAATAAGTACCATAAAATATGCTTTAAAAAAAAAAAACTTTCTATATAAGACTATATAAAACAAACTCTGTTATATTTTCATTGTTAACAGCGTTTATTTTAATTTTTTTTTGAAAAGAAAAAAAGATCTCAAGTTAATACAAGTAGAAGTAACATAGGTAAATGTTTCATAAGATTCTATTTATATAACATTGACTGTCCCCTCCCAAAATCAGATATGTACCTGAAGACACCTTGAACGGGGTGTGAAGACAAGGGTGCGAAAAAACGGATGGTGAGGCTCACACTCTTGTATGAAAGAATGAGACTGGATGTGTGAGTGTGTGTTCACTCGGCAGGTGTAAAAGTGTGTTTGTACTGATGGAATGGAAGTGGGCGAATGTGTTTAAACAGTGCAATATTGTGTGTCTATTAAAAAGACAAAAGAATTTGACTACTTTTTTCCTAAGCGTCACATACCAGAATACTTTATCATTTGTGGCAGGAAATAGAACAGTATGTTGTACAACAGTATGCTGTAGGGTGTATATAGGACACAATATTTTAAACTTTTTCCAAATAGAAATTTCTCAAGGGACCTCTTGCTTTTCGGTTTTGTTGTATTTCTTGCCCGTTTAGGGTCAAGAGAAACATGGCAGGAAATAATGGCAGGGTGTAAGTCGGGAGACAATGTAGCAAATCTGAATACAAATAGCCCTCCATACACAGCATTAGAGTTTGGTGTCAGCATGTTGCTATGCAAACAACCAGATTCTCAAAGCAGCCTGAAATATCAACAAAAATATACTGCACATATATTGCATATTAGTATATTGCATTTTTAATTTAGACTGAACAATTTTTATCTATGATTGTTGGTTTTAAGTGAACTGGATTTACAATCTGCACTTCTCTCGACCTAGCCTTCTGTCATTTTTTTTTTTTTTTTTTTGATTACCAATCAAACTGTCTCCTTGTGGCTCTCATGCTGAAAACAGCTGGAGTTACCAGAAATTAAATTAACTAAAATATTTACTACTTAATTTATGATTGGTTACCAACCAGCTGCTGGTTAAAGCAATAATGACCATACTCTATTTTACAATATATTCTGCATGTCTCCCTCTTATTTTCTCATAACCAATTTCACCAGCAACATGACCCTAATTTTCCACAATCAATATCCCGACCACATAAATGAAAAACACTTATCATAGGCGTCTCAGGGACTATAATCACTATTCTCTGTATTGACAGCCTATAGGAGACATATAACACTGGTCATTTCCCACTAGACTGCGGTGTTCCAGAGGTATTCGTTTTCTTTTTTTTTAAAGGAGGAGAAAATCTACGCATAGGGTTGAGAAGCCATTTGGACTGGTGCTTCAATAATGGATACTTCAGTTCAGGACTTCATGACTTTTTAAAAAGGCTGGGCAAATACTCACAATGTTGCTTGTCTTACATCTTTTCCCTCTGCACCTTGCTGTCTGAAACCACACATTAAATTGAAATGTTTAAACAGACGGACTAGAAATATAGCTGAATCAAGCTCAATCTGTCCTAGTATACCAGTTCCTGTATATGGGGCAATTCTATTAGCCAGGTAAACTTTCAAATGACAGGCATTCTGTGCACTCTTTTGTAACATATAAAGACAAATCTGAACCTGAGTACCGAGGTGCAGACAGAGAGATGGAGTATGACAGGGCAAATTCTGATTTAGAAAGATGGAAAATGTCTGGAAAACAGTTACATAAATATACATAAATATAAAGATATATTTTAAAGACAAGGCTCTGAATTAGAAACACACTATAAAAACATCAAACAAGACCAGTCTAAACAGTTTGAGCAGACCAGGAAACCATCCAGTGGATGGATTAAGCAGTTTGTTTCAGCAAGTCAGGAGACCGTTCTAGGATATGCAATATATTGCAGTACTGTGGAGCCAGATCTTAGTTCAGAGCTGATTCACATGTCTTTATTAAAGCAGTCTGCCACTTGTTTGAAAGGAAGAAAAGAGAAAGTGTTGTGAATGCGTGTAGGATCCCATTCCTGAAGGCTGATGCGGAG
Organism: Carassius gibelio; assembly: GCF_023724105.1. Taxonomy (NCBI): domain Eukaryota; kingdom Metazoa; phylum Chordata; class Actinopteri; order Cypriniformes; family Cyprinidae; genus Carassius; species Carassius gibelio. The sequence continues at coordinate 8,729,624 of NC_068413.1, read as the reverse complement.
GCTACAAGGCTGCGGCGGTGTGTGGCGCAGTGGACACACACAAACACAGAGATGCAAACATGCACTCAGACATACAAAGACACAAACACACACACACAAAAAAAAGAGACACACAAGCACTTCTGGGAGCATGCCGGTGTATTTGCCAATGGGTCTTTTCATCGAGCTCAAGACCTTCTGCAAACAGAAGAGACAGCCCAAGGCCAGTGTGGAGAAGAGAGAAATGTACTGCTTTTTACATGTGCTTATTCTCTCAATCCCTCCCTCTTTTGCCATGTTTTGATAAGAGAAGGTCATTGAGGAGGACGGACAAATATGTTTCTGTAGCTGAAAATTTATGTTAGGAAATGATTGTGCCATTCTCTCCTCGGGGTTCGGAAATGGTGGGGATTTGGGTCTCTCAAAGTAAGCACAAAGGACTCAGCTATTCATGTAGGTGATGAATAAATTAAGTTTGTTGTTAGTAAGGCATTTCTTCAATCATGGGCACTTTTGGGTCATTGGACCCATCTTGAAATGGTATTTACAGTCTTCACAGAGATTTTACTTTAAATACGTTACAGATAAATAAAAAAATAGCTACAAAATTATTCTGTGTGGTGGAAGTCACAAATGTCTGACAGTCACTCTTTGTTAATAGTCACTTGGATTAATTAAACTTTTATGATGGACTTTAATATTTCAGGATTTAAAGACTGGGCCTGGTATAGGGGTAAAACAAAATCTATACATAAAGGCAATTGAGAAGCATAGGGAATATAAATCATGAAAGTATGTAAAAAGCATCTGAGCTCAAACTGTAGAGTATGGAGCTAGCAAGGTTATGGGTTTGATTCCCAGGGTAAGCAAGAATTGATAAAATGTATACTTATATTCAATTGAGCTAAAATCATCAGCCAAATTACATAAATGTAAAATGATTCCAAGTAAGTTTTCATAAAACATGATAGGAGAAAATTGTTAGCCTGAATGCAATGTAAGTCGCTTTGGATAAAAGCGTCTGCTAAATGCATAAATTTAATTAAAATGTAATATAACAACAACAACAAATAAAAATAAAATAATAATAATAATAAAAAAAACTAAAAATCTATGTATAAAAAAATGAGACAGGCAAAAAAAAACAACAACCCCGAGACATAAATGTGCCTGAAGTTGAAGAAACATCAATTAGCAAAAAGAAAGTAAGAAAGCTAAAACTGCTTGTAAATCTCCCATAGCATCTTGTGTTATTAAAACTTAAAATGTGGTTTATCTGGTTGTTGCTATGGACAACAGTGGTCCACAAGGTCAGGGGGTTTTCTTACGGTTTATTTCTTTCTTTGCTACTTTCATTTGTTTTCTATGCTGCTGATTTTCTGGTGCCGTGACCCGGCAAAACAAACTGGATATAAGCAAAATCTGACTTATTTAAGACAGAACCAAAGACAAGATATTTCCTTTACACATCATGTTGATTTAATATTACCTCTCATTTTACACTCACATTTACTTGCCTTGAAAAGTAGAGCAACATGCATTCTCTCAGCGTGACCGCCAGACAAAAATCACAGGCAGGTCATGGTGTGTTTCAGTAAGTAATGGATTGATCTGTTAGGGATGTTTTGGAGTGATGCTGAAGAAAAGGGGGGGCCAGTGTGGCTGTGATCATCCTGCTTAGAAGAGCGTCCCCACATGCTGCACCACATCATCTATCCCTCCTTCTCCTTTATCTCACCACATCACAGATCTCTTTCCTCTTTCCTCCTTTGCTCGTGGAGAGTGTGCTCTGGAGTCTCCCTCTTCAATCTCCCCACTCAGCATGAGCCCACCACAACCACGGACACATGACAGCGTCTCCTCCACCCTCTGGAGTCGGGATTGAGTGCTGCCTCCAGATCCTGCTTGTCTGTTATCGTTCCTGCTTTGAAAAGATCCACCACAGAAAAGCAAATGATAAAGACAAAAGAACTATATCAGAGGAAGACGCGCGAGAGAGAGCAAGAGTGGAAGTTTGGAATAAATTAAGCAGATATGGGCTATTTTGAAAATGTTAAGAGAAATCATTTTTTGTATTGAAGAAATAATTCACTCAAAAAAAAAAAACAGCAATGAGAGTGAATAAATGATAATAGATTTTTTTATGGTCAGTGATATTTTTATTATTTTAGATAGTTGCAGAAAACATGAGCAGTGCAGCAGATATGATGCACACTGACCCTCTTTTGCTCTTATATACTCTTGATTTAAACCCTTGTGCAATAATACATTATGTACGTGAGATGTTTATGCATGTCCACAGTACATATGCCCTAGCCAAGTAAATCCCTCCCAACCAGCCCTGCCAATCAAATGCCAGCATTTATGCATATTTTTACAAGGCAAAACATGCTGCAGCCATCATTTTCCCACCCAGAGGTGACACGTCTCCTCCTAAAATGCACTAGATCCAATCCTCATTTTTGAGCTGCATAGTTAACATCTGACTGACAAGGCCTGCTGTACAGGAAGCTTTGCAAGAATATTTAACAACAAAAAAAGCCCCACAGTGATCCATTTACGACATGAAAGCGGAAATTAAAATTCCGCCTCTTTTCAAAAAGCAAAGTCGACAGGCTGACCTTGAATATAGACGGCGCAACTGAAAGACAAAAACACTGCCGATTTTTCACAGACTGGAAAAAATGGCTGGGCAGCCAGAGGTGACCTGCCCTGACTGTGAAAACGGAAGTGAGAGTGAAGTGTTGAATGTTCTGGCAAGCAGTGACCTCTGGCTAACACTTTCACACAGTATTCTGCGAAACATTCCGACTTATGTAGTTAGTCTATGGAAGTTCTAACAGATTTATGCATATTCTATGATGATGACAGGAGCAAGAAAGACACTTTCAAGGCCATAAAGATGATATTTCATACATCCACATTCCATTTATTCTTCAGCTCCACCCTTTAAACTCTTCCTGCTTCTGTTCAATCATCACTCTACTTGTGTCAGGTCCATCATCCCGCATTTCTCAGAAGGAGGTATAGATGTGTGTTGCCCCAGCTGATGTTAATTATCGCTGGCCACCGAGGCGTGCTCACCACAGCATGTTTCAAATGGCCACTTGTCTGAGACACACAGCGGCATGTGTAATGAGTGCTGGATGAATTAAGAAACAGGGCCAAGGACAACGAAGGCAAAGAGGGGTGAGCCACCCCCTGACCCTGAGGATTAACATCGGACTGTCACTCAGGAGAAAAGGATTGAGGACAAGAGAGAAAATCAGAGAGGACATAAATATGAGGTGCTGCGACTCAAAACATAATCTCTGTCAACCGAGCTTCACAGTTTGGGATGAACCTTAATTCTTATTTGATCACATCAAGTGGTAGTTGTTTTGGTGGACTGACTCTCTATTAAAGCCCAACCAGCACATACTGTATTGGTAAGGTGTCTGAATGGCCACTTATTTGTAGGAATATAGTGTAGGTCAAACAAAACGTTTTCTGAACGGTTTTCTGTGATGTGGTTGTTCTGTATGCCAGAAGAGAGTGGAGCTCTGGGCATCTGTCTGTCTGTCATCTCTCCTATCACTTCACTCTGACAGCAGAGTGTGAAAGCTCACTGTCAGTCACACATGCACATCAGGCATTCTAAATGGCAAGAAACTGAGAAAGAGAGAGAGAATCTAGAAATAAAGAGACAAAAAAAAGAGAAGAACAGTAAGCTATGGTTATAATAGATAACAATATTAATATCATCATCTAAAAAGTATGAACTTTTCTTTTTTACAGATAAAGTGCATTGTTATTGCTATTATTGTTTTTCAATAAATCATAATTTATTATTCAATTTTTTGAATCACTTTTTTTGTGGAAAACTTGCAAAAAATTTTCAGGATTCTTTCAAAAGGTAATTTATTAGAAAAAGAAATATTTTGTAACATTGTGTCTTTACTGTCACCCATTGATCAAATTAATGCATCCTTTCTGAATAATTTAGATTTTTAAAATATTACTTATCTCAAACTTTTGAATAGCGCATGACTGTTTCCAAAATACACTTTTTACCAGTATATATATAAAATATATATAAATATTTATATATATATTGTACATATATAAAAGTGAATAAAGTGAAAATAGAAAGGACCAATACAATTGATGAAGCACAACTATCCTGGTGAAGATTACAGTTCTTTTAGGCGCTATGTGGAATTTTACTTATGTACAAAATTTAGTGGCAAACTTCTTAGTAAGCACACCCATAGGTTCAGAAAGAAGGAACAAGGAGGATTAGAAATTGCATTGCATAAATAATAAGTCACATTCAACCTGTACTTCTTCCAACACAGCCAGCTGTGTGTGTGTGTGTGTGTGTGTGTGTGTGTGTGTGTGTGTGTGTGTGTGTGTGTGTGTGTGTGTGTCTGGTGTGAAAAACAAGGGGCTCCATACTGCGCTGCTTCCAACAGCATCTGCCTCTCCTTTATCCAAACTTCAGCAGCCACACCTCAATATGAAAGTATGTGTGTGTGTGCGTGTGTGTGTGTGTGTGTGCGGATGTGATGACAGCTGCTCTGCACAGTGTGTGTACTGCTAAACTCTCTTCCACCCCTGCTGACTGTCCATGCTGTGCAGGTACAGCAGCTCTCTCCTCTGTGTGTCCTGCTGCCTCATTAGGGACGAAGCGACACACACACACACACACACACACACAACACACACACAAAAATAATCCATTTGTCCAGCAAATGAGGCTCTCATGTCTTCAGTCCATATGAGATTGGAAACAGGTAGAAACAATTTAGTTAGCACTGTCCAATCACTGACCAGATTGTCTGTAAGATTCTGTCAAACAACATTTAGGCTGCAGCAATGTTCACACAGTGTTTGAGATTGACAACCAAACTGACATCTTTTTAAATTCATGAATGTGAATTTGAATCACAACCTACAGGAACCTCAATTGGAATTTAAAAGAGAATCTTTCTATCCACATGTCTATCTATTTATCTATCCATCCATCCTTCATTGCTTTTTTCTTTATTTCTGTGATTTTCACTTAGTTTGATTCAAATTATTTGAATGAAATCCTGTATTAGTCCTGCCTGCTTCAGCTCAAATACGATTTTTTTTTTATCTCTCTGTTTCTCTCTCGCTCACTTCATGAATATTTAGTGCTTTTCACTCAAACAAGACAATCATTAATTTCAAAGAACGCCCTTCATTCAATCAGCTCAGCTGGAAAGGGCACTGCCTGAGTGAAAACAAACAACAATACCATAAAACTGCTCCGCAGATATCATCGGCACCACTAAATAAAGTAAATCATTTGTATCAACAAGGAATCCCTTGAACATTTAGAATCAAAATCAGAAAGTGTACAGAGATCAGGTGATAAATAGCATAGATAACTGGAGAGATCTGGAGAGATCTTTATTGCATCCCACAAAGTCTTTGTCCTCTTGTCTTATCCAGCAGTGAACCAGACGGCCAAAAGAGGTAGAAAGGCCGGCAGGAAATGATGAGTGACCTCTCGCTGCTAAAGAGCCGATGGCAATTATCATTCATCATATCATAACACATCCTAAACAGTAATTAGTTCCGGGTCCTCTAATCAGATTGAACAAACTGCCTTCCAAAGGTGCTAATAAAATGTTGATCTCATATTGATCTGAAAAATGGGAGGGACATATCTAACAGTTGTCTCATTAATATTAATTAAGTGGCCAGCAGTTTTACCTTATATAAATATTTAATATAAGGTAAAACAGTCAGTCATATATTTAAATAGGCTGTATTTTTCCGTCTTGCTTGTGTGATATTTCTAAAACACACTAGAGGAGAAAGACAACGGAGAGACAAAAAAGAGGAAGGCTGAATGTAATTGAACAGAGATTTATATTTTTATATTATTACAAATTATATTAGTGTGATGTATATGAATGTGCTGATGTTTGTAGAGATAGAGGTTAACTCGAGCAGGACTAATGGAGTGTAATTTCATTTGCATGGTTGAAAATGAATCAGCATGCTATACACTCACACAGCTTTAGTGTAAATTTGTACATCATAAGAAAGTTGGGTTTATCCACACATTTATCATCTCAACATTCTTATATGCACACACACACACACACACACACACATATTTATACATGCATTTATAAAAAGAGAGAGGAAGAGATGGAGGAGTAAACTGGATTAGGCTCAAGAATGGTGTGCTCAGATTTGCAGTCAATTATGAGGGATTTAGACCATGCTATGTGAAATCATTCTGGTGGCTTGCTCCTAATATTACATCCAGAGAACGGGTAAGCTCCAGTCTTTCAGTGCCAAGCCCCTCTGATAATCAGGGTTGAACTCCCTCAGCAAAGGGAGCTGGGCTGTGGAAGCCCTTTTATGAGACAATCTAGTCCTTGAGCCCAACTCTAATCGATTAATTCATTACATACTTAGATCCAAAAATGTTTATGCCAGTACTGCACCAAATTCTGTTCCAATGGTTCAGTTAAGACTCAGACTAATGACTGATTATGTATATTTAAGGTTGTGGGTCACTGATTGAACCTTTGATGATGGGGTGGATGACTGGCTGCTTATATGGTTGAAAGTTCAAAGAGCATTAAAGTTCTATAATTGGTCTGTCATTATGAGCTTATATTTTAATATAGGAGCTCATCTTGAGTTCTCTTATCAGTCTAAGTGAGACAACGTGCACACACAAATATACTGGAACAAGGATGATGATTATCTACTGCATTGACTCAACACAGAAGGAATCAACACAGACCAGAACCAGGTCTAGATCAAAGACCTTTTTAAGTTTTTGAGATTCTTGAGTCAAAAGAAAGCAAAGCAGTCTGTATTTCATAAAACCGAATGACTGAGAAATGGCCAAAAGGCATGCACACAAATCTTCATAGTTAAATTCTACACTAAAATTTGCTCCTTTACTTTGTCAATGGGCAAATAAACAAATAGTCTTACACCAAACACTTGTCACTGGTTAAATCTAAAATTAATAGTTTACCTAATAATGTAAATTCTCTCATATACTCACCATGCTGTTCCAAAATAATAAATAAATGAATGAATAATGAAGAACTGATGCTTTGGTTGGTTATCATGGCCATCTCCATTAATGTCCATGTAAACGATGTTGTGCATCCTGACTTTGTAACAAGCAACACTTAAATCTGAAATATTTATTTATATTATGTATTTACCATTTGTTTGGAAGGCTCTTAAAAGCGTGAAATGGCACGATTCAGCTGCCTTCGACATCAAAGCTCAAGATAATTGGCACGGGACTGAAGGCATCATGATTTCCTGTGGCTCCTGAGTGATCAGTTACACTGCATTCACAGCTCTGGACTCAATAAATTCAGAGTTAATTCCATTAGCAAAGATAGAGAAGTCGTGTACTTTCAGAGAGTCTTGCACCAGCTGGAAAACTGCCACTGAGATGTCTAGGAATGCTAATGGGTAACGTTCTCCAGTTATTGCAGACTCCCTTGACTCAAACAAATAAAGCAATGTTAATGAATGTCATAAAATCACAAATTTTACAGTTTTCTAGGAAATCAAGCTACAAATGGCTTACTTAGAGTTGTCTATACACATTAAATTGAACAAGGAAACGGTATTTTACTATAAAAAAAAACAAACTAAAAACTAAATAAAAATACACGTCACCTTTAATGGAGTCCATTTACTAACTGTACAAAACATTGAGCAGAAAAACTCATGAAAAGTGCCATTAAGTATGCCATTTCATAGTCGTGAGAGTCTGGGACTATGAGATCCAAATGAGGCTCTAGATATGACAATAAGCCTGCACACACACTCATGCAAACAAAGACAGGTGGGGATTGCTTACAGGATAGAAAGTTTTAATGAAATGACCACTCAGAGACATTTTACCCGATGACAAAAAATGCTTCTATAATTTGCTGTCAGGCTGTCAAGAGACCAGCAGAAAATAGCAACTGATCTTAGTGGTCCAGCTTCTTGTTTAAAAGAAGAAAGACACAGAGAGAAAGAGAGGATGTAAGCAAGCATAGAAAGCAAGAGAGTGAGAAATACAGACTTAGAGAGAGAGAGAGAGACAGGGAAGACAGTATAGAGGAGATAGAGGAGGAGGTCATTAAGCGTCTCTCCGGTTGCTTTGTTTGCAGTTTATACTGCACTTTATTTCTACCATAAACAATCGCATGAGCCCAGCGCATCTTGAGCACCTCTATATATTACCCACAATGCCCTGTGGGGCGGGAGAGTGTGGCACCTAGGGAGACAGGGGAAGGAACATTATGCATATTCTATTATTCTTTGTCTGCGTCTCATGACACCACTGATCCAGTACCTTATTCCAGTAGCTTCCTCCAGTCCTACCAGCAACTCCATGATGCATTCCTCCTAACTGCTGCAGCTGCACACTTCACCATATACCAGCACTGTGAACAAAGAGGAGAGAAGCTCATTAATAAACATTTAGGAGTCATCATTTTTAATAACATTTGAGTTTTTTTCCCAGAGGTTCGATTATGAAGTTATGATGTACAAAAATAGTAATTTTAACAAAAAGTTTTCAATTTTTTGGTTTTGGTTCATACATTTAATGTATGTGTTTAGCAGAATAAAATCATAGAGGTTTTAAGGTGAATAATATATATATATATATATATATATATATATATATATATATATATATATATATATATATATATATATATATATATACATTTTTGGGTGGTCGATCTCTTCAAACATTTTTACAAGTGAAATTAGTTTCTCAAGGTTTGCTGTTGCGTTTAATACAATACAATTTAATCTTTTCAAATCCGATGTAACCTTCTAAAGGCTAATTTTATTCATTAAAGAATCTCCAAAAAACCACATCCATGCACCAATTTACTCGTATTAATGCATATATTTGCTTTATGGTGAGCAATTTAAGATAGACAGGAGGTGAATTTTGCTGAGGAAGCAGTGGATTGCTTCAGGCGTGGTCGTTGAGCTATGCTTGTGGGTGATGGCTGTTTCAGTAAACACTCTGCGGGGCCAGTGTTTGATCATCTGTGTAGTCAGTGTGGTCTAATTGTTTTTCAAAGCATGCTAATTGCTTCTCATCCAGTCTCTTTAAATGTCAGCGCTCCCTGTAGTTACAATGTGATTCACCGGCCCTTGAAAATGGAAACAAGGCTGAATGATTCAAAATGGAGAGGAAGGGACAGTGAAAACGGGTAGAGGACTGAATGGCGGAGACTGAGTTTCTGTTTGGAATGGCTCCACCAAGCCATACCCACCAGTGTGACCTTACTGGTCAGCAGGACTGATTCTGAACACCCTGCCCCTCAGGGCTCTGGGAAGGTCGTTACACCATATCAGCCATGGGCCAGAAGAAGCATTTATCTGTAAATAGACAGACAGTGCCTCCAACACACCCGCGCTAGGTCAAGCACTAAACAACCAGCGTTTCTGAGTGTTTGAGATGATTTGCCTGTGTACTAATGCGTGAGATTTAGAACCTGAGGCTGACTGTGAACTAAATCATATTATAAAGCCCTGATGACATTTTAATTACCGCAATTTAGCACATGACATGGAAATATTGTCATAGAAATCAGGCGAGTACATCACTGTTCAGGAAATCAATGAAAAGTTGAACACCTGAATGCTAAAAAACTCCTCTTCTGCCCACATTAAGTCACTTAATGTCACACGCTGCTTGATCCAAACCAGAGTTTGCTATATACTTTTGGGTCTGAACTGCAGTACATCAACACAAGTACAACTGGTTGAACTGGCAGCAGCTGTGTACCACTGTAGCTGGGTAACAACTCAGGATGAGAAGATTCCAGCTTCACTGTTTTATTTATGTTTCTGTCACATTGGATTTAGCACTAAAACTTCACATGCACAGAACCGCACTTGTGTTTGTCTGTCCCAGATGCAGTGTAAGAGAGCCAAATAATGCAAAAATCACCAAAGGCAATTTACTCAGAGACAAGAAGCTATGAGAAATGCACTGCACTATGCATAAAAGCAAACAGCAGTAACTATGATAACACTGCAACAGAGAAAAAAGTTTAAGTTTGATTGAAGTCACAAAGAGGTCTGCAGAAAACAGAGAGAGAGAGAGAGAGAGAGAGTGTGTGAGAGAGAGAGCTACGTTTTGCCTTTATATAATAGTATAGTGAATAAGTGATTAATTTTTCTATTAATATTAATGGTTTACTTATCTGCACATCTGAATCTGAAAAACTGCTTTCATAGCAAACCACACAAACTCAACTGTGATGTAAAATGAGCTGTAGCAAGAGCAAGCACCCTAGATCAGAATAATATTTACTGAAACCGTGACATGTAGTTGTATGTTCAACATTAAATATGGTCAGATTTCTCCCTAGTCATAACACCCCAGGTCTGTCTGAGTCTGTTTGAGACAAGGAACCTGTTGCAATTCCAGCCTACAGGGTGACAGCGGGTGCTCACACAAGGAGACAGGATCTCTAACTGATTTTTCCCACTGTTCTCACCAGGCCTCAGGCTCAGGCTTTCCTTTTCCCGCTCCTCCGCTCTCCTCTGAACACCAAAGGCATATGTGTCTGGTTCTAACCTCATGCTGTGCTGGACAGAACCCTTGAGAAGGAAGCAGGTGGTCTGGCATGTATACATGTGTTTGTGTGTTAGTAGTTTGAATTTCCCATTGCTCTGCTGGCTCTGGTTGCCTATGTAATGATTCCTCAGCTTCTGCAACGAGACCTGAGGGATGTGTTCTGTAGCTTTTAAACACACAGCAAACACTACAGAAATAGCCTGATACCTCTACACAGGACTTAGTTTCTCTGAGGACTAATCAACACCCGTTTGAGAAAGCGGTTTTAGCCAGGTATTGCTATTTTTATGTGCAATATCAAGCTGGGGGTCCATGAAACATCTGGATGTGACTATAGTGGTCTTAATAAAATATCTCGAAACCCCTAACTGTGCACATCTTCATTGCAGTCTTAAGTTTTCAAAACACTGCTAAATGATTGCGTGCAGGATGGTAAAACAAACAATCGAGGAGAGCAGTGAAACACGACAATATGCCTTTGTCAAATCAGTTCAGGTGTTCGTTCGACTGACCTGTAAATGTCCTGTCATCATTATCCTGCAATACATATCTACTATACAGACAGCTGGCTAAACCTCAAAGTGAGGCTTCTAGGCAATTTTGTCCTTTTTCTCTCTCTGGTCTGTCAGAGTGTGTAAGGACCAGGCTGGAAAGCCTTCCGGGAGACTGAGGTAATTATCCATTCTCTCCTGTCTGCCTGATATGTACAGACCATTCTCCAACTGCTCGCTAATGAAGCGTCCAATCAAATGCAGTCGACACTGCAGAGCAGCACCATTTAAAACCACAGATCTAGACAACGGGCCGTTTTGACACACTCGCCATGACAACGACGATAAGTACTGTTTTTTGGGGTGGGGCCAATTACTTTATTCATTTAAGCTAGTGCCAAAAGCACAGTACGTGTTCTACCTTAGTTCTTCTCTTAATACTTACATAACAACTTGTGGTGAGCCTCATTTAAGAAGTTTCGCCATCTCCTTTGAAAGACAATTTCTAAGGTTCTTCATACAGTGCCACAAAATCATTGGGATTTTCTATAACTGTACGCATAATCATTCAAAATGTAATAACAGAGAGGGTAAAACAAAAACTCTTATGATTTTGAAATTGAAGCTACAGCGTGTGGGATCGGCAGTCATATCCTAGCTGGTAAACAGAGCCATTAGCGCTAATGATAGAGTGTGTTTGAATACAATGTGCATTAGGATGAAGTGTGGGCTTCATCCAAACAGATTCTGGGAGTCCATCGCGAGTCGCTCACACAAGCTACGGCCCATGCTAACTATTATTAGTAGTATACATCTCCAGCCAAATTGAGACTAAATAAGCTGACTGAACTAACTTAATGTCCCAAGCTCATTGCTACACATCAGGGGGGCAAAGGTTCATGAGCAGAGATGTAAATAGCACTAAGAGAACAAACTCAAGAGCTGCTGCTTTTGTTTTTTTTTATGTAGGAGACATACAAACCAGATGTTTTGAGAGCTGCGAACCAAATCAACAAGTCTGCATGCTTTTCAGCATCTGGTTTCATCGGAGTCAACAGCTCAGACAGGGTGAAACCACAATACACTGTCCATATTAGCATATTACATCAGCTGGTCTATATTCGTTATATGGCTTTTTATATAATTTAAAATATTGTCTCATATTGACTATACAAAAAAGGGATCCCATGTTGTTTTGGACCACACTGACTTTTATAGAATGGGTAACAATAGTCAAAACATTCTTCTTTGTATTATTCAGAAGAAATGCATATGTTTGTTTATCTACAACTAAAGTCGTTCTCAAGTTGCATCATAAAGTGACCATTGTTTAACATAACGGGCACAACAATATGCAAAATTAGTAACACTGCATAGACAAGGCAGGAATAGAATTACATTTTATTTGCATTTATTCTTCTTTCTTACTGTTTACAACCCTTTCACAAAAGACCTGCAACCCATTTTTGAGTTGTGACACAAACCACAGTACCATACAACCTGCTAACAAACAAAACTGGCAACGTCCACATACAATAGAAGGTATGGACTGGATTGCAAGAGACAATCCAAAAAAACATGTAAAACAAAACCTTCCAGGAAACCAATCACAATTCCAAACAAGACCTCCAGTGCTGAGAGCTACTGTCTTTTGCCACCCAGTGAAATCAACATTTATAAGAGTGGTAATGAGCATTTTCCTTCCCGCGTGACAGCGCTAATTATATTAGCATGAGCTATGAAATATGAGCTAGCTGACACGCAGTTCCCTCAGAGGATGATGAAGGAGCAGGCCGATTTTTTAATAAACACGGTGCTGGCGAAATATCATCTCCTAACTGCCTTTGTATCGAGCTGCATGCACTTCCTCTGCCAAGATCCACCACTGACTCCCTAGGAATTTATGTACAAATAACTACTTTTTAATAGCCCTGTAATATGATTTCCTGCCAAAGAAATATTCAAATAGCTCTCAAAATCAGTACAGTATATTATCAGCCCCAAGCTAAACTGGATGTGGAAGGGTGGAAAAAAAAGAGACAGATTATTTTTCACTCTGTAATTATTATACCACTGTCATCTGTGGGAGAGGAAGAAAGACAGGGCAATACTGCACCATGTTTCACCAGGGAGCAAACGGCATTGTTTTTTAAGAATCAGGTACAAAACATAAACAGTAATTGTCGCATTTAATTACCGTAGACATTTACTTTGCCTCATCGCATTTATCACACATTTTCCTCATTGGATTACAAAATAATGTCTCTTTCATTAAGGGTGATTGGAAATAAAAACGAGGCTGTTTTTGTGTATGTGCATATTATAAATTGCTTCTTAAATGCAAATGGGTGTGTGAAACACACATGAGGTTATTATATTTTCCATGTTTGTGACCCCGACATTCTTTTATGTGGCCTTAATGAAGCAACCACAGGCTTCTGAGACCACCGTGACATTCGTTTGAGAGTCACTGAAAGAATTTCACTACTTCTCATGTGACCATTATGGTACCATGGACTACAGAAGTGAATTAATTGCCTTGGCACTGTGGCTCACTTTCCATTGTTGTGCTTTCCATTAAGACTAGGGAGCGGTTGCAAAATCCCACTGTGGATTGCATATGTGTGTGCCAGCAAAAGTCTGAATGTTTGGGTAGAATGCATTGCTGAAACGCAGAAAACAAGAGAAAAATGAACCGAATGTGTGGAGAACAATATAATTAAAAAGATGTCTGTTTGATTCAGGGGCAGACAACAAAGTGGAACAAAAACTCTACAAGACCACATTGATAGCTCATGAGACTTGTGGTGGAAATTGTCATTGTCATCTGAAATTAAGAAATGATCTCTAGCCATTCAGTCCAATTTCAATATACACTAATATACACTACTTAATATAATCCAAAATGTTTGGGGTATATCATTTTCTTTAATGTTTTTTGAAAGAAATGCTCAACAAGGCTGCATTTATTTGATTAATAATTGAGTAAAAACAGTAATATTGTGATGAACATCTGGCCACTTTTTATCACATATACATATATACTATTATATATATATATATATATATATAATTGTAAAAAAAAATGGCCATACAGGGCATTAGTAATCCAGACACCAACACTCCAGTTCAAGTGCTTAACACAGTATATGTGTGTGAAATTGTACGGTAATGCTTTTAGGAGATGAGACTCTTCACAGCAGCCCTCCAGGAACCCAAAGAGAGCCGGATAACCCAGCGGCCTCGCTCAGGCCATGCAAGCCAATCAGACCTGTGGGCTCAAATCTCCCCATACACCCCCTCCGCTCAAATGGAAAAGAGTCCCTAGCTGTTCTGTTAAGCATCTGTGTGTATGTGACAATTTGAAAGTATGTGTGAGTAAAATAAAACCAGTGTGATTCATAAAGTGTGATTCAAATGCCTTTGTTTCCGACAAAAAAAATAAATGTGCATGCTGTATTAGGCACAAAGCATGAACATGTGTGCACTCTTATGGCCAACTGATGTCCTTGGCACCTCTCTGAGCGTGTGTGTAGCGCATCAGTAGTGACTTTGACAAGCTGATAATGGGGCTCTTTTTGGGGGCTGGTGCTGTGTGGTGCCCCTCTGCACACTGTGCTTATCTGGCTCTCTTGGGAAGTGGACAGAGAGAGAAAGAGGGAGAAAAAAAGAGATTCTCAACTGAAGCTTGCACCCTTATCGCTCTGACAGCCGCCGTTTACATGAGAGCGGAGTGCCAGTCAGATCATTTACAGGAACAGATTAATACTGCCCAATGTGTCTCTCTCTCTCACACACACATACACACATGCACACACACACTACAGAGGTTTGTCTGTGACCGCATGCACATTTCATCTTTTCTTCCCATCTTTTCTCACTGTAGGCTGTCTCGAACTAGCCTTTGTGCACTGCAGTGTGTGTGCGCTGTGAAATAGATGCAGTCTATATGGAAACTCACTCAGAATTAGTGATGGGAAATAAGAGAGCACATTAATTCAAGTGTCTCACTGAGGACTTGTACCTTCCAACTTTATTAACTTTTGAGAGAAAGTATCTATTGTTTACTGCAGCAAATGCAACCATATGTAGATAGAATGAGATGGATGTATGATTGAACGCTACAGTTACCAAGTTAGTTTAAAGTTCCCGCACTTTTTTTAGATCAATGAATTTGTATAACTCTTCCTAGACAATTAAAAAAAATGTTTTAGACACTGCACTCACAGAAAGTTTTAGAGCTGAGGAATTAAATTTAAACATAGCCTATTTCATTAATTTTATAATTATATATATATATATATATATATATATATATATATATATATATATATATATATATAATTATTATTATGTGCTGTCTCAGGTGTTGCATTTGTTGCATTTCTCAACAGCTTCAGAATAGATGTCCAATCAAAAAATATCAGCCATCAGCTTTAATATTCATATTTGTGAAGAAATGTAACAAATATATTTTATACATGAAAGACTTTATATTAAATGAAATAAAAAATACATAAAATTATATAATTTAAATAAATAATGAACAACCAGAACTACTCACAAAATTTACTATTTAGGCCTTTATTTACATGTTAAATAATTAATCAACACGTTAAAAAAAACACTTAATATATATGTATAAATCAATATTCTTGATGCAACATTTTTTCTTTTCCACTCAGAGCTATGCAGCAGAGTTTGTGCTTTTGACTGACCAGCTAATCTGCAGCAGCAAATAAGTGCTAAAAGACACCAAAGCAGATGTGATTTGTTCTCTGTGATGCTCAGTGAGATTTTTTATATTTCCTCTTTCGCTTTCTCTATCCCTCCCTATTGCTAAGGCCTCCAAACACCCCTCATCCACCTTCTCCTTCTCTGATTCGCTCTAATGAATCATCCAGAACTTTTCCTTCAAAGAAAGATGATAAAGCCCCTCTGGCACAAACACATATTGCATGCATTCATCACCACACAGATTTAAGGTATGTCAGCTTGCACCAACAGCCCAAGCAATCGCACACACACACACACACACATATATATACACACACACGGTTTAATATATCTACAATTTAAGAGGAGCCCATGGTGCTCAGTCTCAGCAGATCGGTTTCGGTCTTAAGTTGCTGCTGTGCGTTTGCCCACACGCGCCGTGTCCACTCCTGGTCGTCTCGGGGCCATGACGCTGCTGTCAGATAAAGGCACAGCTCTATTCTGCTGTAGACAGATGAGGCGGCGAGTAGACAGGTAGGCAGTCAGCAAGCGTGGAAAGGGCAGACGGAGAGCTGAATACTCATCCAGGGATTCACACACGACAGCTGACTGGTATTCAAGATCTCACGCACTGTACAGAGCAGGGCAAAACTCACAAACATTAGTGCTCCCGCTTTTTCTGGATGCAAACACACACACTCTGACTAAAGCTTTCCTTTATCAGCCTCAAAGTGTCTTTGCACCCTGAAGAGGAAGTAGCACTTTCCTTTAATTGCATTCTGTCACATATTTTAAAGAATAGCTGTTTGGAAGGGTGAAAATACATCAATGTCTGTATATTTAAAGAATTAAGAGAAAAGTAGAGGAGAAATAAAAGACAAAGTGTGGCAAATGGTCATTCAGACTTAATGAAGAATCTTTCTCATTTCCTAGTGAGTTGCCTAGTGAGGGAGCATTTAAGGGATTATAAGTGTGTTTCAGAAATAAAATTTCCCTTTATTAATTCATCCTTATGTCATTCCAAACCTCTCTCTCTCTCTCTCACACACACACACACGCACCACAAATGTTAATTGACACATTATTTACAGCAACAGCTGCAGTCTACGGATGAGTTTTTTATGTTTTCCTTTATTAAAATAGCACATGTCCTGTGTTTTGAGTACCAAGTAGCTTTCTAAATCATATAGCTTGATAGTATTTTCATAAGGTATTCCTTGTATATGAATAGAATATTTCTGTTAAATGTGTGTTTTTTGTGTGAATCTATGCCGCAGAAGTACTAAACTACAATATAAACAACAATAACACTGTCATTATAAGAAGGTCTGCAGAATGAGTACACATGTGATGCATGTACTTCATTAAAAATAATCAGCCCCATATAATTAACCCTGATAATTAAAGTGATGTGAATGTGTGATCTATGGTTATAATTAACTGTTCTGAGCCTGTTAACTATTTTTTACCAATACCTTATTTGCCCAAAATCCTGAGCTGAAATGTGTGTTGCCAGTGTGTGTACACAACCACCCTATAAATGATAAAAATCCACCCAGGGTTTTTTTTTTAATCTACTAAAATCTTTACCCCTTTCTCAAATCGAGCCAATCTCAGATGCCTGTATGTGTGACATCACAAAAACAGGCCCCTCCCACAATAGTTTGACTGACAGTAGTGTTTCACCTTAGTGTCTTACCTTAGACCAGCTTCACCTACAGAAGAATTGAGTATAAGGTTTTTTTTATGATTTTTTGCAAATTGGCTTTCTTAATAATGTGCTAATTAGCACATTTCACAATGAATTCACTAAAGTAAACCGTCTCTCAGACAGCAGCTTGGAAGAGAGGGGCGGGGTCAGCAGAGCTCATTAACATTTGAAGGAAAATGCTACAAGACTAGTTGCTCCGAAAAAGAGTTGTTTTTGACAGTGTAAAAACTTGTATTTTTTACACAATTATTGAGAAATTTTTACAGACTTTTCATTAAGACCCTAAAGAATCATAGCCTGACTACGTCAGACTTAGTACTTCTGCTCAATTACAGTTCGCTTCTGTACTCAGTCTGCGACAGCGAACCATCTCCCAGTTTTCCTCCGGCTCCAAAACAGTCGGCCAATCAATTAACAGAGGGCGGGGTGAGAGCCTTGATGTAGATGCTAAGTGCTGAATTGAAGATCGTAGTTTAGGTCAGGGAAATCAAAAACGACAGTGGACATGGACAGCTCTAAAGTTTGTGTAACTACACATATGCAATATCCCACTGAACAGTATGTGTAAGTACAAATGTGTAACAGGACTAACAGCACTTTTTGATAAAGTTACACTTTATAGTAGATTTATCATGTAATTACTCTGATGTTACACAGCAGTGGCCAGTAAAATAGGCTTTACATGTAATTGTAAATGTTACACTTTCTTTAACAGTTACCATGTAAGTACACTGGTATTACAGTGGTGCACCAACTCTTAAGTCAAGATCCCATTTCCACCCCTAAACCTATTCATATCCACCCCTTGGATCAAATGGTTCTAATTACACTTATACATGTTGTTATAAAATTTAGTTATATAATACCTGTTACACGAGTACTTAGTGAAGAGAAAAAACATGTTGTTACAAATGTCCTGTTACACATTTGTACTTAAACAACCATCCTGATGGTTGTTACATGTGTGTAGTTACAGAAATATTACAGCTGTAGATACTATGTACTAATATGTACTTACACTGTGGTTACATATTACATACACAATTAGCTACTATGTAAGTACACAGGTATTAGGGACACTAGCTTTATATGTGAAAGGATGTTGACTGATGGTATCAACAAGATGCTGTTTTGTCTTCTGAAAATGAAATTGTTTTCATAATACTGTTGCATTTTTGGTCTGTTGCTATATGCTATGGTCCTTATCTCTTGCCATTTTTCAATGTTTTACTGTATGTATTTATTTTGTCACTATGTGTTGGATTTAGCATTGACAGACACTAACAACAGACATTTTGTCATATTGCCTCTGATTGGTTAGATCTACAATGAAAAATCATGTTTGTACACCATAAGTGCATTGTATCATGTAAAATGTTATATGTATTAAGGTGTTACGTTCAATGTTAATTGATTTATCAATGAAATAATATATAACTGTGGTAAGTGACTGCTTACCTAATTTCTATGAAAATTCTAGTCATTCCCCTGCAACCACTTTCTATATCTAATCCCTTTCATATATAAAAAATTAAGTTTATATAATATTAAGAGTGCCTCCACTGGGACAGAAAGCCTGTCCCTGTTATCTGTTTACACACATATGAAAAGAACATCTGAAACATCTTCACATAAACAGCCACACAAAACAAACCACTCTAAAGGACAAATGTTCAGAATAAATACTAAAAGTAGGAGCAGCAGTTCAGGGCTCTGGTCAAAACCTTTTTCTATCTGCAGAGCAATACATTGTGCACACAGGCTGGTCAAAACAGCAGCTAGACAACAGAGGTCTGGCCAAATCAATACTAATGAATTCTGGGGTTGAAATTCCAGACAGATTTCATTGAGGCCTGGACTTCATAAACAATACATTTTCATTAAGACCTGCAATGAAAACGTAAAAACAACAACCAGGGACGCTGGATGGAAAACTACTTATAAACATCTGATACTACAGTTATTTTGTTATGTGCTGTGTATTGTATTAGTCATACACTGACCAAAAATGCTCTCTTATTTGGTCTTACAAACATTAAACTGATTGTAACAGTGGCAGGGATGTATGCAGTGTAGCAGCTCATGTTGTTATGTCAACCTCACCTATCAACATCTTACTTTGTGCAAAGGCAAATTAGTTTACCATTGACCGATTTCTAAATACTGATCTGTGTGCAGTGGTGTGGTACAGTAACGTAATTAGTATATGGAAAATGTCACTGAAAGACAAAAAGAGTGCAGCAGTGCTAAAAGACAAAGAGAGAATGTGATGAATGAAGGTGGGTTGAAGTAGCAACCTTGAAATTACAGAGGAGTCCACATTGAAAAGATGAGATTAAAAATTTCTTTTAAACCTAGAAAGTATACAGAGAGATAAAAAAAACTACTTTTCAACAAGTTAAAAGTTATTGCACAAAAAGATATAAAATAAATATTTAAGATTTTGCACTTCTAATTGATCTTCAAACAAAAGGTTATCAGTCAGTTAAAACAAACCTGTAGTGATCATTCGTTGTGATCAAAGGATTTCTTTAAATGGCTTGCTACAAGATGCTCCTTGGATCATTCTGAAATCATGCTCAATTACATCAGGTTTTTCTCAAAACTTGTGGAGCTCAAGAGCAAGTGCAATTCTTTTTTTTTTACAAAAAATTTACTAACAATATCATTTGTGATAGGAAAAATTATACTGAATTTAAAAAAAAAACTATAAAAAAAGAAAATCCCATTGTACAAAAAATATGTTCTAAGATTATTTTGCCTACATTGCCATTACATGTCTAGACATATGAAGCGATTTAAATTTGTACTTTTCGTTGGAGTATTACAAGCTCTTTGCATTTGTTCTGTGCATACAGAAGATATGTAAAGTTGCAAAGACTGAAGTCTCAAATCCAAAGAGATATTCTTTATAAAAGTTAAGAGTCAACCATGCCTTCTAAAATGGTTCATTCTAACACGCTCCCACAACTCTACGTCATGATGTGAGATGTAATTCGCATGACGCCGCCAAAATGTTCAGGCAAAGAAAAAAGACGTATCTTTTATTCTCTCTGTAGTATTGTTGTTGCCGCCTGCGCCATGTTGTGGAGATGCTGTGTTTCATTGTGAAAGCAAAACTACTTTGTTTTACATTCCTAAAGAGGAATATATCTGCTTCGTCATGCCTAGAACAGCGCCAATGTCAAGCCGGCTCTAGCCCACTGTGCGTGACACAGTGTTTCACTGTGGAAGCAAAACTACATTGTTTGGCCTTCCAAAAGAGGACACGACTAGAAATCAGTGGTTAAGCACTGTTCACGAAATATTCAGATGTGTGCAATGCATTTTATAGAGGACTGTTTCCTGATCCTGGAAGAGTAGACTAAAATGCCAGCTGTTCTGGCTCACAGACTGTAAGTAAGTTTTTTTAATATTTAAAGAATTTGCCACTGATAATTCAAACACGAGTTTTGAGCAAGTAATGCTTTTTGTTTGTCATTTCGGCACAATGAAACGCAATGTGTAAAAAGACAGTATAAGTCATTATAATCGGTAATTATGTCCCCACTGGATGCAACAAATGCCTCGTTTATAATGGGTTTTAATGTTTCTGTCTCAGTGCTCTGGTGTTCTGACCGGGACACGGCATCATAGTATGGTTAGGAGCGTAACATTTCCATCACATGCTTGAGGTAATCAGCCAATCACAACACACTGGATAGCTGGCCAATCACAGCACACCTCGCATTTCAGACCAATGAGCTTTTTAAAAATACAAGTGTTTCAGAATGGCAGGGCATAGAGGAGAACTGAAAATGTACAGTATGTGGAAAATAATGTGCTTTTGAACACATCTCATTCCACCAAATACACAAAATAATATTATTTTAGCAACAACATATGACCCCTTTAAATTTTTTAAAAATGAATGAACATTTCATTTTATCATTATCAAATCATTCAACATTTTGGAAACATTATTTTTGAATGTTCTCTCTTTGTTCTGAAACAAGCAACATTAATAATTTAAAAATGGTAGAAGAACATCCAACTAAAATGTTACAGAAAACAAAAAAAATCAATGAATGATATATTAAGAATTTTTTGTGCTAATGTTTTGAGAACATTTTTAAAGACAGATAGCTTTAGACCAAAATTCTATTAACATCACTGGAAGAACATTTGAGAGAACTCTGGCAGAATGTTCTTAGAACACTCCCTATTAGCTTGGATAGAAACTTGACTCCACTGTATCCACTTTTCAGTATAATCTTAAAACAAAATGGCAGGTACAACGTAATACTTTTAAAATGTAGTAGATTTACTTTTTTTTTCACACAATGGATGGAACACATGAAAGTAGTCCATGCCGTACCACAGGCTCAGAGTGTGATGCTCACTGCATATTCTATTGTTGTCTTTAACAGAAGCACCAAACAATTCTCACGACAGTTGGAGTTTAAAATATCAACCACCCACACAAGAACCTTCCAGCAATCAAAAACACAATAAAAGATGAAACACTGTAATACGACACACCTGTGGGACTAAATACATGATACAGAATACTTCTGATTTACCTTATTTGTAGATTAACTGTAATTTTAACATCCTGATTATTCTTTATATTTCCTTTTGGCATTAGTTTACTAAAGTGAGCCTTGAAATGAAAATGGAAAATAAATGGATGTTTGCAGAACTTAATCAAGTATAGTTTAACCCATAGCTCTGAGGTTAAAGGAGTCTATAGAACTGTAAAACCTTAATAGTGCACCTATTGAATGCAAGATCATAAGGCAATGTGTAAATATCACTGCCTCTTTAGTACTGATCGACTTGCATTAAATTCTCACCTAGCAAATAAACTGCCGTAACACCTCTTAGAAGAGATAAACGTTTTTATGTGAGCGTTTCGTGGTGTAAGTATGATGTCTCATTAACTACAAGTAAATAGGTGTAGATTGCTCTTGGGGGATATTTCATTGCTCTGAACTGCATTAAAGTCAGAGCAAACATTTAAAGAAAGCACATTAGTGTGGAGTTCATGTATTAGACAGCTAATGAAGGCATTCAAACACTTGAATATTCACTGATGATAGCACAACCAGACGGTCATTTTTGCTAATTAAACCCTGGCTGGGTTATCAGGACCTCTACTCAGAGAGGCGGCAACTCAAGAAATAAAAAAATATGAGCACATGAAATATTGATTTTAATTAAAATTATTTACAAATATTTCCTGTATATCATCTTTCAGCTTCCGTTGAGAAAAATTCCACTGAGCTTCCCCCCTTCTTTTTTTAAACATGCTCTAGACAGACATCTTTGACCGTTCCATGACCCCAAACAGTTTTACAGTAACGTTTATAAAGAAGTTCTCATCATTTTCACTATCGGATAACAAAAATGCAAGATGCCACTAGTACCCTTTGTATAAAACAAGAGAGAGCAAGTCTACGGTGTAATGAGAGCAGTGTCAAGTTAGATTACAAAGAACACATAAAAAAACTTCAATGAACGCAGGTAAATATTAGGAAAAATCTACCAGCTGGATTGAAAGTTTGTCCAATCAGAATGTTATATATTTAGCTCTGAAAATAATATTAAGAATAAGGTGGACATCAGAAATTTTGTTCATATATAACACATATAATCTCAACATAAATTCTAATGCAACAAAACTAAACTGTGAACACATTTCTACAAACATGGTGGCACATGAAATCAGCAGAATGGCAAACTATTACACTTTTAACTAACTTGTCATCTAAATTATGTTTTATTAACAAAGTTCGGGAAGAGCACATTCAGATAATTGACACGAGAGGAGCACAGTCAGTAATCAACCCAGGTTGTGGTGGTGGGTGGGGTACTCTGGGTTTGAGCTCGGAGCCCACCCCTCGGACAGCACCCCAAATACGCATAACATTTACTCTGTTTATTATAGGCATGTGTGAACTTGTGAACTTGACCATTTAACATCAGAACTCGCTGCAGTGCATTCTGGGAAATCCTGGATGCCACGTTATATCATAAACTCTTACGTTAGTTATACCCATCTCCCTTCTTTATTCCATTTGAAATGACTGAAAGATGAATTATCCCCCGAAGTCTCTGCATGTTCTCAATATGTGTATGAGATACTGCTAGCAGCCAAGGTGAGGTTAGTAGTAAATGCAATTCACCCTCTTCCTTTGGGAGAGGAGGTGATAATGGAGGTGGGTAGTGTGGCCCAAATCACAGATTACAGTTGAATGTATGAGAGGGTCCTTTTCTCCTCGTCTTCTCTAAGAAACTAGAGAGATATGTAGCTGTAGAAAAAATCAAGGCCACCACACTTACCAGAGTGTGTTATCATCTTTGTGCATCTCAGAACTGTGGAGTGGATGGGGGAAGACTGTAACACAGCATGCTCCCTGGGGAACCTGCCTGAAGGGGTGCGAATGCAGCTATCATGTTGTTTCAATTCCCCCATTCGCTTCAAACATTATCCGCCCATCAGTTTTGCTTACTGCAGTTTTATTTAAGAAGCATGCTCCTGAACAGCAACAGCACCAGGTACAAACCTATAGGAGAAAAAATATTTTTTTTAGTTATGATATCATCAACAGGTTAAGAGTAGTTTGTGAAATTGCTAAACACTGGATCACAGAAGTAAATATGATTGCCATTTGTTACTCATTCGTTGCATGAGTTGGCCACTCTGCTTTAATCAAAGCATGTGATAGTACACTTGGAGGGACTGTCTCTGTGGGTTAGCCTGCTGTGCATTGCTATTACAGCATGACTGTGATCTCAGGAGCTCCAGTTTTTGGGTCACCCTTGCCATTTATCTAAATGTCTGTTCACACCAAGAGCAAAATGCAAAAGTGAAGCTAAATGGCGAAAAAAGTCCTACTCACACTATGAGCGAAACGAAAAGGCACTCTGGACATTCACATGATTTAATAGAAAATGCATAACTATAGATGACAGCAGATTAATTTAAATGCCCACAAAAACCATAAAACCCATTAATATTAAATAATATGGAAGTATATTTTGTCACTGAAATGGCAAAACGAACATTAGACTAATAGTATATGCAGTAAAATTTACTAATTTTTGCTAATATTAATACAAATAATTTTATTTCAAATAAATGCTGTTCTTTTGAATTTCCAATTAATCAAAGAATCATAAGAAGAAAAACTATGATTTACACAAAAACCATTAAGAAACACAATGGCTTTCAGCATTGATGATGATAAATTATTCATAATAAATCAAATAATAATAATCAGAAATATAAGTATGGTTTCTGAATTATCATGTGAAACTTAAACAGGAGTAATGACTGATGCAAATTCAGCTTTGTTATAACCAAAGTTATAACCATAATTTATTTTATATAAACACTGGTTATAAACTACTCATTTTAACTCCTCTCTTTAGTTAGTACAACAACAACGTTTTCCTTAACTGGGCTGAAAGTCAAGTGGGCTGTATGTCATTTTAGATGACATATAACATCATCGATACAAGCAACAGGGTTAATTAGGCTATTATACTCCAGTTAATCTACACACATATATTTATATATTTTATGAGATTATAACAGAACACTACCCACATAATGGAAAGTGCAATTTGATGAGGACATGTGACAAAGTAGAATGCTGCTAATTGAAATGTTTATTGTGGAATAATGCCAACTGTTTAATTTATATGCAGTGAATACATGTGCAGTAACTACATGAGTTACACAGGCAATTATTTAATTTTTTATTTTTTCATTGGTTGAGAAACGGTGCACTGGTAACTTTACGCTCTCTTTCTTTATTATCTGTCATTTTTGTCCTTCTAACATCTGCTGCAGTTGGATTATGATATTTTCCGCTCTTTCCCTTTTCTTCTCTTCATTTTTCCTTCATAGGCAACAGATGACAAGCAGGCAGTTGATAGACCTGATCTCCAGGTTTGACCTTCTAAGAGGCTATGCAATTCCGCCTGTCTCCTTTTGAATCCCTCCTACCAGCCTCTCTCTCACTCTGTGCTAAGTGATGGAGATGCCGCTTCATTGAAAACGACGTCTTAAAGAGCTAGAAAAAGGTTACAGTGGCTGACTTCATGACACGGGTACATTATTTATATCCAACATCCCTGCAGTGCCTTGGTCGCCTAATTGGTGAAATGAGGGATTTTTATACATCCAAGGGACCAGTAACACACACACAAACACTACAAACTACATTTCTTACAATAAGCTGGTCAGTTTTGCTTTTCACTTAAAGTATTTAAATGAATCTAACTGTACTTTAGAATGATGAAAATAACTACTAAATTTCTAAAACAATATGAATATATTGAAAAAAAGAAACTAACCAAAAAATCTGCACTGTCCCATTCAACAACTACCATCCCATTCAGGAACACTCTCCTTAAGTTATAAATTAGCTTCATTCATTGTAATTCCCTCCCTGGCTTTGGTTCACTATATGAGCTTGGTTAACGGTCTCTACAGGATATCTTGCTGTTATTAAAGATGAAAGCCTCTCTAGGGAGGAATCCACTCTAAAGCCATCATGCAGTGCTGAAGGAGTGTGAACACAAGGCCAAGACCACGCAGCTCTGAACAGATTATCCCTCTACACCTTTCAATCTATTCCACACCTCCAACTCTTCCATTTACGCCATTCTCTGGAGGACTGGTCTTTAAATAAATGAGATTCAATCAATCAGAGATGATATATGCAATGCATTTATAATGTTAGCTTGCACACATGAGGACAGAAAGATTACTGTAGGGGAATTATGTCCTAGAAAGCCTCTACAAAGAGATGTATTGCATAGGATTTCGGCCTTGAAGCAATTGTTCATCCAAAAATTAAAAAGCTGAGTAAATGATAAAGGAATTATGTAATTTCATACCTGTATGACATTATTTTTCTGCCAATCACAAATGGTATTTTGAATGTTGGTACACTTTTTTACTACTGGCATCCACTGTCCATTGACATTTTTTTTTTAAACAAATGTCTTAATTTATGTTTCACAGAAGAAAGAAATGATATTGAGTAAATAGTGGCAAATATATATATATATATATATATATATATATATATATATATATATATATATTTATCCCTTTACTGATTCTAACTTCAATTTCTCAAAACAGCATTCAAAGGCTGTCTGCTTTTATTTATTTTTTAAGACTTATTTTTTGCATTTTTTGTCTCTATTGTTATAGGACAGCGTAGATGAAACAGGACGCCAAAGTGGGAAAGAGAGAGGGTAATGGAATCGGGGAAGGTCCTCGAGCAGGGTTTTCTTGGGATGCTTGTAGCACAGCAGCACTTTATGTTGGCATGCTACCCACAAGGCTATAGGCGGCAACAGCTGTCTGCTTTTCTAGTTCAACATTACAGTTTATAATTTAAAATTTACTTTGAATGGCTTACGACTTGCTTGACAAACAAGAACCTTTTGTTTTCAGTTTGGTGACAATGGTGATTTCACTGAGTTGGGATTATACACTTAAATGTCTGGGACTGGAAAGGATAGGGCACAGGTGCAGGGAATGTTCCAAATTATGGTTGCTAGACCCACGACAAGCCAGTATGAGCCACAACATCTGTCTCTGCTGCACGACATCCCGGTTGATCAGAAGTCAATTATAAACATGTGATCACCCCTGCAAAGGTAAATCGCCCTCCATTAGGAATGATAATTTCTCAACGCTTGTGTGTGTGGCACTAATTTAGTTATGTGAGTGTGCTTTGAGAAGAGAATCGGGGTGAAGTGACAGAGAAAGAAAAAGAGTGAGAGAGATTGCTTTAAGCAGCAATTTTCAATAGTCTTGATGGAATCATATGAACCAAAACTTTGACGATACACACAAACCCACAGATCTGCCTTGTTATTACTTGTTATTAATTACATTACGGTCTTAAAAAAGGGGAGGAGTGTTGGGCTCTGTGCAACGTTGCCCATCTGACAGCACACAAAAGAAAACATATTTAGATTGAATTAAAATGACAGCCCCTTGACATAAGAACTGATTTACAGAGGACAAGATATCACAGCTCAACCCCCCAATATATAGACTTTAAAGGAAAGCGCCCAGCGAAGAAAGACAGGAATATGCTGTTCAAAGATTGGATTTTCTTTTTTATGTCTACAAAGGAACATGCATACTCAAACACACACACACACAAGCGCTTTCCCTCATTTTCTCTCTCTCTCGCTCTCTCTCTCATACACACCGTCCATGATCAGGTTGCAAGCGTCGTGAGAAAATGAGAAGGGCTGTCACTCAAATGGAGAAATGATGCAGGATCTGTCAGGCCTGCATATACTCAGAAATTGATTGGCAAAACTTTCATAGGGAAAAACTATAGCAAACCATTGCCGAGTTTCTCATCTCAAGACCTCAGTGAGAACGCCTGTGGAGAGATATTGTGATCAGAGATTTGCGGGGAAAAGGGCAGTGCACTAAAACGGTTGGCACACTGACTCATGACCACAGAACACAGAAACACCACAGCCTTGGAGAGAAAGAATCTACTACCAGCATTGTGACACTATCCAACTGTATTCTGACATCAAATGTATTTTGATACCAAATTAAAGAATTAATAGACATAAATAAAGACAGAATTTCACATTTAAGTAAACCATGAATGCAACCACATGATTACATTATCCTAAAATAAAATATACATTTTTTAAATTATTAAATAAACTAAATGATATTCCTGCCAATAAGTTTGGACTGAAGGAATTTTTTGCATCAAAGAAGCATGCTGATTTAGTTAGAATTATCTACAGAGAAACTGAAAATGGCACAAACCCATATTGCGTGGCACAATAAAAAGAAAAACAGAAAAGTAAAAAAATAAATAAAAAAATAAATAAAATTGTGCCCAGGGCCCACGATCTCTTAATCTGTCTATACTTTTCTCAGAATGGCACAGCCTCCATCTTCAGGGCCACAGACAATAGAGCGCCAATCAATAGAGCTGACATTGAAATGCAAGCAAACAGATAGAAGGTAATGGATGCCATGGCAACAGGCATTACCGAGTTTCTAACTCGAAGGACAGTTCCATCAAAATGACTTCATTAGACAATCTAACACTTTTATTTGCATGCATTTAATCCACACACACACACAAAAACTAATCCACTTCAATGAATTTAGTACTTAAAGTTGGCAAACAGCATTTGCAAGTAGATCTTGGAGAATTGTCTTTTAATGAACCATTTTGTTTTAATATCAACGATTTACCAAAAATGTAAAATATGTGAAAGGGTGATTTTTTTTTTTAATCTGACTGCAAAACCTCAGAACAAGTACAACTTTTCAAATTAAGGGCCAGTTTTACTTAACAGGT
The DNA here is from genome assembly GCF_023724105.1 of Carassius gibelio. Taxonomy (NCBI): domain Eukaryota; kingdom Metazoa; phylum Chordata; class Actinopteri; order Cypriniformes; family Cyprinidae; genus Carassius; species Carassius gibelio. The sequence goes on along the minus strand of NC_068413.1, from coordinate 8,700,764 downwards.
CAAATTAGTGCAAGAATTCCAAAACAGCAAAGAAAGGGAAACTCCAATGCATTGAATGAATTCAATAAGGTAAGGTGCAAAAATAACTGTGTCCACACCTTTTCAGCACTAATTAGTAATTGCGCATCTTTAGTAAAACTCGACAGTACTTCTTCAATTCCAAAAGGCGGTTTGCGCTGGTGCAAGTTGTTAGTAAAACTGGCCCTAAATGGCATTTCAAAGTAAAATAAGTATTTACTAAAGGTTTTTAAAACTTTAAAAATCATTTTTTGTCCTGGGTGGAAAAGTTAATAGTCCTAAAGAGAATTTGTAATGACCTCTGACAACTCCAAGTGCATTTAAAATCCTCTTTTTGAACTTTTTAGTGCAAACACAGTGACCCATCTGGTGCCATTTTTATTCCTATTTTCCCTGAACTAAAACAGCATGCTCCTGACACCTTTAAAAAAACAAACCACATCGCTTTTCCCTGGAGAGCTTACATTAGATAGGGCATAATTTCAAAAAACAGCATATTATCTGACCCTAGGAGAGGAAAGAAGGAAGTCTGTGCTGTGGATCGGTGTGTATGTTGGGAGGGGTGTACTCTGGGGGGGCTCTCTGCACTCGAGATGTGGAGATATGGAACGAGGCATTAATTGAGCCGCCTGCAGAGGGGAATAGCATAAGGAAGAGCTCATTAAAAATGATTATTAAAGAAACAAGCAGAGCAGCAGTGCTCAAGCATGGCCAAAACACTCAGACAGAGGGGAAACAGCTTGTGCCGTTCTGCCATGAGGACATAACTTACACTAAATACAGAGCAAAAAGTCACAGACTGAACAGGGTAAATACATGCACATAAACAGCAAGTCAAATTAACTGTGAAATAACGTGTATTAGGCAAACCTTCTGTCAAGTCAAGTCAAGTCACCTTTATTTATATAATGCTTTTAACAATACAGATTGTAACAAAGCAACTGAACAGCATTAAACAGTAAAATAATGTGTCAATAAAGAAAAAAGGAAGTTCATCATTGAATTCAAAGATGTCATCATCCAGTTCAGTTTAGTTTAAATCGTATCTGTGCAATCAAGTCAACAAAATTGCTGGATATTAAGTGCCCCCAACAAAGCAAGCCAGAGGCGACAACGGCAAGGAACCAAAACTCCATCGGTGACAGAATGGAGAAAAAACCTTGGGAGAAACCAGGCTCAGACGCATGGGCTAGTTCACCTCCGACCAGACGAAACCAACAGTTCAATTCCAGGCTGCAGCAAAGTCAGATTGTGCAGAAGAATCATCTGTTTCCTGTGGTCTTGTCCCGGTTGCCTTCTAGGAGACAAGGTCTTGACTTTGGAACTGTTTCCGGGACTCATCTAGTCGTCCTGGTGTCCGCTGACATTCATGGCTGTAGAGGTCCTCTCTAGGTGCTGATTCACCATCTGGGCTGGATACATACTGGATCCAGGTGACTATCTGGATACAGACTGGATCTGGTGGCTACGGTGACCTTGGCAGAAGAGAGAAACAGACTAATATTAGCATAGAGTCCATTCTTGTAACAATGTGATGAAGTACATTGTGTGTTATGGGAACTGTTCCCGGTTCCATTTTTCCTAATTAATCCAGCCTAAAAATCCTTTAATGGATTTGAATATTAGAAATGTGTTAGTGTGTTATGTGTAAACCAGCTTAAATCTAGATTTAAACTGACAGAGTGTCTCTGCCTCCTGAACAATGTTAGGTAGGTTATTCCAGAGTTTGGGAGCTAAATAGGAAATGGAATTGTGGCTCACAGTTAATTTTGATATTTCAGGTATTATCAAGTTGCCAGAGTTTTGAGAATGCAGCGGACGTGGAGGATTATAGTGCAATAAGAGCTTGTTCAAATTCTGAAGTGCTAAACCATTCAAGGCTTTATACAGTAATAAACAAGACTTTAAAATCTTTACAATGTTTGATAGGGAGCTAGTGCAGCGTTGGCAGGTTGTAATTTAGATGTATATTTTTGAGGTGGAAAAATGCAGTTTTACAAATGCAAGAAATGTGGCTTGCTATCAACTAGCACACCTAGGTTCCCAACTGATGACGAAGAATTGACAGATCAGCCATCAAGCCATCAGCAGCCATTTTGACTGTCGGTAAATAGTGCTCTCTGCCGGTAGAGAATAGTAAGATGGCGGTTCGAACACTTCGGGTGGCTTCACCGGCTGATGGCAGTTTAGAATGCAATAAGCAATCCATTCATTTATATAGATCATTGGATGGAATGCAAAAATATGCCCTATGAGGACAGCAAACTGACAAGTCTATTTTGGACAGATTGATAAATTTGAAAGCAAAATGGATTTCTGTGTAGGTCAGTGACCTACTGTACATACTGTACATAGAACATAGTGTATTAAATTTAAAGGCACTATATCAAAGATTTACTACTCTTCAATGATTTTAATTTAATTATATTACATTTAGGGTTTTCTCAGTAAACACTGAGAATAATTATAATCCATTTTTAATTTTAATTTTAATAGTTCAATATGATACATTTTTTTCATTCGTTTCTTTATACATTTATATAGCACCTTACTGGCTAAACAGTAGTTCCAAGGTGCTGTACATTACAATAAAAATAAATAAATAAATAAAAACCAACAAGACAGAAACATAAAAACATCCATATACTAAAATGCCAGGGAGTACAATATGATTTCAAACTATCCTTATAAAAACATTTAAAGTTAAATGGGGGGGGGGGGGGATGAAATGCTCGTTTTCACTAAATACTACTCCTGTTAATCTTGAGTACCTATAGAGTAGTACTGCATCCTTCATAACTCCAAAAAGTCTTTAGTTTTATTATATTTATAAGAGAAAGATAGTCTGTACCGTTTTTTCCCAGAAAAACACGAGCGCCTAGAGGCGTGACGTGTGGGCGTGCTAAAGAATCACGAGCGCCAGTAGGCTTTTGCGTTGAGAGCGTTTGGAAGCTGGGACATTACTGTGAGGAAAAAAAACATCATCCAAAACAAACTATGGCTAACAGTCAGATTCAGCGTATATTTATGATCCAGAATCAGATCCAGAGGCTGAAATTTAACAAGAGCAGCTTCAGCAAACGACGTCTCTATGTGGTATGTATTGAAACTGTATATATTTGCTTAGCGGTTTTGGAAAATGACCACTTTATGTAGCCTTTTTTTTTTTTTACCTGTACATGTGGAAAGTGCAGTTTGATGACAACATCGCATATTGTTTACTTGATGTGCTTACACGCTGATAGCTAAGTTAACAACACAGAGATATTTGAAGCAGTCTTCGAAATGCAGGGAACAAACAAAAACACTTGCACAACTCGGTTGATGCTCTGTAAAAATAAACTCCATCCACTGGTCCCTTAATGCTGTTTTTTTGGGGGGTAATCTGTGCAGGGTTGTCTTGCTCTGGCAACCAAAAACACACTTCTTTTGTGAAATTTCGGTCTCTCGCTCTGATCAGTGAATGTCTCTGCTCTGCTCTACGGGAGCGCGCGCTCTTCTGGGAGAAGTCCCCTTAGGACCCATATAAGGAAATTCCGCTCCATCTAACGTCACACAGACCCATACTCGAAAAAAACTTTCCGAAACTTGTGACAAACCGGAAGAGGTATTTTTGGAACAGAAAATGTGCTAACTCTTTAACAGTGTAAAATACTCAGTATGCATGAAAAAGCATTTCACCCCCCCTTTAAGGAAGATCTAACATCCAGTGGCAGATTATTCCACATTCTTGTACCAGTGACAGAGAAAGTACAATCACCCTTCAATTTGAGATGTGCACAAGGGAGAGTTAGGAAAAACTTTATTTAATGATCTTAGTATTACACTTGGACTGGGGCTTAATAAACTCAGCTAGATATTATGGCGCCATTCCGTGAAGGGCTTTAAAAACATATATCAAAATATTATTCTGTATCCTAAATTGTACTGGTAACCATCCTAAAAAAGCCAATAAGGGAGTAACATGATCTGATTTCCTAGCATACATTAACAACCTTGCAGCAGCATTTTGTACTAACAGCAAGCGAGCAACATGTTTATGACAAATCCCAACATAAAGAGCACTACAGTAGTCTAGATGGGAAAAAATATAGGCATGGACAACTTTTTTTTGGAAGAATTTGTTTCAATTTTTTGGCTATTGTCCTTAGAAGAATAAATCACAAATCACCGTCTTTATTTGTCGATCATATATAAGAGAATCAAAAATGACTCCCAAGTTATTTACTTGATCCTGTAGGTACTCCATGGGCCCGAGTTATCGTTTACCATCTCACTACGAGCTGTGCAACCAAAAAGAATAACTTCTGTTTTATTTTCAATGAACTGAATGAGATTTTCAGCCATCCACCACTTTTCTTCCTCCAGACACTTAAGGAATAAGGCATTAGAATCCTTACTACTGGGTCTCAACAGCAAGTAGACTTGTGAGTATCAGCATACAGATGGTAAGAAATACCTTACTTTTTTAAAGGTCACTGCCAAAAGGAGTATGAACGGTGAAAACAGGACTGGACCCAAAACACATCCAATGCGGGACCTTACAGGTCATAGGTGCAGAGGCAGAAAAATAGTTACCAATCTTCACTGAATTATTTCCAAATAAGATGCAAACCATTTTAAGACCATCCCATGGATACCAACATATTGTGTTAAATGAGTCAAAAGGATCTGGTGATTAATGGTGTCAAAAGAAGATCATTAGCAACCGTTAAAAGGGCTGTTTCTTTACTGTGTCCACCTCTAAAATCCGACTGAAATTTATCTCAAATAAAAAATGTTTGTTCATTGTTTCAGCGCAACTTTTTAAAGTACTTAGACAAGCCAGACAATTTTGAAATTGTTTTTTTTGTATATTTCATTTGCAGTTTATAACATAGCAATCCTTAAATGAAAACAATCTGCAAAGTTGTTAATCAAAAAAGTGCATGATAAATAAAGATATTGTCTCTCAAAAGAGAGTCGACTCAGAGTCGCCTTAATGAGTAATCATAAATTTTGCCTGTTCCAGTATACGTCACTGGGTAACACATTTGCATAATCCCCACTTGCCTGTGAAATACGAACAGAGTCTGACATGCCCACAAAAACTTCCGCTATTAGTGTCTTTACATAATTTTAAGAAGACGCTGTGTTCAAGGACACCACAGAAATACAGTTCAAACCTTTTGTTGTGTGCATGTCATTTTATCAAGGACTGCTTCTCTAATCTTTTATATTCTTTGGCTTCTAATCTTCTTAATTTGGACTAACAAGCTCTCCAAACCACAACATGTAAGTACGATTGATACGTTATGTGTAAATGTTCAACTGAGTGCTCAAAATATCAAGTTTTTGTGGTAATATGTGATGTATACCTAGTGCAGTTTTAGGTTTCCAAGTAAAGCATATTACTGTCATACTGAAGTAGTTCTTATAATTCGCTGTGAATCCACTATTTCCTAAGAATGTGTCGATTAATGTAGACTGACTTTGTTCTAATAACTTCGTTTAATAATAAAGAATATAGTGTAGCACACAGACTTTATAATCATAATGAAATTGCTGTTTATTTCACTGCACCGGTAGTTATAATGTTAATGCGGGAGAGACAAGCGAATGTTTGACTGCTGCACCTGTGATATAGCTGTTCTGCATTCTGATTAAAAGTTAAGACGCAGATCATCTTTTGTCTGTCATTCTTCAAACATTGCAGTATACATATTTTAGTTAACAATCTATTCTTTCATCAGTTAGTCACATTAGTGCCTTGCTAATGTACCCACCATTATTGTTTTAAGTGTTCACAGTTTAGCAGTTAAACTTTAGCTGTGGGCACTATTCACTTGCATACGTGTTTTTGTATTTTATGTCATTATAAGAATGGATTGGAGCACTATATTGTTTTATGTAAAGGTGCTTTGTCAGTGGTAGCACTCACTAACTGGCTCAAGGACTCCTCTCTGTGCCAATCACAACAGGCTTGGCCAGCTGACCAACCAGAGGGTGTAGGCTTATGGAAGGGAGGGGTTTGCTCCGAACTTGATTGGAACAAATCGTTTCCTAATCATTGGCAAATGACTCCCATATTAAATGTATATTCTGAAAAAATTTAGAATGTTTTCTGAACTTAGATGCATTTACACCTGTTGTAGGGTACTCCAACACAGTATTAGGACACTTTAAAATACCATATGACATGTTTTTCAAGATAATGCTTAAAAATAGCTTGCTTAAAGCGAAGTGGTACAATACCATTCTGTAAACTTCTATTAATAATGGAAAAGATACTTGGGATAACAATATCAAAACCTTCGTTAAGATTGCACAGTGCACCTGCTTCAGTAGGACAGGAAGATCTTTAAGTGGAGCATTGCCTCTCTAACATCAGAGTGTGACATCAGTTCAACTTCAGTTATTTCTATTAGCACTGGGTCGGCAGCCATAGATAAAGAGTTTGCTCTTATTCCATTTATTCATTTATTTTTTATCAAAAAATTCCAAAAATAAATTGCATGTTGCAGATGATAAGGTAATCTAATCTTTGTACTCGAACAAAGCAGCCTACTGATAACAGCAAAAAGCTGGGTGGGTTATTAGCAACCGTATCAGACAAGTAGCTTGCTTTGTAAATTTTAACATCTTTTGGTAATTTATCAGACTTTCCCTTAGCATTTGCAAGGAAACTTGCAACCTAGCTTTCCTCCAGCTCCTTTCTGCTCTTCTACATTCCTGTGTTAGTGCACGAGTCTGTTCATTTAGCCAAGGTTGAGGGTTGGCTTTTCTTTCCTTCGGTTTATATGGAGCAATGAAGTCCAAGATGTTCATACAAACAGAATAAAATGTTGTTATCAACTCACCTGGATCAACAGAGCGAGATGCAGACTCAATACATTGAATTTGTGAAAAGCCAAAAAACGCATTTAGAAATTCTGAGGTTGTAAATAAATAATATTTTTGGCATAAAATTCAGCGGTTTTAAGCAGATATGAACAGTAATCCCGAGTGACCAGTTGCCCAAATATGCTACTCCTAATTTTACACAACAAGAGCAAAAAAATTAAACGCTTACGTAGCACATCAAAATGCATCAAAACATCTAGAACTTAAAACAGCTAAATCTCCAGACTGTCCTTTCCTTTCTAATTAGGTTGCAGCACTCCATCACCTGCTGGTACCAACAGGCACCAGATTTACATGTCCATACAATTTATGACATAAAAATCAAATCACTGAGCTAGAGCTGAAAGGTCTGCAGGAGTGAATATCACGGGACTTTGAACCTTAAGATTCATGCTACTTGCACAAAATTGCTTAAAAGGGCAACCTGGTAGGATAATAGCTGGGAAGTCTTATCACCTTGCTCTGAAACCACTGAGGAAGGAGGCATGGAGAAATCTAGGGTAGAATGAGGGAGAACAGTGATGGTGTGACAGAGGAAGCAGAGCTGCTGAGAAGTGCCTGAGAAATCGTTTCCCTCCACGGCTCAAGTCTGTGCTCTCCTTTTCTCTGTGACATGCCACGATAGGGTTCCTTTATCAGATAAAACAGCTGACTAATCTGCTAATAGCCAGTGTGTGTGCAAGTGTGTGTGTGATTGAGTGAAAGAGACGGACAGTGAAAGGACACATAGGAGCATCTCTTTGAGCTTGTGGTTCTGTGTATTCAATGCGATGCCCTCCGTGCCATTACTCACTTCCTGTCCCAGGAGCACAGAATCTTTTTCCATTTATTATAAATGAAAACAGGACACTCACTCTCACACTAGCCTGAGGAAAGGAACTCCAATGGGTAATACTCTCATTTGTGACATTTTACTGAGTCAGGTTATAGTAATGCATATCTTTTTGGATGGTCATTGTTTCACATGGGGATATGCACAAATATTTAACATCATCATTTATGGGTGGTAATCAGCGACTTGTTTTTGACAAAAATCATTGTTTTATGGTCATTTAATTCCCATTCAAAACATTCATCCCTTCCAGTGGGGCATTAACACCTTGTGGAACCACCTCTGAAAGGCACAAAATTAATTTCCAGAACATTTTCATTCCCTATTCCTTGCTGGTGGAAGTCACTTTGCATAAAAGCATCTTGCATCAAGAGCAAAACTTTGCAAACTATGTTCCTGACCCACAATTTGCACTTTGTATTACCTCCACCAACAAGACTGTAAGATATTTGTTCTGTTTCTAATGTTATTCTAATGCCATGCTTGAATGTTCATGTTCATGACTGACCATAAAGAGTTAAACGTCTGGAATTTGTCACAGAACTCCTTTGCCCCTCAATTTTTCCAAATGAATGAGCTTTATTATGGTGAAGCCTGCTTGAGAGTTCCTGCTTGAAAGAGATTCAGACATGAATTAACACATGAACCTAACGTTTATCAATCAATCAATTAAACAATCAATTAATAAGGAATTCTGCACAAACCTTTTTTTTCCCTTAGGTACTAAGGTACTAAATACTATGGACTACAAACTGACTAAAAATACCACAGAAGACATTAAAAAATATAATAAAGTGACATAAAAAGTGATATAAATGTGATATAAAAGTCCAAGACAAGGCACAGAGAACCTGTAACAAAAACGAGTTGATCTGTGAGAGCAATCACATTAGTTTTCTAAAACTATGAAAAAAAACTAAAACCGAACAAAATTGCTACAAGTTACAACAATAAAACAACAACAACAAATATCCCTTAAAAAGTCAAATATCCCTTCAATATAATGGATAAAAATTAAATGAATAAAATTCAAAAGTCAAAGCTTTCTTGTACGGGATGTGCTGGTTTCGGCCTCATTGCTGACTGCAGTCATATCCTCATCCCATGTATAAAACACCTGTGATTCACCTGTAACTACTTTCCAAAGAACCGCTATCACGTAAAGTAGTCTTGTTGACACATTTGGGTGAGTAAGGGCAAAATGCCTAACATATAGAACTTTCTGTGCCACGTATTTGGAGATATCGTGTCTTTTGTAGCAGAAATAAACTGCATCAAAAAAGCTAGATTCCATAAAAATGTATAATGTGTCATTACACAGTAACCAAAATGATACTCAAGTACAATAATTGGTTACATTTACTCAAACACTTTACATCTTTGCTACAGACTACACATGGCCAACAAGTTTTATTTGTTCACTCATTTATCCCAGTTCATGGGTTTTACTAGTAAACTCTAGCAAAACATTAGTTTACCCTAGTGAATGGGTATAACACTGCCACTTTAGTGGGCCCATGTCATCCCAGGACCCAGGACAACATCAGGCCTGCCTTATTTGACAAGACTACTAGCTTCATAATAGTTAACAGACTTTTATGAGAGATGTTCCTGATGTTCTGTAGCAGATATTTAAGGACATTACCTCTCTTTAAATGGCTTTCATGTTCACACTGGCATGCAAACACAAGCTGCTATTACTGTGGACAGAGCTTCCGCACAATACATCTTATAATGGCCAGTGCCAAAGACTGAGGTGGGCTGAAAAAAGGGAAGGAGGAGAGGACGTGGCGAAGTGACACAAAGAAGAATGCCACGTATAGATGTCAGCCCCTCCCTCACTCCCCCTCTCAGTCTTTCAGATCTCCATCCCCCGTCTCTTGGTGGAAAAGGTTACTAAATGTCACTAGAGAAGTTTTCATCATCTTCAATGGCTGTGGGGACCAAGGTAAGTGAGAGATGGAACGGATTGTACTGGCACGTGTGAGAATGAAGAAGTCGATGTCACCGCAACTAGACAGCTAATGTCCACGGCCCTCCATCCACAGGCAGAAGAGGTGAAAAAGAAATCAGTTATTTGAGGCTCGGACTGAGCACCGATAAAGAAGAACACATGCTGGTTTCTTAGATCTCTTAATGTTAAATGGTCACTCCACACACAAGTCTTGTTAGGGCACTCAAACAACAACATTTATTGTTAATAAAGAGGCGCCATGATAATGGGTGATACCAGTTAGCTGATCATTTTCATGAACTACATAACTATAAATGACCAATAATAAAAATGAATAAATACTGTATTAATTTAAACTAATTAATCACATTTAAAACAATAGCGTTTTTAGTCTTTAATAAAAATTTTACTAGAATTTTAACACGAAAGGAACTAACAGTAATGGCCAAAATTTTTTTTATCAATTTACGATCAACTTTAAGTGAGCAGTAGATGATAGCAAAGATTATCTAACTGGAAGAATAGGCAAAATATGAGCGTACAATTAACATAATATTTTAACAAATATACATCCAAAATTGTTTGATACAATAAATTATAAATACCACAATAAATAATAATAATAATGTGTTACTATAATGTCATGGTGAGACTATTATAGTTTTTATATTTAGAGTTCATTCTTAGTTAAAGTTTTAGTATTTGGGTGTGTGTTGTAATTTTTATTACTTTGTTTTAATACCTTATTTTAGTACATCAAGTTAAATTCAGTTATATACTATCTATCTATCTATATATACACACACACACACCTTATTTTATTTTAAGAAATGAAATTAGTTTTTATGTTGTTAGTTTTAGTTAACTATAATAACCCTAATAATGGAGAGAAAAAAAAATCACTGTCATCTGATAACTGCATCTGTGGTGCCAAAATGCTACTGAGATTGAGCTTTCAGAATAACATAATTTGGTTGAATGCAGTTCATCTGCAATTAAAGCAATAGAGAATTAAATTCACTTCAAATGACTGCGACAGATCGTAACCTTCTTGAAACAACAAGCAACATTACGTTCGAGCCCCACTTTCCTCTTATCCGCCCCTCTGTGCTGCTTTCTGTGGCGTAATTAGGACTTATCTAAAATACTTAGGCAGTCATACAATTATTCTCCTCTCTCTACATAAATTTCCCTCCCTCCATGTTCCTGCATCCATATTTGATGACTTGTAGATTTGCAGCCCTATATAGTAATGACAAACCTGAGCCTGGTGACAGTTTAAGGGCTGCTAAAGAGCTCTTAGAAACGCATCAGGAAATAAATGTAATATTCCAGTGCTTTGTGTTTTCGCTCCAGTCAAAGCGAAGTCATTCCTCCCAATTATGACAGCACTCAGCCAAAACGTGCTCTCTGAATCCACACTCCCTTTCTTATTCTCACCAACTCTACAGACAGACAGAAAAATTCACAACACAGCAAAGAGCAAATGATGATACATTTAGTTAAATGCTGATGTTTGATAACAGCTCAACTCACACTTTTGTTTCTTAAGTGTTGTAGATGGTAGACTAGGTGTATGTACTTAAAATGTGCCTAATTTGATTACAAAGATGATTGCATTTTTTGTTTGTAAACAGAAAACACATTAACCTGCTAAAGTCAGTACAACAGGACTCGGATAAGCACACTGTAGCTAAATGAAGCGCACATAAACTAATTATGAGCATGATTAAAACCTCTCTCTCTCTCTTTTGCTCTCAGTTTAAGCATGCTGGTGTTGTTTATGGGAAGGGGATTAATTTGCACAGTGATATCATTCACTGAGATAATTTGTGACACTAACATTCAATTGTTCCCCATTAATGTAATAGGCCTTTTCGCCCACAAGTTGTAGAAGGCAAAAATAAAATACTGAGAGATCCTGAACATTACTAAGATTGTTATAAGTCTATTCAAAAAAAAGAAAGAAAGAAAATCTGAATCTCCCCAGAGATAACATTACATGACAATTTAAAATTGCTGTTCAAACTCATGCAGCACCAATACAAAACAGATGTATTTTCTAAATAACTGAACACATAAGCGACCACCCAAGCACATTTAGTAAGACAGGTCTCCAACTGATCATCTGACTTACAGCGGAGAGCAGTTAACTCTTGAAGTGACACATTGTCTGGCTTTAAAAGGTGATGCAATCTGCACATCAGTTCCTAACATTTTAAATATTTAAAGTGTTTGGTATTCAATCATTTGACATCATCATCAATATCCTGCCGTTCACAATCTTATTTCCCCATGGAAAAATTTAGAGAAACAATAAATCTCCAAATTCACTTCAAGCCATTAACCACAAAATCACATCTTGCACGAAATGTTTCAAATGCATCCAACCCAGAAAATGTGCTTATATTTACAGACTTAATTGCCTTTGATCATTCATCCTAATAAAAACAGAGCAAAATAAATCAATTCAAAAACATAAGTTGCCTGATAATTAATTATACAAACAAAGGGTACTGTGAAGGTCATAGGGGTCATCATCTTGCTAGTCTGTGCAGAAGCAAGCTAGTGCTTACTGACAACAAATATGACAAGTTCTTTAGTTCACACTGAAGTTACCTTGGTATCAATTTACTCCACAATATGTTATTCTCAGACATTTGTTTAAATGTACAACCTTTAAAAAAAATCTCCATGCATGAAATCACCTGACAAGCACAGTTTCCTGCCAGTTGGAAGTTAAGGGTGGGACATACTAAATAAAAAAATAGCCAATGTGTTTTAATTATGAACTATTAGGGCTTAGATTGTAAAAAAAAAAAATAATAACCTGTGAAATTTATAGTAAAAAATGGTTTCCAAAACTTTACTGTAAAAATATATTCACTTGATTGTATGTTTTAAGAGACTGAACTTAAATTTACAGGGGGAAAATATGGAGCCTATATTTCATTAACCAATATAATGTTAATTATCCATCTAACAGCATACAATCTCTTTCCTACCTGTGTAATACTGATAATCAACAAAATAATACAGGTAAAAGGGACAAAATAATGAATTAGAGTTCATCACAAATAGCCTTTCCATAAACTTAGGTAATAATATGTACATTATACATTTACACATACATTTGGTCATTTAGCAAAGGATTTTATCCAAAGCGACTTACAAATAAGGACAATAAAGCAATTAAAACTAACAAAAGAACAACAATGCAAATGCAAATGACAATTCTCGGTTAGCCTAACACAGTACACGTATCAAGGTATATATATATATATATATATATATATATATATATATATATATATATATATATATATATATATATATATATATATATATAAAATGTGCATATTATAATACACGAAAAATACAAAACATGGTGAAATGGAATGAAATGAAAATTCAACAAAAATGATGCAAAATAAAAGTCAAATGTATGAAAACAAAAATATATATATTTTAAACTAAATACTATCAAATGTGAAGTGTCACACAGGCAATTGCTGGAATGCACTTTGTGGTTTTCCATTATTAATTATTTGATGTTAAGTTTTTTCATCTAAATTTGTACATTTAACAGTATTTTACTGTAGAATTTCATAATGTTCCCTTACCACTGAAATATAAATTTTACAGTATAAAATTACAGTAAAATTTACAGTATTACATTTAGTATAACAAATGTTTTTCATAACAAGCCATCAATTTATGTGATCTGTTCTCTCACAAGAAAAACATTGCATATTTCAAATGTGCTTATCTGCTAAAGTGAACTGAATCAATAATTAGGAGTACACTAACCTAAAAATGAATCGACAAAACCACAAACCTAGTCCTAATTTGATTTCATGGGGTCAAGGCAGTCTAGAGAAAAAATAATAGACTCCACTACAACCAAACACTTTCAATCTTTTACACCAGTGAAATAAAGCAGGGATGAAACTGAAAATCCTGAAATGAATAATTTACCAAATGTCAAGATGTAGAGTTGAGATTAAACTAGAAGGTGATTTAATTCCAAAAAGCAAAAAATATATCTTTTAAAAAGTGTTTTATCACTTGTTGAGCTATATTCCTGATTTGAGAATGATTTAACACCACATGAGGAAGGTAAGTTCACAGGCCACAGTCTCTATCTGTCATTTGATATAAGACTATAAGAATTTTTTACCAAGCACATAATTGGACTTAAATACACCACTTCTCTGGATAAATAACACAGTAACATCAAATTAGAAGCAAAATACCCTTCACAGCATCAAGCTCTCATAAACTGAGCCACCTGCAGCAGATGTTGATGATGCTGTGTAATTATAAGCGTTGGTGTGACGTGAGCTCAGAACCCCGATAACACAGATAAAATGATGTCAACATCTCTGTCACTTGCTTCTAAAACACAAATCAAATTCAGCAGGCGGTTCATTTAATTTCAGAGGCCGTTATAATTACTCCACTCCTGTTTCGAGCATCACAGTTAAAGTAAACATCAGTTAGAGTAAACATTCCTAATATGGTTCCTCATATGGCAATTAAAATTCAATCTGCAGTGTCTCACCGCTTTCCCTTTTAATAGCTGCTCTCTTTCACCTCTCTTTCTGCCTTAGCGTTTAAGGAAATAACTACCACTGAGACGTCCTCTAATTGCTTGTCACTGGCCATGGTTTTAGGAGCTAGATTTTGAAATTGGCGAGGTTGACAAACATTGGGACAGAAAGACGTTGTCCTTTGCCAAAAGCCAGTAAAGAGTAATTTGGTGTCTGACAGAGAAGAAAGATAAAGATTATGCTCAACCCATTTATTCAGTTAGCAAAGCTTTCACTTATCAAATTGAGTTGTCTGATTTTTTTCTACAAAAGTACAAAATTTCACTGAATTATTATACAGCCTACAGTGTTACATTAGAATCTGTCTGCTTACATTTACAAGTGATTAAGGCAATACTGCAATTAAGTGAAAGATAATACCATGCTCATACTGTAAGTACAGTACTGTGGTTTTAATCACACTAAAGACAGAGTGAAGAGACCATTAAAACTTGGGGCTATAAATAGGCTACGGAATAAATGGAAATGATCTCAAATCTCTAAAAATAAGAGGAGAGAATCAAACACCAAATTGTAGAAAAGAGGCCAAACAAGTGAAAACGCTTTACCATAAGCATGGTAACATTTGACAGAGCTTCCAAAGCTTTTACTGCATTGCAATAACATCTGATATTATTTGAATAAAACCATTTTGTAATAATTTTTTTCTACAATTATGTTTGCAAGCCTTTATTTTTGCTGGATTTATAATTTTAAAGCATCTTTGTCACTTGTTGAAACAGAGGGAAAATTTACATAAAACTTTAAAATAAGAAGTAAAATAAGTAAAATAAAGAAAGATTGCAAGAAATAAAGCCACACTTCTATTTTAAGGTCTAAATGAGCTTCAAATCATAGGGCAAATAAAAATTATGTGTGTTGCTTGGTACAATATATATATATGTATATGTATATATATATACACACACATGGCACAATGGCGGTCAAAACAATCACATTTCTGATCTAATAATCTAAGTAAGGTTAATGCAGCTGCGTTTAAATGGCTTTAAAATGAGCTTTAAACGTTCGTCGTAAACGTATTTATCCAACCCAATTCCTTGCTTAATCTGAGTATTAGTGTACATGAAACCGTAGCCATCGTTATGTCGCACAATGGTTCGGCTTGATGTTTTTTTTTTCAGTCACCCAACAAAAATCCACCTTCTTTTTTTCTCTGTTCATGTAACTACCTCAATCTACCCCTCTATCAATCTTTAACATGAACTCACTTCCAGGAGAGACACCATATGGCTGATTTTCGTCGTTATGGGTCGCTCTAGCGTTGCAGTAATGAGCAAGGCCTAGGTCTCTGGGAATCTAGTCAGAGCAGGAGAGATGGATGACGTGCCTTCCTCCAGTCAACGGCACCAGGCTCGTGCCCGGACAGGCACCTGGCACGTGCCACAGTGTGGAGCATTTGGCGCGTCTCGCGCGACCCACTCCATAACGCTGCGCTCACACGCCGACATAAATCCAGATGAATGATTTTATATTTTATCTGATGACTTTTATTTTATGGCTGATTTAAGAGTCTAATAAATGTCGGTCAGTCCTATGAGTTCAGTGTGTAGTGCGCCTTACTCAGGTAAAGAAAAAGTTTATGCACTGATACACTACTGTAGCCTATAATATTTGATACAACTTGATTATCCATTATATTTTGTAAGAAACAAAAAGTATGTTCACAGTAGATATCAAATATGATACAGCAGGCTTCTCTTGTCTTGTTTTTCTTTTCTGTTTTTATCTGTATCTCTCAGTAAAGATTGCATTTTTTGTTTTGCCCCCTACAATGAAAACTACAGAGCATTAAACATAATATTACATACAGTGACAAATAATATTTATATGCGAGATATAGAAGTATAGTCTGTTACAGTGTTATAATAATCTCATTAATTTAAATGGCATTTTTGGCCATATAAATAACTACTGCACATAACAGCATATTTTTGCTTAGTTTTGATTTTGTTTTTCTTATGTGTGAGTTTCATTTTCTTACTATTTAATATGGGCTATAAAAGCCTAATGTTTCAAATAATCATCAAAGACCTTTTCTCATAGATTTCCTTTTATACTGTTCTATTTTCTGACTATAATTTTATATAAAGTGTTGCAGGGTTAGGAAACTGTGTAGCCTCTGTTTAATATATAATGCAATATTCAAACAATGGTAAAGACTGATCTTGAATCATAACTACACAAATTGAAAATATGCATTGCACTTAAACATCAACATGTTATAATTACCACTCAGCCTAAGTAAATTTGTTCTTTTTCTCGATCCATTTTCCTCTTCACTTCCTACATGCCCTTCAGCTCTCATTCCATAGTTCTGTTCAGACAAATGATATGCGTGCAGACACTAATGAGTGGTTTTAAACGGGCCTGTACTGTCTGGGCGCAGGCCAGCAGGGACACTACGGCTCTTATGGTGCTGTGTTAACATTTCACAGCTCAACACTTGTCTATTCACCCTCTTCATATCCTCAGAACGGTGAGCACTGAAGCAGCAAGTTTTCTTGAGAGGGCCCTCAAACTAATTTTTTGGCATTGTGAAGAGATAGCGT
Organism: Carassius gibelio; assembly: GCF_023724105.1. NCBI lineage: Eukaryota > Metazoa > Chordata > Actinopteri > Cypriniformes > Cyprinidae > Carassius > Carassius gibelio. Next base: position 8,683,913 of record NC_068413.1, on the reverse strand, counting down.
TATAATGTGCTGAGGTGAGCGTCGCCTGTCAGAATGCTGAGCTCCTGCTGCTGTGTTGGAAGAATAGGGTGAGGGTTCATCTCTGGTTCCATTTTTGTGTTTGTTATTATGCAAATACAAATATGACTCGATTTCAACCTTTCTGTCCAATTATGGGTATTTTTAGTTTGGTTAAAGCTCTTGTGCATGGTACAGCTAAAATAAATATGGGATGATGGAGACTGTCATCAAATGAAGCCAAAACTCACATCGATTAAAAATCCCTTTCATGGTATGAAATGCCTCAAGGACAAAGCAAAAGTAAAAATGAAAAAAAAAAAATTAAAATAAATAAAGAGTAGGAAAGATGTACACGCAACATGATTTTTGTGTAAACAGTGGGGTTTGCTTATTATGCAAGTGCTAATTTCCCCCCAGGAGCTCATTAGAGCCTTGAGTGCAGCAGAGAGAGGCCCCAATCACCCGGTAGAGAGAGAAAGAGACGGAGACGGGGAGAGAGAGACCAGCCAAGCATATCTACATCATGAGAGAGCACAATGAGACACACTGAGAGTGTGTCATTGCGTCTCTGTGGCACTCACACACACACACATAGAGCTTTGTCAGGAATCATTTTAGTGAAATGATTTGTGTCTGTAGCTCTCTAAAACCTGTAGGCGACAATCTTAAAATTTCAAAAGCACAGAATCAGATTAAGAAAAAGTACCATTTAATTTTTATTGAATCAAAGAAGAAGAAAAAAAAAACAATGGTTAATTGATTAAAAGGGAGGATTTTGTCTGCTAAATATTCACATATATCTTACAATCAGTGATAATAAAACTTCGTACTTTATAGTATTTCTGATATAGTTTCATCTTAGCCACATTTGTTTTACCGAAACAAAAACAAGAAGCATTGGTAGTTGGACAGCAGCCTGAAAATCCACACACAATCACTAAGTATTAACATTGAAATACAGAAATACAGAGAGTCGACGAGATTCAGTTAGGTGTTGAGTATATCATAATCATATAGAAACTTTTTTTTATGTATTTATATATGTATATATCCAGTATGCAGTCTTTTCGTGGGGATTCAGAGATCCTTCAGTCATGACAGAGCAAAGACGCCCTCTCAGAAACAAGAAAGGGTGAGCTGGAGGAAGCCAGAAAAGAAGGGGCGACTGAACTGAGAGGAATGACAATGGCATTTAAGACTCACAGTATGTACGTATGGATAGAATATACAAAGATGTGACCAGTGTGAAATGGGGGTCTGGGCTCTTGAAGGACAATCCTCAAAGCAGATGAAGACATTTGAGGGTTGATTGTGATGGGATGAGTAAGAGGGGGGTGGGAAGGGCTACGGTCCTCGGTATGCTTTCTTTCCATATTATTTCAATTATCATAAGGATAATTAAAAAAAAAAGTTTTGGCTGTCCAGAGCTGAAGTCAAGCAGCAGAGCAAAGTGAGTGCGACTGAGAGCCTGCCACACTAAATTTTCCTATACGTTTTCTTTACATTCTCACTATTATTCTATCTCTTATCTGCCCTCTTATCCCTTCTATCTCCCACAAGCCGGCGAGCTAAAGAGCAATAGTCCCTCCGTGGCGTGCCTCTCCTCTACAGAGGGAAGACCAGGAAGCCGGAGAAGGTGGAGTACTTCCAGCCGCCCATCAGGTTGCCTCGCTCCAGCTTGAGGTAGGCGCGGTCACCTTTCTCCATTTGAATCAGAACGCCGTTACTGGCCGCTTCACGTGTGACGTCCTGATCCCCGGCGAAGGCGGAGATCACTGGCCAGCCATTGTGCATCAGGCTCACCTGGAACATAGAAGCATATAGATTAGCTGGTCAAATCCCAATAGTGCAAAAGGACGTAAGCTCGTACTTTCTTTTGTCGGTCTAATTTTGCTTTAAGAAAATGAAAAATTTTGTATTTAAATAACGAAGCAGGTATTGCTCAGCTGAACAAAAAAAGCATACAAAATCCCAATGGGGCAATGTTATTAGTATAAATCAAAGGCAGTTTTAATCTCCTAAATAACAATAATATGCATAATCTATATATGTTTGTTCCCTTTCTTTTGCACGCTGATAAGTCCCTTGATAATACAGTAGGCAGCTACCCATGAAATCATAAAAGTTGATCAAAGCATTTATTGGCTTTTGCCAGAGGAAATGAAAATGGCACATTGCTTTATTTGTGTCTGTTTTCCTATGCCAGCCATCTTCAGACAGAGTCAGAAGAAGAGCAAAAATGACATTTGATACGGCAAAAGATCTATCTGTGAGGAATGAGCTTGAGATTATTGGAAAGGCACCTTTGAATGTTGTGTGTGACCATCAGATAGACGAAACTAGATGCTATCATTATCAATATGAAAAAAAAATCACTGCTACACAAACCACTACACAGAGATAAAAAGCCACAAAAGTCTCACCACTAACAAACCTTCATGACTCAATGCATTTGTTCCCAGAATCACGAGAATATCATCATGCACTCTATACCATTTTTTTCGGCTCCCTTTCACCTTTCAAAAAACAAACATCCAGCTTTAAGGCCCTGTAATTCTAATTCTATCCTCATTCTTCAAGAACATGTAAAACATATAAATGGACCATTGTATGGATGAACCCAAAATGAGATGTCAGAATGCGAACGGATCTTAACACAATTTAATGCTGCATTTAACAGAACCAACAGACAGCTTCCTGTCCAAATGACGCAGTGGAGTGATGGAGGACAACCCCCCTCTTTCTCTCTCTCTCTTTCTCTCTCTCCCCCTTCGCCTGTCTCAGTCATACATAATGGTTGGGCACGAGTGACGACAAAATATTTCCTCCTCCTTTGTCATATCTATTCACAGGGTCATTATTTTAGGTCAGAGAGTAATTTTCTTAATTACCGTCTGTCACATCTGTGAGTTCAAAGAGAACTGTGCTCCACAAAATATGGGCAGTATATCTGCAATCAATATTCAAATGCGTGGCTGTCTGCTGCTTTGTCTGTGAAAAAGTGTTGCTTCAAGCTTTGCATAAGAAGAACTTTCTGTGACACTTTGCCTCTCATTGAGCCTGACTCCTCAGTCTGTGTCAGTATCCACAAAGCTTACAAAATATGCATTAACTAAATCATGTTTGTGAGTTTTATGATACAATTAACTTATAATGAAAACAACTGACTAGAATTTTAAATAGACAATGCCATTCCTTGATTTCGACACCTAACCAGACCAGAATTTTAAAAACTTTGTCCATCAGACTCCAGTGTTGTCAGATAGACTTGTCCTTTGAGGATTTAAGTACATTACTCTACCACAATAGAAAATGTACTATAGGGATATGACCAGGGTTTTGCTATAAAATAGCTAAAATATATGTACACCCAAAGCATGCAGTTTTACTTCCAGACAAGTCAGAGATCCATACAGATACTGTGTGTGTTGCTGGATTATTTATGAAGCCTTTCAGATCACTGTGTGTTTGTGTGTGTGTGTGTTTATCATATGTTCTGCATGCTAATAGATAGGCCTGCTCCTCCCTCTCAGATCAACAGAGTGGAATTCATGTTTTCTTTGAAGTACTAAGTGTGAAGTGTATATAGAAGAACAAAGAAAATATTTATTCTATCAGCTAAACAAAGCATTTAACACATTGTCAACTGTGTTACTCCAGCCAAAATAAGGATGGAGTTGAATTAAAAAAATTATCTGTCCAAGATGATATGCTTAAATATTATATATATATATATATATATATATATATATATATATATATATATATATATATATATATATATATATATATTATTTTTATTTTATTTATTTTTTTATTTTTTTGCTTTGTCTGGACACATTAATTACAAACTAGTTATAATTAGTTAGTGATGAATTAGTAACCAAGCATTATTAGAACAATCCTTTTGTTTTAAAAGAATAATTTGAAAACACTGTTCTGTCCTCAAAAGTCTGGCCTTTCACACTTAATGGACAGCACACCCTATAAGCCCATAATCTCGACCTGATTGTGCGCAAAACTATTGCATCTGATAAAAAAGGTGAATAAATGTATAAGTTACGAACATACTTCTTATAATTCCTGTGGGCACGGTAGAAAAACTTAAATTTAACTAAAATTTAAATAAGCCCTGCACTACAAGAATATTAAAGTGCTTGCTCTTTTAATATTTGCCCTTATTTAATGATTCTGTAGGTGAGAGCTTTGGTTTCGATATTGGTTTGTGTCGTATACACAGCATTGTCTTTAATTAGTCAGTGTTTCAGTGCATTTCAGACATGAATAGGGAAATGTGTGATTTGACTGACTTCTAAAATCAGTCTTCGATCAGAGCGGAATAACGGGATGTAAATGTAAATCCTCTGAGAGACAAAACAGCGACTGCGCATTAATTAACCAAATACAGCCTATATATTTATACGCATCGCATCTATAAATATATTATAATATATATATATAATTATTTCATTAGGCTATTTGTGCTGTGCAGACTTCTACAAAAACAGGCGGCGAATCTGTCACGCGCGTTCTCTGTCCATGGTCCTGAACACGCGCCAGTCTTGTCTATGCGCCAATATTTTTGGCTGGTTGTTAATCTTGTGCTAATTGAGGGAATAAAACAAAGCGTTCCTATCTAGGCTTCTAACAGTGTAACATTTCGTCACACACTTTACGGTCTCATTCGCACCACAGAACACTTCAGACACTGGTGAGCACAAAGGTATGAGCACTTACCTGGATCGTTTGACGATTATACACTTTCACTACGTGGAAATTAAAACTGTATATCCCTTTGCGCGGGGCGAAGAAATTGCTCCTTTCCTCATCGAAACTTTTACCAACGTTCACAAGTACCTAAAGGAAGATGCAGACATCAGAATGGAAGTCAAATAATTTGTAATATCGCATCTTTTTACTTTAAATTTTGTCTCTTACTTGAAGTTTTACAAAAGAGCAGCAAACCGTTTAAAGCATTTCGTGATTCATATACAAGAGCAAATAGAGAATAGTTTTATGACTCGAAAAAGAAGTTCACGGTTATTAGATATAATTGAAAGCCATTAGCCTGTAATTGACCTTTTACGAAGTAGAAGGAAATGTGACACCTCCCCAGACTACATATATCACTTAAATGTTTAATTGCTATGATATTTCTTTGATTTTGTGATCAAGTTTGTAATAATGAAACAAAAACCCTCCGGCAATTCCCAACCGGAGAACGCGTAAAAAGTAACATCAAACAAAAGAAGTGCCCATTTCCAGAGTGAAAATGTACCTGATCGAAGTAGATCACCATTGTTCGATTGCTCATCTCCGACGGCTCGTGGTTCGTGTTCCTCACCACGGAAAAAGCCACTTTGGCGCTTCCCGAGCGCACCGATATCCCAAGAGCCGTCCCAGTGGGATCCGAGGTGGGATTTGAGTCGCACACGACCAAGCATTTCCCCTCCAGCACGATGGGTTCTGTCTCGTTCTGTGCGTATGCATGACACACTAACCACACTGCGCCTAGCACCAACGTCAACATCATGCCAACTTCACTCCGCACCTAACAGCAGTCTTCTCGCAAAGACGCGGCGCGTTCAAATCCCAAACCAAAACCACTCCAAACCTGTCCTCACTGTAAAACCAAGTCCTTCCAAACAGTTAAAGTCAAAACTACAACAGTTTTTCCCCTCGTTCCTGTCTCAGTCCGTAGTGGAAGAGCCGAATGAAAGCGGATCAAGGCCCTTACCGAGCTCGCGCGCAGTAGAATACATAGCGCGTGGGGTCCGTCTGCTCGCGCGCTCAATTATTGATATGTGAGATATTAGAAGTGAAACACAAAGGCTCGTGAGCGCAATCCTCCCGCCCTCCTCGCTCTCCCATCCGGACCCCCAATCAGCGCAGGAGACGGTTTTTACTTTTCCAATCCTTTTCCAAGCCAGTGCACGGACCGCCTCTTCTCGTGACAGCGTCAATGGGGTCCCACCCCTCAAAAGAAGTATCTTACAGGTGGACCCTACTCAGCAGACAGAAGGGGATGACACCCCGATCCTCGGAAAATGGGGGCGCGTTATTTTGTCATCGTTCTACCGGACACAAGGACGCGATTTGTTCTTCCGTGTCATGTTAAAATGTTACTCAAGATGAATGGATTGTGAGCGCGAGGAAACTCAGCGGAGGTTGTCTTCACGAACGCCGGGAGGAAGAAGTTCACAAAGTTGTTTTTGCTCACTGTCGGACACCTATTGCTGAGAAAAGGACACTTCACGAGAACCGTGATGGTTAGACATTCTTCTACAGATGGACAAGCCAGCTTTAAGCCGGGAGGACTATTGTATTAAAAAAGTTATTTTAACAGAAAAAATGATGCTACAGCAAATACGTGTTAATTGGTAAACTTATGAAATGTAAATGTAATTTCACTGTATTAAAAAAAAGAGAAATGGGGGGGGGGGGGGCGTAGAATTAATAATTACCATGTAGCCTACTTCATTTGCATTAACATTTTATTAACATTTAACAATAAATGACATTTCGTCTACTATGTTTTGTTTTTAGACAAATAAATAAATAAATAATACATTCCTGGTAGAAAATAGCAAAGACTTCCCTGCAAGAGATTTCGCGTCGCATTTTATTAGGCTATAATTTTGCAATAATTTACGTTTATTAGGGTGTTACATGTTTTGACTTAGTTGTAGCCTATGTTGAATTATTTTATTTGAAAGCTTGGTGGTGTTTCATAATACTGTGGTGTATGGGCCTATTTTTGGTTATATTTCATATAAAAAAAAATCCGTTTTTGATTAACGCAAGTCGTAATGTGGCCTTCTGTTTAAACACCTGTTCAATTATGGCGGTTATCATTAGTCTATTTAACATTCTACAATCTGCTATATTCCACAAAACAGATTTGAATTGTTCAAGTAGCCTACAGTACGTTGGTAAGTTAATATCAGTTAATGATATAGTATATAGTCCATAGTTGTGAAATGTAAAATACAGAGGCACAATCCCTCCCATAACGCTTGAAACGTTGATTTTTTGCTGTGAAGTTCTGGCAACCACGGATGAGAGCTTTCTATTTTACATTTAAAATAATTGTATACAAATGTAAAACACTAATGGAACTCTTTCAGTTAATTCAATAGAAATCAATATCATATTACACTTTCAGCTGACTGTAATATACTGACATAATATAACTCCATCAATCTTAAGCACATTTTTTCTCATGAATTATGCATTGTGAATACATGGGAAAGCCTGCTTAGGATATATATGCCACAAAATCTAAGGAGCGTATGCTGTTGCTCAAAATATTTCGCCCAGAGTTTGAACATGTTGATGGGATGTGGCGTCTGAGGCCCGCGCGACTCTCATTTTTCTGACAGCACTCATTCTGCGCCAGCGCAGTTCCTACATGACATTTAATAAATGAGATCACTGAGCAGGTTTTAGCAGGAAAAGAGACATGGCGAGCTAAACAAGAACAGAGGACGAGCTTGACATTTGAAAGAAACAGCAACAACAAAGCATAGGAGAGAATACGTGAGTTGAGCTGAAGAGTTCATTAAAATAGATGCCATCCTATCAAGGAGAACAATTTTTTTTTTTTCAGTATCAGACCTGAAGCTGAGTGATCTATACACACACACACACACACACATACATATGTATATATATATATATATATATATATATATATATATATATATATATATATATGTATATATATATATATATATATATATATATATATATATATATATATATTTGTTGAGTCACAGAGATTGTTGTGGGCACACCAATGTATACAAAGAGAATAAAGAGAATAAACAGTATCTCACCACCTGTATATCTCACCGCTATATCGCAACAGGAGCGGACAGCATGCTGGTCTGCAGTAAGCAAGACACCTATTCACTTTATCAAAAGAAATGTTCTAAAGAAGAGGTGTTGAGATGTTCAGTGTTCAGTGCAACTCTTGTACATGCAACCATGTTCAATACTTATTTTATACTAATACTTATTAAAATAAATATTGAACATGTCACCATTTTTCTCAGTAAATGTATTTCTAAAGGTGCTGTTGACATGAAATTTTCGACAGATGTCGGTAACAATCCAAGTAATCCATACATATAAAGAAAGCTAAATAAATAAGTTCAGAAACTAAGTTGAATGACCAAGGGAAAAAGTATTGAACACATTAAGAAAGAGAGGTGCGAAAAAGCATTGAAAGCCAAGACACCAGCTGAAATCTATCAATAATTAGAAAGCAATCCTGCCCTAGTTAGTGAAAATTAATATTAATTAATATTAAATGGTTTAGTCCCAGTTGATGGTCTATACAAAGGTGTCTCATGACCAATGTGTCACACAAGAAAATTTTCACCAAACAAATGTTAAAAGTAAAAGTAAAGAGCTTTCTCAAGACCTTGACAAAGGTCTTGAGTCAAGACTCAAGACCTTCACAACCTTATTGTTACAAAACTGATTTCTATACTTCTAAATGTTCCAGTGAGCACTACTGGGGCCATAATCCCGAAATGGAAAGAACATAATTTCACCATAAACCGGCCACTGAGTTGTCTAAAAGCCAAGGATCACTTGTTAGCATGTACAATTGTTTCAATGAAAATAAGTACAATAAGTGATGCACTCAGCCGCCCTGGCCTGTATGCACACTCACCACACAAGGCTCTATTGCTGAAGAAAAAGCATGTTGAAGTTTGTTTAAAGTTTGCTGCACAACATTTAGACAAACCTGTAAAATACTGGGAGAATATTGTTTGGTCAGATGAGACAAAAATTTTACTCTTTGGATTCCATAATACACATCATGTTTGGAGGTCAAATGGCCCTGCAGTATAGAAAGATAAATATATAGATGGACAGAAAAACAAACAGAAAAATGGATAGATAGATAGATAGATAGATAGATAGATAGATAGATAGATAGATAGATAGATAGATAGATAGATAGATAGATAGATAGATAGATAGATAGATAGATAGATAGATAGATAGATAGATGTGACAGTCGCCTGATGCTGTAGATCAACAATGAAAGCCAGGTTAGTGGAGCGTCAGGACAGATGTTGTCTTGTGACAGCTTCCCTGTGAGGAATGTCCTGTCACACTCCACATCCCGCAGGTCTTGTTGCATCATTCTGTTGCCTAAGGTGCTTCCATCTCCCTGCATCATGAAGCGAGAATGGTGTAAATAAAGAAATACAAAGAGAGAGAGAGATAGAGAGGTGTGTCAGTGACATGTTGGGCGTGACGGTGTGTGCGCTGGTGCCAGCTGGCTCGTAATGCCTGGCTGCTAGTGCGAGAAAACACCTCTAGTACATAATAACGAAACGCATGTCTGTCTAAATGATGAGAAAAAGAAAATCAAGGTAAGTATATATCCCTCCCAGCAGAGTAAGACTACCCGGTACACAGTCATTAAAGAACAATTAGCATGCAAACACTTCAGTTCTCAAAAGGAGAAGTTAACAACCAAAGTAATTAGCGCACTAAAATATTTATCACCTTGCAAATGACATGTTTTCCCTGAGAGCCTCCATAACTCCAAGCATTCTTTAGTTATTTTTTGTTTATGGGGAACAAAAAAGCAAGCTTCTCATAGAGGTGCCTTGGCTTTGCAGTTTTGAAACTAAATCCAGATTCAATTGACTGCAAATAATCCTCCGAGCTAAACTGTTTTCGATTCCAAACAGGATTGGGAGGCATAACTGATATATCTGCAAGCTTGTTTTCCTTTCTGAAATGAAAGATTGATACTAATCACATTTAAACTTGAGGTTAGCTCACTGTATATTTAATGAACCTTGTTCTCTTTTCATTTGACTAATTTTGGGGTGAAAGTGACGATTAACTTGATTAGGAGAGGACTGCAACCAATTTTTTGCTGGGGGTAATCCAATCAAAAATGTAAAGCTTTGTAAATGCAATTTGACAAATCACATTAGTCTGTTATTTGTGGTCTGTTGATGGCTCGTCAGAAATATAGTTTCTGTCTTGTAGGCGATTCGATAATATGATTTTAAAAGAGTTTGGCTGGAGTCCACTCCAATGGGGACGCACAAGGACAAACAGGGAAGGTGTACATCGGTGTCACTGCTTTAAACTATTTATTATGTGTCAAGGGAAAGGTATGCATGGTTGTTTAACCTTCAGAATTTGATTTTGAATTTTGGTAGCAAACAAGAATTAGAATTGCAATTCGATTTTGAATGTAAGGAAGCACAATTACAATTAATGGAAATTAAAATAACTATCTAGAAAATTAAAGTTCGGGAAGCAAACTGTGACTGCTTGGGCAGGGAGAATGAGAGAGATTCAGTTCTAAATTTTGCATAAATTTTTACAACCCTGATGGTACAATCCTAATCAAGTTAAAAAAAGACATAGGCATACACTGAACACTTAACATAATGAATGCATTGCTTTCTAAGCCAGTGACAATAAGGTTAAATTATTCAAATTGTGTGTTTTCAGTCAAAATCAGAAAAATCATCGCCTTAATCAGAGTTTACAAATATAAAACTGCGCAGTCACAGCATCATGAGCGTATGAGAGGCTTTTATCCAAGTGCATTCTCAGATTAGACATTCTTATCTAAACATAAAATATCCCTCTGATTTCCATGTTCCCTGCTGCTTTGCACTGGAGTTATGGTGCACTCAGCTGGCTGGGAAAATAACCATTAAGGCTTTGCAGTGGAATAGAATAAATATTGCATGCAGTGATATAGGACTCACTTGACTCTTAAAGAGACAGTCACAAGACTCCTTGAGGGGCAAAACTGCAGAAACCACTAAATCACTTTGAAAATCTCCACCAACTATTGTAATTGCATGAATGGAAAGGGTTGTGCCATCTTTTGATGTGTTACAACAATTATACATCAGGTTAAGGAGTCTCTCAGAGAAACCAACATGGTATAATTTCTAGTATACAGCACCATAAACTTGTTATGACTCATATGTCATAGTATATAAAAATAGAAAGCTATGCCTGTGCCCTGCTACATGTAATATTAGTCAAAGCGGTTCTCCTTCAGAAGAGGATGAGAGGAAGGGAGGAGAAATTCAGATGAGGAGGGAGGCCATTAGAATAATCATTAAAAGCAGCGGCATGCGAGTCCTCGGTGTACGATTTACTTTTATAGTTCAAGATGTCTCCCACCTGGCGCACAAACAATAAACCTCCATAACAATAAAGGCAATGTTTTACATGCAAGCAAGTCCGCACGTGTGCACCCACACACACTCTGAATCACCCTGCCGAGCCTGGTGAATCTGCTGCTCTGGCCTTTTTTTGGCACAGAGGCCTCCAGACCCCCCTCCGCCTGTAACGTTTGTAATCATGGCATTCATTTGGTTACAGGAGAGGAAGGGCCGCCCAGAGATGGCTCGATTAAATCTTCCATGTGTCAAAGGAGAAGAGAAAACAGCATTGCGCTGTCTAGGGAGGGCTGGTGAAAAATAACCTGTCATCACTTTCGCTGGTTTTGGCCGCTCTCTCGGTCCTCTATCGGTTCTGCTGTTCAGTCACTCCGTCTCTCTTTGGGTCTAATTCGCGAGGCGGGGTTTTCAGGGGACAAGGTGAGAGACGCAGGCGGTCTGTAATAAAGAGAGACAGCCTGATAGGAGGCAGATGGAGGATAGGAAAGAAGGAAACTAAAGTGGGAGAGAGAGAAGATGCTCCTGAGAGAGAGAGTTTGGGAATGGGAGAGAAAAACAGGCAAGTGAAAAGAGCAAGTCACATAATAGGAAAATGACTATAAAAGGAGTATTTACCTCTGTTATGGTGCTGGTAAAGACTCCAGATCCCTGTATAGATGCTCATAGCCATATCTGAGACCTCAAGATGTTATTGAGAGAAAAAAAAATAACATCATTAAAAATACAAACTAACAAGCTAAGACGGATTTTTATAGCCTACTAACCCTGGGTTATTGTTGATCTAAACCCAGCTCTTGACCCCTGGAACATTTCACAGTTGTAACAGAGCTAGGACTGCTTTTTACAAACTTATACAGTGTGAAATGATGCATTGTTAAAATGTTACAACTAGGTGTGTAACAGACACCCGATCCCATGCCTCTTTTGACAGTCACAGAAACATCGCGAATAAACTGTATGAGCATTGAGAGGAAACATGTCAAAAGGTGTCAACTGGAGTGAAGAAAAGACCATTTAACTTTTTGTTTTACAGTCCCAAAAGTCCATTCAGGAAACCTCTGTTTCATTAGCCGATGTAGGGATATAACGAGAAGAATAACAAAGTACTGAAAACGGACAGTTTGCACTACAAACCAGTGTGCTTATAATTAAGACAATGCATTAAAATAATATGGTAAGAAAATACCAGTTTGCAATACTAAACTGCAAAACGAAATGCTATGTACAGCTGAAATTAGCTGTAAGTGGATGACACCAGAAGCCAGACACCTTCAATTTAAATGGCCGTATCCACTCGTACGGCATAAATAAGGTGGCAATAAGTATGCACAATGTTAGAACCATTATGTAAACAGGTCGTGTGCTGCGTTTGTCCAATTAGTAATACTGCACCACAAACATGAAAACAAGATCATTAACTCAGGGTTTAGGAATGTACAGTGTAAAACAGCAGCGTATGAATACAGGATTAATTGTTAACTTGGAGTTAATTAATAAGCAGTGTGAAACGTTTCCGTTTAACCAGGGTTTAGAAAGAATGACCCAGTGTTAACTGTTTCAAAGCCCTAATAGTGACACTTTTATGTACAACACATAAAAGGGATGGCTCATCCCAAAATAAAAAATGTCATAATCATTTACTCACCTTTTATGTTCTTCCAAAACTGTATGAATGCCTTTCTTCTGTTAAACACAAAAGAAGATATTTTGAAATGGCCGGCATTTCTGTATGGCAGAGTCAACTCATCAGTAAAGATTTATAGACCTCAAATATGTGTGTTAGATAAGGGAGACATCAGTGTTGGGGATTATATATTACATAATTGAATATATTTAGAATTATTTTAAATAACTACCAGTTTCCTACTGCCTATGTACATTTTGAGTCGCTGTTTTATATATATATATATATATATATATATATATATATATATATATATATATATATATATATATATATATATATATATATATATATATATATATATATATATATATATATACATTATATTAGTTACAGAAGTGGTGAATACAGATATTTGATGCAGCGTCTGAACCCATAAGCAAACAGGCCTATAGGATATTACATATAAAAACATAGGTAGAAAATATGTAAGATAGCAGAATTCTCTAGAGTGGCACATTTTACCCCTACATTTCTAGTTTATATAATTTATCTATCACAGAAATAGCTCACACCACTAAACGAACCCGTCATCTTGTCATACTAAACGAATCAGAAGCATGTGCAAAAAGGTGTGTGAAGAGAGAGTGTTGGATGAGACGTGATGACATACCTAGGAAAGCAGAAGATAACTTGAACATGCTTTGAAGTGGTTTAATTATTAATACCATGAAGTAAAATGTTTGTTATAAAGTCATAATCAATAAGCAGCGAATTTCAGCACAAAACTCATCCCTCACCCAGAGCTGTCACTATCATTCATGAGGCCATAACCTAAAATATTCCAGCATCACAGCAACAAGTGTGTTCATTACTTACTGAAAAAATATGTATATTGATGAGTGAGTGGTGAAAAATAAATGGATTGTATAATGAAGAGATTATGATTCTGATAATTAGGTGTGAGCATATCTATTTTAAGTGGGTGAGAGTAGTGACTGTGAATCTGTGACTGCAATATGTGTGAGGACTAAGAGGTCGAGGTTTTGCTGGTTAGTGTGACCCAGTTAGCTTACACCATCTGCCAGCAAAAATATCTTTCTCCATTGACAGCTATGTAAAACGGAGCATTCTAACAAAAATGTTTTGGAGCAGCGCAGCCAAAAATTAAAATTTGAATGAAAATTCTCTAACCCTCAGGCAATCCAAGATATAGATGAGTTTGTTTCTTCAATTTAGCATTATATCACGGGATCCCCAGAGTTCAAACAACTGATATTTATAATACTACACAAGTAATCTTAAAATTTTCCTTTTAGAATGCCAATGTTAACAGAACTGAAGGACTGAAGTTTGACTGAAGTCTTCTCCTTGTGCTAGCGTGAGCAATGCACAGGTGGTGTGTGATCACACGAAGGAGCAATATGTTTGTGTGAGTACTTTCGCTGTGTTTACAGTATGTGAAATGTGCATCTCACGTTTGACTGTTTGTATAAATACTGTAAACACTCGACAGCCCCTGTAGCATGCAGATACAGTCTGCACTCAGCACATGAGGTGTTTGTATCCTCCGTAAACAGAGTATAGGAGTGGTGTGTTGACAGAAAAGATCGATACCTGGGCCACTGCTGATGGGAAACGGAACAATCTTCACTTCTGATCCCTCGGTAATAACACCTCCAGTGTCACAGATACACACACGCTTGTCACTCAGCCTGATGAGCATCTTACAATCTCTCTCCCAATATCTCCGTGTGTATATTTCACACATTAACACTGCAGAACGGACACATGCACACTAATACACTTTAGTGAGATTTTGTTCAAACTAGTTTCGCTGAACATGCACAAGGAATTAAATAACATATTAAGAAAATTGCAAGAATTCTAAAGCAAAAAATGAGGCTAAAACTCAAATGCAGCCAGTCACGCATGTAAACACATGCTCATCAGATCTGATGAATCACTGGAATGGGGGCAATGGCTGCTTTGGGTTTGAGTCAGCATGATGTTCTTACATCTCAGTATCTATATTCATTCCTGGTGGCCTCAAATGTGAACAAGTACTGTGCTGTGTAGACTTGACTGAATTCATGAGAGACAGGATTCTAGTGGGAGAGCTAGATTGGATGGGTACTTTGGCTGACAAGCATAATAAATTCTTAAAAATATCAATCAAATGTCTGTCAAAGATTGTCTCCAAGCTCCTTTTTCTCCATTCTAGTATGTAACGGCCACTTTTTGAGATTCAAACATTCCCTTCATAAAAATCAAACCCTGCCTTACATTTTCTTCATATAGAATATTGTTTCACTCCTAAATATTAAATTACAGAATTTTTTCTTTCTTTTTTAATGTTTTTGAGTGTTTCTGAGTCTGCTAAGCTCACCAAGGCTCAATTTATTTGATCAAAGAGTAAAAACAGTAAGATTGTGAAATATTATTACAATTTAGCTTTGGTTTTTTTTTTTTTTGTAATGGCAAAGATGAGTTTTTAGCAGCCATTACTCCAGTCAGGGTTATATGAACAGTCAGAAATAATTATAATATGCTGATTCGATGATCAATAAACATTTCCTGTTATAATCAATATTGAAAACAGTTGTAACCTTTTTTTTAACAATGCAAAAATGTTTACTGTCACTTATGATCAATTTCATGGATAATTGCTGAATAACATTGGATGACAGTTCATAGAATTATGAAATATGCTAAATTTGGTTAATCTCTTAAATTCTTAAATCTAAATATAAACGTCCTAAAAATATTATAATAATTTAAAATGAAATAACAAAAAATAGTGGCGTTTGAAAACCAGTAAAAACCTTTGGCTTAAAAAGCTGAAAACCATAAATACCTGTGTACAGCATCATTCTTGTATTCCATTTCACAAAAGGAACATTATGTACATATGCATTCTAAAACGAGACTGGAGAGAGAAGTGTTGCTCAGGTAGCAATTTGCATTCTGAGAGTGTTAAAAATGTACCTTATATGATTTTGAAGGTAAAAAGCTGTGTGGTTCATCTGTCCTAATGAATCTAAATGTATGCAAAGATACGAGCCAACTTGACCATGTTAACATTGCACTGAAAGAGGTCTTGCTAAAGTGCACACTTTACACACATTTAAAGAGAGAAAGAGAGTGTGTGTGACAGCCAAACAGAGAGACCATTAAAAAATGCAGTTATGCAGAGAGAGGCACACTTCAGCTTTTCCAGACCTCAATAGCCAGCAGGACAAGGATGAGGAGAAAAGAAAAGAAAAAGAGAGAAAGGAGAGAATGAAGGAAAAGACAGAGATGAAGAGGTAGGAAAGAGATGTGATGTCATGGTAACAGAAAAGATGAAAAACAGGCTGGCTGTGAACATACAGAAAAGACTGATGTGAATGTATATATGACTTTTTCTTTGTCACTTTTAAAACAATATTTCACAAAAAAAAGAAAAAAAAGAATCTGTAATATTATTTCCTTATCTTCGAATCATTCCAAAACCATATAAATAAGAAGCTTTGTAGAATATCCATACAGCTATTTTCTGGTCAACAAAAGTAGATTAAAGGAGAAGTTCAACTTCCAGAATGAAAATTCCCTGGTAATTTACTAACCACCATCTCATCCAATCGTTCTTTCTTCAGTTGAAAATAAATTAAGGTTTTTGAGGAAAACATTTCAGGATTTTTCTCCATATAGTAGACTGGAATGGTGGCCAATGGGTTGAAGGTCCAAATTGTGATTTCAATGCAGCTTCAAAGGGCTCTACGTAATCCCAGCAGAGGAATAAGGGACTTATCCAATGAAACGATGAGTCATTTTCTATAAAAAATAACATTTTATATAATTTTTTAAATCACAAAAGCTCATCTGAAGCCACTTCTAAAGTTCATTATATAGAGAAAATTCCTGGAATGTTTTCCTCAAAAAATATTATTTCTTTGCGACTGAAAAAAAGAAAGACATCTCGGATCACATGGGGGAAGTTTTCATTCTGTATAAATAAACTACTCCTTTAAGACTTAAAAAATATATTTTGGCATGCTCCTCACACCAAAATATTGTATCTCAAATAAATGGTGTTCATCAAAGAATCCAAGTAACATGGTTTCCACAAAAAATATTAAACAACACCCATTTTTAACTGTATAGCAATAAGAAGAATTGTTTCTTGAGCAAATTAGCGTAACAGAATGACTTCTGAGAGACAATGTGACACTTAAGACTGAAGTAATGGCTTCAGCTTTCCCATCAAAGGAATAAATTATATTTTAAAATAGAAAACAATTTTAAATAGTAATAATATTTCATAATGTTACAAATTTTACTCTAGTTTTGATCAAACATTATTTGAACCTTTTTTGATTTAAGCTTACTATGACAGAAGAAAGTCTTATATGTGTCTTATATTTGGCTGCTAAACAAGCACACACAAACAAGCTTGTACATTTGATTACCACAGTATGGATACACAGGAAGTGTATCCAGCATAATATGGGTGCAAAATCGATCACCTGGAAGGGAACAAGGGAGACATCAACACTTAAACAATTCCCTAAACTCCTTCCATGTGTTGGTTTCAGTTTTCTGTATATTGGTTTCTCTTGCACCTAAATCATAATTCAGACTCTTCTTGCTCGATAATCTCTTGTTCACTCTTGTAATACTCCGCCACATCTCGCTCTCCCTCTCTTTCTGGTGGAAGAACAGAAACAGAATGGCCTCCTGCTAGTTGAATGAGGAGCAACTCCGTACAGCTGGAGAAAGGTCACTAATGACAGGCCTTCAGCACGGCTGTCAGAGTAGCCCACAGATATCTGACACACACACACACACACAACTGCCTCCACCTGCATTGAGCCACTCAGAGAAAAAGGCATAATAAACTCAAATGATAGATAGTGAAACGGATAAGCAGATGAACAGACATAAAGGACAACTGAACAAAAGAAAAAAGGCCAAAAATAAAGATAAATGATTGGGTGGATGGATGGATAAACGATGGACAAATGAATGCACATTGAGTCAGAGCCAATCTGAGCCAGTGGGGAAACTAAAACGATATTAGTCATTTTGTTTAATTGTTGCCATCTAGTGGACAAAACCGAAATTAATTGCATAAGGGGTTTAAAAATCCCAACTATGCTTAACAAGCACACTTTCCTTTCCTCCATTGATGTGTTTTCTTTTGAAACAATACTTTTGGGTTAGACACATCAACATAATTTATCATAGTGTATGTCCCTTTTTTACATAGCAAATGAGCTCTGTAATGCAGTTTAAAAAATTCTGCATCAATATTAAAGCTACTAGCCACAATTTGGATGTCATGAGGTCTCTAATGGGCAAGTACTACTGTGGTATGTATCTGTCATCACATGATGAACATACAGTATAGCCCACACACTTTCTCATTCAATCACATACACTTACTGTCACTAGGTCCATGTAGCCTTAAGGCTTCTGTGCCTATAGTGAAGCAGCAGTTCAGCACTACATCATATTGTCCTCTGTCAGTGATATCACATCACATCTACCCTCCAGCCACTCGCTCAACATCACCCGACCAACAGGCCCGCATCTAGCCTGCTACAATTGTTCCAGGTCTCAGAAAAACCCTGATGGGATCAGACACTCAAAGGACTGTGGTCATAGTGCGAGACAGGGATAGGCCGCTAGGGTCGACTAGTTGTAGGACAATGCTTTTTAGCAGTGGTGTTTTAATCAGTGTGCTGTTTTTTTTAGATGTTAGACAGTTCACTCAGTAAAACACGCAAGTTGCATCTTTGTATTAATTAGTGCTGCCAGTTGCATCACTTCACCAAGAAAGTGTCTTTATCTGTTTATATCTGTGGCTCTATCCCTGTAATATGAAACAAAAACAGTCCAATTATACAGTACTGTAATAATTAATGTAAATTATGACCGACCTTTCTTTTTTTATTCAGAAATATTTTCTTTTGTGTTCCACAGTAAAAAGACTTAGAAGTTTGGAAAGACATGAGGGTGAATAAATGATGACAGAATTTTAATTTTTAAGCGAATTATCCCTTTAATTAGCTGACAAGTCAATTATGAATGTACTGTATGAAGTTTCTACATTACTAGTCTATACACAGTCCTGACATTAAAACGCCTTTTTAGTTTATGTTCATTGACTTTATATGAGGATCTGATATGGTTCCCATGAGTGGAGTTTTTATAGACACAACCAAAAACAATTGCTTGCTACACTGCAACTCATACTGTAAATAAAAGCCATTTTCTTGAAATAAGTGGCATGTGTATTTTTCTTCAGTATAAAACCTCATCCTGAATATGTTTGTGGCCCACACACGTAATAATTCCTCTTTTTGCACTCTTTAAAAGGCGCAGTGAGTTTTCCTTAAATCTTTCATTTGAAAATGCCACATGATCATCATGAAGGATCACTTTGGAAAGAATCGGGGAAGCAGAGAGAACGCCAATTGCAAGGAGATATGGCCCAGGAGAAAAAAGAGAGATGCGAATGTGTGGCTAATTGGGATGTATGAGCGTAGAGAAATGAGGAAATATGAGGGAAGTAGAGAATTGCGGAGGGAGGGTAAAAACAAAGTGGAAAAGAGCAGGTAGAAATGTGCGAGACAGCAGAAGGGAGGTGCATGCAGGACCTTGGCGACCCAGGTGGAGGGCATCTGTGCATTCTGCTGAGGAGAAGAGCACTGAGGGGAGAAGGTGATGAGATGAGAGAAGGATGACAGGAGAAATGTGTTGTCACTTCACTCAGGGCCCATCATCTGTCTTTCTACCCTCACTGAGCAACAGATTTTAACATGACTCTCTCACACCTTTACATTGTGCCTATGACACGCTGTATTAGAAAAGACATGTATTTCTGCACTTCCGTCTCTCTTTCTCAAACAAACACTGTAAATTCCCATCAGGTCTTGGGACGAGACAAAGACAGAGATCTCAGACTTAGCAGAGCATTCTAGTGATGATATCATAAGGCTGTATGGTAAAAACCAGGCAGTATGTGAATTTAGATTAGAGCTGGTTTATTTCAATATGAGACCACATAGATAAGAGAAAGACCTACAGGGCAAAAGCATGAGTCTCCATCACCAAGCACCCAAGCATCAATATTTTGCTTCATATGAATCATTAAACATACAATTTGCAATGCATCTGAATGTTCTTTAATGTTAAAAACATGGCCTGCATTCCTGCCATACTCAGACAGAAAATGAGAAAATAAGCCGCTTTTTCTGACAAAAATACAAACCCAATTCCCAAAAAAAGTTCTCATAAACTTCTATTTTATTCACAATAGAATATAGATAACATATCAAATGTTGAAAGTGAGACATTTTGAAATACCACGCCACATATTGGCTCATTTTGGATTTCATGGGAGCTACACATTCCAAAAAAGTTGGGACAGGTAGCAATAAGAGGCCGGAAAAGTTAAATGTACATTTAAGGAACAGCTGGAGGACCAATATGCAACTTATTAGGTCAACTGGCAACATGATTGGGTATAAAAAGAGCCTCTCAGAGTGGCAGTGTCTCTCAGAAGTCAAGATGGGCAGAGGATCACCAAATCCCCCAATGCTGCGGCAAAAAATAATGGAGCAATATCAAAAAGGAGTTTCTCAGAGAAAAATTGCAAAGAGTTTGAAGTGCATAATCATCATCTACAGTGGATAATATCACCCAAAGATTCAGAGAATCTGGAACAATCTCTGTGCGTAAGGGTCAAGGCCAGAAAACCATACTGGATGCCCGTGATCTTCGGGCCCTTAGATGGCACTGCATCACATGCAGGAATGCTACTGTAATTGGAAATCACAACATGGGCTCAGGAATATTTCCAGAGAATTGTCGGTGAACACAATCCACCATGCCATTCACCGTTGCCGGCTAAAACTCTATAGGTCAAAAAAGAAGCCATATCTAAACATGATCCAGAAGCGCAGGTGTTTTCTCTGGGCCAAGGACAACCCAAGTTGTTATCAGCGCTCAGTTCAGAAGCCTGCATCTCTGATGGTGTGGGGTTGCATGAGTGTGTGTGGCACCGGCAGCTTACACATCTGGAAAGGCACTGTCAATGCTGAAAGGTATATCCAAGTTCTAGAACAACATATGCTCCCATCCAGACGTCGTCTCTTTCAGGGAAGACCTTGCATTTTCCAACATGATAATGCCAGACCACATACTGCATCAATTACAACATCATGGCTGTGTAGAAGGATCCGGGAACTGAAATGGCCAGCCTGTGGTCCAGATCTTACACCCATACACAACAAAAGTGTTGAAATCCCAGTGTTGAGGACTTTCAGACTAAAGAGTTTCAGTTGTGGTGTTGAATTTCAAACGAATAACTAGCTGGTGTAAACAGCCCCTCTTGTGGTGTAAAACCGGAGCGTAACCCCTTATTAACACTGATGAGTGTTATTAGACACATCCGGGACAGTTTCTCGTGTGCCAGCCTGACCTGTCTGAAATCAAAGACGCCATTTTCTTTGCTCGCAATGCGAAGTGCATAAGGAAGTAAGACAGTGAAATAAAGTGTTTAGTCTTACTTACAAATATGTTTTGTAATATCAAATAGTTTTATAATGATATGTATGTGATGTATGCGCCTAAACGTTTCTCAGAGACGTTTCCTTTCACTCGCGAAGCGGAACAGACGAGGACTTTTTTTCAAAAGGGAAAATCTCATTTAAAATATATATTTTATAGCATCACATTGATTTAAGGTGATATTTATGCGGTGTACATTCCTAAACCTTTTCTCGGTGCGATATTTCCTTTCACCAGCGATGCGAAAGTAGACAGGGAAGTTGGTTTTAACAAGGAAAACACAGACAGTTAAGTAGTAACAGTTAAGTGTTTTACCACATTTACGATATGTATTTTATAAGATAATATTTCTATATGACGATATTTATTTGCTGCGCACACCTGAACAAGCCTAACGTTAACCGTTCTCACAGATTTGAATTGCTCTGCAGTGCGCAGATGTGAAGGTCACTTGGAAAAACCTGAAGTAAGTTAACCATTTTAAACGTTACCTAATTTAAAATGTGTTTAATAACATCATGTTATTTAAAGTAATATCTAACGTATCTGCTGTAACGTTACACTCCTAAACTTTTTCTCAGAGATATTTTCTTTCCCTCGCGATGCTCTGGAGCAAATGGGGAAATTGGTCTTAACAAGGAAAAGACCAAAAGTAAGTGTTTTATTAATTTTACGATATGTGTTTTAGAAAATAATATCACTTTATGACGATAGTTATATGCTGTGTGTGCCAAAACGTTCCGAAACATTTTCACAGATGGGGACAGATCTGTGTCAGCAATATAGTACTTCTTTTAACAACATTTAACCCAACCAGCTGGGTCAAAATAACCCAGCATGTGTTTTGTCCAATATTTACCCAACGCTGGGTTGTCAAATAAATGTATTATTGTCAAGTTGGGTCATTTTTAACCCAGCAATTTTTTTTTAACACACACACATATACATATATATATATATATATATATATATATACACACACACACATACATATATATACATTAAGTCACTGTTAAGTCTTAAGTCACTGGAGTATATTTGTAGCAATGGGCAAATTTTTTTTTTTAAATGTTTGGGTCAAAATTTTTGATTTTTCTTTTAGGCCAAAATCATTAGGATATTAAGTAAAGATCATGTTCCATGAAGACATTTGTTAAATTTTGTACCATAAATATATCAAAACTTAATTTTTGATTAGTAACATGCATTGCTAAGAACTTCATTTGGACCACTTTAAAGGTGATTTTCTTAGTATTAAGATTGTTTTTTTTTATGCACCCTCAGATTCCAGATGTTCAAATAGTTGTATGTTGGCCAAATGTTGTCTGATCCTAATAAACCATACATCAGTGGAAAGCTTATTTATTCAGATTTCCATTTCTTACAAAGGAGAGTAGACTGGGAGGTTGAGAGCAGAAGATTTCAAAAGTCCAAAAATAAGGGCCACCCTAATATATATGAAGGTTTTTTCTTTTTTCTATTTCCATTTCTATTTCTATTATATTATATTATATTATATTATATTATATTATATTATATTATATTATATTATATTATATTATATTATATTATATTATATTATATTATATTATATTATATAATATTATATTATATTATATTATATTATATTGTATTGTATTGTATTGTATTGTATTGTATTGTATTGTATTATATTATATAAATGGTTCTGGTGTTCATAATATTAAATGTATTTATTTTCAAGATTATTAATAACGGAATGAATTCTTCCACTAATTCTTATTGACACTTTAAACACGTATACAGCTCCTCCACGATGCCATTAGTGAAGCGATGGCCAGCAACAGGAGCTTTGATGGAAATTATTAATGTCTGCACGTAACACCTGGCACAGCGATGGCATTATTGGATGTTGATTAATCCATTCCCTTGTCTCTCCTTACAATGACCTTGTTGTGGAAATCACAGATCAATAGCACAAAGTGATGCTGTACATAACTCAACCCGTAGCTGAGCTAATAAAGCACCAGTGTCAACCCCTGACCGGCAAATTAAAACCCAATCAGAGAGGCCCCAAGGGGCCCAGGAGAGAGTACAGCAAGGCCAGTGACTCACACAGACCTGAAGCTTTGAACAGAGGACTAAATCAGTCTCTGATTAGAGTGGCAATCAGAGCATAGGCTAACATACAGCAGGGATGCTATAAGTGTAATCATACTTCCTCCAACGCTACTGAGATGTATACTACCACTCACTGATATTTCTTGTAAACCCATATTGATTTTCCTGACTCACAGTTCATATGTTTCCAGCACATGCCCACACAAACACACAAACCCAAAGGGAAATTTAATTGCTCAGAGGTTATGCTTTTGCAGTTCAGGATACTTGAAGCCAAAGTGAATTGAAGATTATTTCCATAATTTGAAGCATTTCTGAGAGAAACAGGATATACAGTGAGACAAAACGTGAGTGGGTGAGTCTTAGAACTTTGTCTCAGATGTTTTCTACTAAATTTCCTTATAGGATACATACTGTATAAACAGAAACAAACTAAATATTTGATGGGATGTAGCAGGGGTTGGCAAGTTCGGTCCTAGATAGCCGCAGATAGTCCTGTAGAGTTCAGCTTCCACATTCAAGCCTTTTTCAGGAAACTTAAACTAAAGCCTCCATTTACTGTCTAGGGGATACAACTGATATTGAATTTGTCCATGTATGGGAACACAAATACTACCTTCACATCTATACTTCTAAGAGCTGCTGACTTCATCTGTTCTTAAAATAAGCTAATTACCACACACTGCTGCTTACAAACACTTTGTGGCATTTTTTTTTACTTTTACTTTTTACATATCTGCCCACTCCTGTATGTGGAAGAGGTGTCACAGAGGAGGTACAAGGGGGCCATCTTAAGGCCTGGAGGAGAAGGACAAGCATAAGTATGCTGACTTCAGCTAGGACGCTTAGTTTAGACTACAGCAGCTATACCAGTAAGTGAACAGGGCTGTAGTGACAGTTGTGTGTGATTTGACAGGTTGACAGGACTGTGGTCTCTAGTGGCCTGAATCAGCAGTTCGTTTCTCTCTCTGTTTCTGTACCACTGCTGTTCTCCCTGTACAGTATGTCACTCTGCCTTCACCCTTAACCATAAACCAAAGGACAAACCCAGTAATACTGAGCTCCATTTAACATAATTTAGCCTATTATTGGAGTTACATTAGACAATCAACATCTGTTGAATTCATAATTATGTGATTCAATATTATGTCATGACCTCAGAATAAGCCGAAAGAGCTGTGAAATCAGTCTTTAGTTTTAATTTAGCTTAAACATGAACTGTGGCCTAGTGATCAGCACATATGCTCCAGCATATTGAGCTGTGATGCTAATAGAGTGATGTGAATTCAAATCAAACCACATTTCCCTATACTTTTCGCAGTTTCCCAATCATTTCCAGTGCACTCTTCACTTGCCTCCAGCACTCTAATAGATGGCATCAAGACGGTTATGCAAATCAGACGGTCTGTCCATCATTTATCAGCATACCCTCGCTGAAATGGAGCACCAGGCATCCGGCTCTGTCACTCTTGACATGATTGGTAGCATAACTGTCAAACTATTTCACAAAGCCAACTACAGAAAGGCTCTGATTATGTGTTCGTCAGTAGACTGGTAGATACAGCAGATGGCTTCAGTATGCGATTTTGTAGATCATTTTATGAGTTTATCCTGTTAAAAATACTGAGAAGTATTATATCAGTGATGTTTATTTTTTTATATTTAATGGTTTAGGAATATGGTCCATTCCCTGGGCATACATGGCATGAAATGAATCTTATAGTGACTGATTACCACCAACCACAGCAAGATGGTGTTGAACTCTTGAACGCATCAACTTAAAAAGGAGAAATATTTACTGTCACTTTTTCTCAATTTAATGCATCCTTGATGAATGAAAGTATTAATTTTATCTCACAGTCCCTAGACTGTTGAATGGTAATGCAAATCTACACTTGAAAATAAAAACCGAGAGACTTGATCTGTAATTTCGAAAGCTTAGTGAATTCCTGCAGCTGAATCATGGCTAATTTGATAGTATGTTATTGCAATCAGTGTTTGTTTTGTGGTTACATAACCTCCACTAAATTCAGGGGCTCGAGGGGAAGAAAATATTCTCTGTTGTACCCTGTCCTATATACTGTAGATACTGCATTTTACTAACATCAAAATCATTATAAAAGAAGAATGTGAGAAGCATTTGTCACCTTGCCCTATCATCACGTAGAAAAACCCAATCCTACTGCTGTCCTCATTACCAGGTCACGGAGGTCACAACAAGGGTTCTGTTCATTAAAAACAAGAAATCATTTCACACCATTAAAGTGTCTCTGAACTGCTTAAACAGTGTGAAGTAAAATAAATATGTGTGGCTTTGAATATACTTTTTTAAAGCACATTACATAATCCACATCATTTATCATTAAAGAAAACATTTTATTTTCTCAGGCAGATCTAGAGCAGCATAACTCTATCCCCACAAGAGACCCGGCTCTTCCTGAAACAGGAAGCTGACAGGACAAACAATGCAGCACTGTGATAAAGACTGACAATGGCATTGTAAACTACATGATAACCATTAACTGTTTTTATCTGAGAATCTTAAAGTTGTTGTAAATGATTTTTGTGCCACCAGCACCAAATAGAAAAAGCGAAAAAGTTTTGAAAACACTTACCTCTTCTTCCATTCAGTCATACAAGCCAACCTCATGTAAATGACAGAAAGCCTGATTTATGCAGTTACAATAACAACATTTTAAATATTACAAAAACATAATGATCAGATAATCTCAAGATTACAAGTTGTTCAGAATGCAGCAGCACGTTTTTTGAAAGGTGGCAAAAAATTTGATCATGTGACACCTCTTTTGAGATCCCTTCACTGGCTATCTGTCCAATATAGAATCGACTATAAAATGTTACTATTAGTCTACAAATCCTTAAATAATCTTGCACCATAGCATTTATCGGATTTACTCCACCCATATACTTCAAAGCGAGAACTGAGATCAGGAAACAAATCGCTCCTTTGTATTCCTAGAACCCACCTGAAAAAGAGGGGAAATAGAGCTTTTGAAGTGGTGGGCCCCACTTTATGGAATAATCTTCCTATTCATCTTAAAATGGCTTCCACTTTATCAGAGTTTAAAACAGCGCTAAAAACATATTTGTTTGGAGTGGCTTTTAATGTTTAGTTTGCATAAACTTATCTTTTAATGCACTTTAATTGGTTGTTGATAGTGACGTTGCTGGTACATTATGTATTTTGTCGTGATTACTTTTAATGTGTATTTACTGTATTTACTTGAATTTAACTTTTAATGCACTAAATTGGATTGTTGATAGTGACGTTGCTGGTTAGTATGTATTTTGTCGTGATTACTGTACAGCACTTTGGTCGGAAGTAAATGTGCTCTAGAAATAAACAAACTTGAACTTGAACTTGATAATTGAAAGCCCACTATAATAAAAAAGTACTGTTGTGATTCTATGGTACAGTGATGATTTCAGACAATACAATTTCGGTAATATTAAATGATTTCAGGTAATACAGTATATCATGGTACTGAATATCTGCCTTATATATCTATTATATCATTCGTTTACTTAGGCCATAGTCAGGGGGACACTGAACAGAGTACAGTGTAATTCATTCAGCTGTGTGGACATTGTTCAGCCACCAGAGGGAGCTCTTAACTCATCATTTACAGTCTTCACAGTCCATCTTATTGAAATTGCATATTCAAACCAATTATTTGTTATAAATTATTAAATCAAGGTGGCAGTTTCGTGTTTTTCTGAATTAACCCCCCTGAATCTCTCATAAACCTATTTTACTGGAGTAGAAAAAAGCGTTAAGACGCTTGTGACTCATTGTTAAATCACCTCAAAGTTCCCCTGCAGATTTCCGGCACAATTATCTTTGCAAAGCTTTGTAATTGTTTTACAGTTTCATTTTAACAAAGAGAACAAAATTACTGATTCTAAATTCTATATGTAACATTTATCGCTTAAAAATCACTCGAGTTACAAATAATAATTAAAAAAACAATAAATAATCAAATGGTATTTATTAGATATTTATTAAATCATACAGCCAATAAAAACATCGGTTTAAGGCAGACTAGCAGCAAGCATTAGCTGAGAGATGGAAAATAAGATCAAATAACAAATACAAGGCTGAAAGTTATATTGTACTATGATTGTTATTAATTTTTTTTAAAGCCAGACAATGAAAACCAAACTGTGGAGCTGCAGCTGTTGTAAGAGAACGTGAAACAATCCATACTGAAACACTTATTTTCTCCATTTATCAGTACATTGCAAACTGAGAGACAAAAACTCATTGTAAATTCAGTGTTTTTTTATGGTTCATGATGAAAATCCATAAGTATGAATGTGTGTGAGAAAAAACGGGGAGTTTATCTGGCTTTTTTTCACTCTAGTTTTGCATGAGAAATACCATTGGTCAAATAGAGTGCAAATATCATTCCATAAGGGAAACAGAACATTAATGATTCTCTTAAAGCTTGGGAACTCAAATTCAGATTGACCTTTCGCTAGCACAACCTTTGCTATACCGTTGTACCACAGGATACAGCAGGAGGACATCACTAGCTAGCTAGACTGCTAATACTACTCCAAATATCAATAACATGTCAGACTAACACACCAGAGATGCAATCAATGTTCATCACCGCTAAGCCCCGGTAAGCTGATTAGAAATAAGTGTAATGGGTTTGTACTTAAGGCCAACACGAGCTCAGTAAGAAACATTCAGGGAAACATTCAGTTGGGTCAACTGAGCACTGACCATGCTGGTTGGCCAACAAAACCCTTTCCCTGCGTTTTGAGGAATGGATCCTCCATGCATCCTTCGGTCCAAACTAAGGGAGGGTTTAACACTGCCGAGATGCTTCTGTGAAACTGGAGAGAGTGTCTGAGATCGCTATAAATCTTTTCTTGGAGTTTCTGGAATCAAATCCACATTTAATTGCTTCTCTCATTCCATGCACTGCCATGACAACCATGCTGGGAAAATCACAACATGGTTTCGGTCCTCTGGAGAGCCCAACCTCCAGAATACATACATTTTACACACCGAATTCAGAAAGTACATGGAGATTGAGGAAATGATTGTGAGAGGAACAGTGTCTCTCGTCATTATCTCAACAGTTTGAAACCACCGTTTTAAACTTTATCTCATCTTTCTACTATTTCATTGCGTGTGGACATCTACAAAACAGAGGAGGAAGCCAGCAGATGAGGTACAGGTGATGGCTTGTGTGCAGCAGACGTGTGACAGGAAAAGGCCCCAGCAGTAAGAGTGCTCTGTGGTTCTGTGTGTGGACGACGGATTAGGGGAAATGGAGGGACACAGGAAAGAACATTACAGGAGAGAGGTTTTGGGATATAGAGGTAATTCTCATATTCTTTTTCTGTTTCCCCTCAACAGGGGGAAAGATGGATGAGGAAGGGCTTCAGTCCTGCTTTCCTGGTCACTCGGTTTTCTTGGCCCAGGCCATGTCATCACTGCGTGGTCTCTGACCCGTCAATCTCTCGATCAACCATTCCAATGTCCGCCAAAAACCCATTCTGTCCAGCGGGTAGTTTAACCACCCTGAGGGAAAGAATGATAGAGAAAGTGAAGCAGGCTGTCAGGCACCAATGTTTATGAAGGGACATCAATGACAGCAGTGCATTAAGTGACATAGATGAGATAAAACATGACCAAAACAAAAACACTTTCTGATTTCTAAGTAGTTATTATTATAAATGCAATATAGATAATTGACTGGTACAGATTAGCAGCAAAGACAGGATTTAAAATTGGACATACGTGTGTGTGTGTGTGTGTGTGTGTGTGTACTATTTTTACTGAAATAATAAAAATATAAAAAACTAAATATTATTCAGCAAGAATGTATTCAACTGATCAAAAGCAAGAGTTGAGATTTCTTGAGCCACAAATCGGCATATCAGAATGATTTTATAAGGATCATGTGACACTAAAGACTGAAATAAATTCTGTTTTACTGTCACAGGAATTAAATAATGAATAAAATTAGAAAACATAACATAACATACAAATTCAACTCCAAGATTAAAGAGGGATAAACTTCACATCATCACATCATTTAAATTAATGTATTATCAATAAATTGTAATACATGTAAAGCAGTTTTTCTTCCCTTTTTATTTGTGTATGTTAAACAATCATGATCGAGTACTTTGAAACAGGAGTAAAACTGAAAAAGGAATAAAGAAAAGGTGAGGCACACAGGCTTGATGTGAAAAACCAACCATACAAATTCATTCCTCTCGCTGAATTACACACTTTTCTGAAACTCACCACCGAGAGAAAAGAGAGAAATGCGGGAGAGAGAGAACAGTGAGAGGGCAAGGCAAGCAAAAAGGAGAGAGCAAGGACAAAAGAGCAAGACAGGAAGAAAGAAGGGAAGGTACAGAGAACAACATCAAGAAGCGGTGAGACACAGAAGCTCCTGGATGGTGACTCCCGGGGGATGGACAGAAGATCAGGCGATAGCAGTAGAGTAATGTACACACTTACTGCTATAAATATGTAGCAGCACCCCACCCCACCCCCAGCCAGCCCGCCTCAGCTCCACTATGTCTGTTGTGCTCACAGACATGCATTCCATTGGGTTTTGACAAGAAAACCATTCTCCAACCATACACGTTTAGACGTTTAACACTCAAATACGTGCAGGACAAAGTTCACCGCTGTGATGCACGATCTATCATCCATGCTGAAAAATTAGGCATCTGGCCATTTTGAGATTACTGGCTGATAATCATGTACACTTGAGAAACACAGAAGTTTCAAATTCTGCTTACAGTTTTCTTCATTGGATATAAAAGCAAGTTGTGTATGAGTCATTTGCTATCACTGAATTGTATTACAGATTAGTATTGGGCATTAGCCTCTAGATATTGTGATTGGCCAATTAATAACCCATAGTGGTCAACCATTATTTTTAATTTCACACACGATTGCTAAAAAACGTAAAAAAAATGAATAAAGATGGAAACCATTTGAATGTATTAATGCAATAAATACTTGGACATACTTTTTGTCTCAAACATGAAAACAAAAGTCTCAAATATTACCATGATACCACTCTAAGAGTGTTCTTTGGACACTCACTATGGTATATGTAAGAAAAATTTGTTCTCTCACAGGTCAAGCAATAGCAGCTGAGCTTCTATTTAAGATGTACAGAGTCCTCCATGTATGCCTCTTCAGAAGGCAGATTTTATTTATAATCTTAAAAACTTTCAAAGTTTCAAAGTGTCAAAGTTTTGGTGGAATGGACTTTAAATGAAGGGACAGATATCTCTCAGATTTCTTGAATAATATCTTAATTCCTGTTCTGAAAATTAACAAAAGTTGTATGGGTTTGGAACAACATTTGAGAGCAATTAATGAAGATGATTTTCATTATCAGGCGAACTATCCTTTAATAGTCAAATAACAAAAATACATTAATATGATCCTGATATCATGCATGAAAACAGGTCAGGGGTGAAAAAGGTGAGAAGGACATTAACCCTCTAGGGGGGTTTGGGGGTCAGGAAGAAAAATGTTAATATTCTATATTTTAAAGCATCAATCTGATGCATTTTGAGATGCTTTTTTTTGCCAACTTGGGGAGAGCTGGAGAAACGTAACTTCAGCCAGGAGTTAAAAATTATTATAAATTATTATTACGATTACTGTAGCCTACTGTTCATCAGTTAAACGGCGGGAGTGGAAAGGTGTTAGAATGGAAATCTTTATTGGTGTCGATTTTCAGTCTCTTTTTAATGATAGGCTTTACGCATCTGTCAATCACACCCACTTGCTATTTGGGGGAAGAACCTAACGCTATGATTGGTGTAACTCTTCTTTTGCTGTTGCTTTATTTGAGGACTAAGCATGCACAGAGGCGTCACCAGGTTTTTGCGTAGTTTAGAGTGACAAATCGTACCAGCGTACTTTGAATGTCAAAATGCGTATCGGCGACGCAAATTGTGTACAGGTTTGGAGATCTGCTTATTGATAGAATGGTGGACCACTTTACCTTCTGCCTTGTCAGTCCCCTCACCTCAAAATCTACCTCCTCAAAAACAGTGGCATTAGCTAATCATTTTCCACCGGAGCTTTAGCTATAACGTTGCATTCTCTCCTGCTTTGTTCAATGACTCAATTCATCAAGCTGTAGCTAACGTTAGCAAAGTCTATGTCAACAGAGCTCCTGGGTAACTTAACTTAGATATATCAGAAAATATAAAAATTATTGAAACCATCACTCACCAAATTCAGTTAGGTAAATTTCAGAGGCCAGGTGTGCTTTCAGCTTCTGATGGTGGACTGCACTGGGGATGCAAGGCCCTTATCGTTAATATTTCCATGCACTCTCACACACCTGTTCAGAGTTCACTGAATATGAATACCCCATCCCAATAATTTTTTTTTCTCATTGAATCTACACAATTCACGTAGGTAACCTATTTTGGTTTCAAAACGGCGAATTTCGCTGAAAGGTGAGGGATTTTTTATGTATGTTGATATTCACAATAACTCTGATATATTGCCCACCCCATGTGCAAGTACAATGGTATTCTTTGAAGTACCACAAAAATACCTTGCTAATGGTATAGGAGCATGCTAATCATTCAGTACCAATGGTATTTCCACCTGATGCCATTACAGTACCATGTACCTGTTTTCAGTGCCCCTGATTATGACATCACATGGTCATCCATTGCCCTTGTATGTTTGTATACAAGCACCACACAGTTCCTCGGTAACGTCTGTGTCAGCTGTGTGTGTGTGTTCGTACCCTCTCAACAGTGACCCTTTTGGTGCAGGAGGAGAGCAGAACAGCTCATCATGTTTGTTTGATTTTTCATCTTAGTCAAACCCACACCACCCCCACCCCCACCTCCCTTCGTGCAAGTCTATTTGTTAGCACTGACAGCAGGTTAGCATTAAATATACATGGAGGTTGTCAGCCACTGGCACACACAAAGGCAGGCCCCGGCCCCGAGGGACTAGGGCAGAGAGGGTGGAGGAGCAGGGCTCACGCAGAGAGAGACTCCCAAGCGTGCGCGTTTGTGTATGTGTGCGAGAGAGAGACCCTTTCCTCTCCCTTCATCAGCGTCTCCCAGTGGGATCAGGGAGCAGCAGTGGAAAGGAAAGAGGGAGGGTCAAAAGGACTGGTCTGTGCTCTGGAGCATGGGCGCACACACACATCTGTCGTCCGCTGGGGCACAGGGTGACGCACAAGCATCCTCGCTCCCCTCTCTCCCAGAGACACACGTCGCATACTGAGTGCTCGAGCTATCATGGGAGTTTAATGCCTTCACACACACACACATACACACACAGCTGACTTTAAAAAAAGTTATTTTAACCCACTCTTCACAGCTACTGGCGATGCAGGCCACGCTCCGTGGAAGAATCCTTGCCAGATACTGTAGGTTACAATGATCAGCTACATAAAAGACTCTCAGAGGACGTTCACCTACCTCATCTGAATCCAATCCAGTACGTATTATTGTTGTAAAGAAGCCTACGGGACTCTGGGAATATTTAAAGGTATAGTTCACCCAAAAACATAAAGTACTCAACCTAGTGTTATTCAAACCTGTGTGACTTTGAAGAATGCTTCCACTGTTTTTGTTAATAAGACTCAATGACATCTGTTGTTGTTTTAGACATTTTCTCCTTAAATATATCCTTATATGTTTTGACATGTAAATAATTAAAGGGGGGGTGAAATGCTCATTTTCACTCAATATCCTGTCAATCTTGAGTACCTATAGAGTAGTACTGCATCCTTCATAACTCCAAAAAGTCTTTATTTTTATTATATTTATAAGAGAAAGATTGTCTGTACCGATTTTTCCTGGAAAAACATGAGTGCCTAGAGGCGTGACGTGTGGGCGGAGCTAAAGAATCACAAGCGCCAGTAGGCTTTTGCGTTGAGAGCGTCTGGAAGCTGTGACACAGATCCAGAGGCTGAAATTTAACAAGAGCAGCATCAGCAAAGGCGGTATGCTATGTGGTATGTACTGAAACTGTATATATTTGCTTAGCGGTTTTGGAAAATGACTAAGTTCCACTTTATGTCGTCATTTTTTTTTTTTTTTTTTAAGCTGTACATGTGGAAAGTGCAGTTTGATGACAACATCGCATGTTGTTTACTTGATGTGCTTACGCGCTGATAGCTAAGTTAACAACACAGAGATATTTGAAGCAGTTTTACTCACCGCATGCGGTTCCAACACACGATCGTGACCCTTTTTCGTTGGGACTGCATTATCCTTAAGAAATAAACGATGTGCAATCCGAAATGCAGGGAACAAACAAAAACACTTGCACAACTCCGTTGATGCTCTGTAAAAATAAACTCCATCCACTGGTCCCTTAATGCTGTTTCTCTTTTGGTAATCTGTGCAGGGTTGTCTTGCCCTGGCAACCAAAAACACTCTTCTTTTGTGACTTTTCGCGACGCTCTCGCTCTGATCAGGCTGTGCTCAGCCTCTCAGTGCTCTGCTATACGGGAGCGCGCGCTCTTCCGGCCGAAGTGCCCTCACGACCCATATAAGGAAATTCCGCTCCATCTAAGGTCACACAGAGCCATACTCGAAAAAAACTTTCCGAAACTTGTGACAAACCGGAAGAGTTTTTTTTGGAACAAAAATACTCCTTCAAACGTACAACTTAATTTTTGAAACTTTGTCCATGTTTAGCATGGGAATCCAACTCTTTAACAGTGTAAAAAACTCAGTATGCATGAAATAGCATTTCACCCCCCCCCCTTAACGAACTTTCATATTTTTGGTTGAACTATGCCTTTAAACGCAACACTAACACAAGGCTTCCACCTCATCAAGTGAAGCACGAGTGTGTACCTGTGGTGATGCAGTAGTATGTCTCATGTGGCGACACATGATGGATCCGGTGGTGTTTCCGTGGCAGCACTAGGTGGCAGTCCTGCAGAAGCGTGACCCAGCGTGGCAGGCCGAAGTATGAGTGGGACCACTTGTGGATCTGATTAGTCATGGTAACAAAAACTGCCAACGCAAAAACAAAACATTCCCAGGGGTAGGACTCTGCAAGGGCATCTGGGAAAGAGAGATAGTGAGGTGTATAAAGAGATAAAGGAGCAATGGCAAAAGGTGGCGAGAGAGAGAGAAAGAAAATTATATGCAAATTAATACGACATGCCCTAACCCTGTAGTAAAGTACAAGCCTTACCCTTTACCATGAGAAACATCAAATCAAATTGACTTTTCAACTTTCCTATGATGGAGTAGATCATCGGCAACAGAAAAGATTAAATGTAAATGAATTGAATTAAATTGAATTTATGGAATTTTATTCATTTTGGATAATTATGTCACCATTTACTTTCATGTCAACAAGAATGATTGTAAACCATAACTGGGATGGGATGGATGTTGTTGCGCTTCAAAAAATGAAAACAAAAGGACCATTAAGGTGGTCTACACAAGTTGTGTTTGAAGTATTCAAAGTCTTATGAATTCATATGATAGTTTTGTGTGATAAACAAAACAGAATTTAAAATTATTGAAGGAAAATGAAAGCAATAGAGTCATTCCTCTAAATTTCTGCTCATAACAACATAAGAGAACAACATAAGCACAAGTAAAGGATTTTCATTTTCTCCATCATAACCAAAATTAACTCACTAAAATCACTTCACAAAATCAATGAACATGGATTTCGCATTTAGTCTTTTTGTGAACGTTTTGAAAAATCAAGAAAGAAAACGATCCAAAAATATGGAACATTTAAGCACTCCCCTAAATCTAAATTTCGCCTCTTGTGTTATAAAGGGGAAAGTAAGTCAAACAGTTTTGGAATAATGTGAGCATGAGTAAAGGATGACAATTTTCATTTTTTGGCTGAGCTGCTCCTGTAACCCACACAAAGCAAAAATGGAGCTGAAAACATTTGACCCTTTTCAAACTATATTCAGGTTTGTCGATTTCCCAATTTTAAGGTATTTTAAGATGAATGTGGGACACACCGACGGCTCCAGGACAAGGAGTCGCGCTCGGGTCACACTCATTGGTTCTAAAATAGTCAAGCTGACTCATTCTCACGACACACTGGAACAGTGAGTGGACGTGTGTGTGTGTGTGTGTACCTGGTGGGTAGGTGAGGAATTTATAGGCCATGTGGGCAAGAGGCAGGATGGTGATCATGCAGTTGTCTCCATTAGTCTCTATGAAGTCATGCCTTGTGATAGCCGTCGGATCAATGTGGTGCTCCCGGAACGGGCGAATAAATGCCTGAAAGAGAGAGGTAAAGAGAGATGGGGAGGGGGGGTTAAGGTTCAATTGAAAAATAAGCAAGGGTGTCTAGGGCTGTGATTTAGATCCATTACCCTTTGGTAATCATTGGGTATGTCTATATAAAAAAAAAAGACAGTTCAGGGTCAAACTAGAAGTTACTGTTGTTTTACAGTTAGAGACTCTGAGCAAGCTGTAAGAACAGTGGATGTGCATTTTAAGGTGAGGAATAAAAAAGGAAGAGGAAATTAATCTAAAATATTTGGTACAGAAACCAGAAACATCGTCTGCTTGAAGTTCCCTTCTGATAATGAGCTGTAAGACCACAGAGAATCAGTGCAGAACTCTTCACAAAACTAGTTACAAAGTTCAACAAATTTGACACCCTTGCATGTTTTTTGAATAAATATTTTAGCTCCTTTGGATAATTCTTTCAGCCACTGTACCAATAAGAATGGGACACAATGGTCATTTGACTAGTTGGTTACTAGGGTTGACGGAATTCATTTTTATATCATAAGCAATAGCGCTTTAATAAGCATGTTGTACTTAAGTGGTTAAAAAGTCTACAAAGTAAAATCCTTCTGGAAAGTTATACCTTTAAAAACCGATCTCCATTAAAGCACCACTTTTACAGCCAAATGCATTTTTGAACATTTCGCCACAAGTTGTCCAGTAAAAATAATAATCCAACTTTTAAAACCGCTTTGCCATTATCACTGAACCAAGAATGTGCTTTGGGAAAGAAAAACAGAGACAGGTGAAGCCAAACCAGCCTACTAATTTACTATACATCTAGTTTACAAAGATCAGTAAGCCAGGTGTTCAACCCCCTTTGCGACTAGTCAATGAAAAAAAAAATATGCCAGTAAGAGTGTTGCCACCATGGTTTTACCACAAAACCCAGCACTGAAAAAGCGAAGAGGCAGATTTCGCCCAGATCTGGCCACAAGAGAGGGCTGGGTGGGGTTAGACGTTGACTGATAGACGCAAATTGACACGTTAGCGGTACTAGGTCCTAAATGAAAGATGACGCATGCGGCACGAGCTACACGTTACGGAGCGGAGAGATAACCTGGCATTAAACAGCACTTCCCCACGGCTCAGATCCAGCATCATGAAAAAGCATATCCCAGCAGCACCTGTCACTCACGCCCAGGAGTGCTGCTTTGAGACGGACACCCGTCTGCGACTGCGCGGGTGTCGCAAAATGAAAGGGACTAAGAGAAAGGATCGTATAAGCACAAAGGATAATACAAGAATGAAGGTAATTTATTTTCCACATAAAAAGGAGGAATCGTTTGGAGCCACATTAGCATAGCGTTTCAGAGATGGAGCGCAGGGGGAAAAATGTCATTATCGCGTGTTTGTGGGCTGAACTCAATCACACCTATATCTGAGAGCGCGTGGCGACACTCTGCTGGAGCAGAGAAAACTATCTGTTGATATTTCGACAATTATGTTCCCTCCTGTTCTCTTCGTTTCCTTTCCATCTCTCTGTGCGCGAGATTAAAAGAGCGCTAAGCCCCAGACAGCACACGGCGTGCATGTCGACGCACCGGCACGCTGCGGCAAACCTGTGCCTCGCCACCGCTAATCCCACACCGTTTAACGGCCTGCCTTGCCTGCCTCACCCGCCTTCTGCCTAATCATGACTCACATCTTCGGATTGCCCTAGCAACCCAGCCGAAGACCGGGCCCCGTCCTCCCCCACCCTTAACCCAGAGCACACATGAGAGATCCATTTCATTTCTCTTGCCTTTTTTCCTCCTCCCTACGCTCTTTGCTCTTAAGTGCCTGTTTAATCACGGTCATTAATGATTCTCCCTCAAGTTGGTGCTTCTTGTTTGAACATGTGGACAAAAAGCCATATATATCGGTCCGCTAAGTGCTGCCTTTAATCTGCTGGTTAAGGGTCTTAAAGCGTGGTGTTCTGGATGTCTGTAAATTCCCTCGTTTTTTTTTTTTTTTGAAGTTTGATCACTCCCAGGTGGCAGATCCTAATTATCCTCGACAGCAGAAGGATCGGCGGTGGCTGCGGAGTCGGGTGGAAACCCCTTCACTGTGGGGCGGTGTGGCCAAGCCGTTTTACAGCACAGACGGACGATGATGAAAGCGAGAGAATGCGGGCCCTTCGGCCTGACCCACAGCGGGAGCTAGACTGGCCGTTCAGATCACCTGCTCTCTACAATCCTGCTCTGGGCCTCAAAGTGTTGGCAATATAGGACAACTCAGAGCCTCAATGGCAAGCATGTAAACACTGACCCCTTTATAGTAGCAGAGCACAAGGAGTGGACAGTAAATTACCAAAACCATGGCACATCCATTTGGTACCATAATGGACGATATTAGATCATCTTAATTAATTACACGGCTCTCAGAAATGCTTGATTATGATTGTTCAGTTGGGACATTCTTTGGTCAGCCAGATGTTTGAGGCCAGTGCGATGGCTGTTTGATTCAGATTTTCTTTTTGGGAAGCTATGGGAGAAAAAGCAATCAGGATCGATAAGAAGTGAATGCATTAAAAAAGATCATTGAAAGGACATGCATTTAACACATGGATGGTGCAAAAGCATAACATGTCTAAACTGCATGTGCACAGTTCAGTTCAATGATAAAGTTTACTTTAACTACATGCCATTGCACAGAATGTACAAGCAAACTTTACCCTGAAATAACCCCAACATTTAGGACATTGAAATTAGAAATAAGAGTGCATAAGGTTGTGTTCATTATAATAGCAACAGTAGTGTTTGAATGGCATGCTTTGCATGCAACACTTTATCACAGGAAACTTGTCCAATACATATGCAACTCATTATTTGTCAGTAGCCTACTGTACATTTTGGACAAGTTCAAAATGCAAGACCGTAGACTGAAAGTGCGTCAATGAACAACACACAAATGTTACAATCAGCTATATGCATACATGTGCAGCAAATTCCCCTGATGGATCCAACTCTTGATTCCCAAAGCCTCGAAACGGATTCTTTTTTGGAATCGATTCCCAGCAATTAACCAGCGCTTCTTTCATGTGTCTTGTATCACACCACGAATGTGCTCTCTCATTTCTTTCCATTTACTGTAAAATGGAACCAAAGTATTTAATTATTGGCCTACAATAATATTGTTGAAGTGTTTGTCTTGTTGCTAGAACAATTGTTTTGTACAATAGATTATAACAGTGGTTCCCAACCTTTTTCAACTCGAGCTTAATGTTGGGTTAATAATTTAGTACTCAGAAGCTAGATTGTTAACTGCCTTTATTGAATGAACTGGCAATGAACAGAAAATAACCTGGGCTGGCACGGCTTGGCAAAACTGCTGTTCTTCTGTAGCATATGCAGCAAAAATATCTAAGATAAATTGGTGGTTTATTCTTAAACCAATCAGTGAGCCCGAATAGTGGAAGCATAGTTACAGTTTAATATTTATTTTTTGTTATTTAATTATATAAATATAAAAATTATGTTATTATGTTATGACTTAGACAATTTTACATTTAAAATGGTTACTTCTCAAATGTATATTTTTATAGAATTATGCAATTATTATTATTTTATAGCAATTATTATTTGTGTGTTGAAAAGCGGTGTAATAAGTGATACATCTGTCCATTTTCACACTATCCATTAAAATGCTAAAACATACTTTTTATTTAGACTAAATGTTAATATATACAATTTGATGAACTCCTTTTAAAATTTCATGCGGTCTAATCAGCATCTTGATATGCCACACCTGCGAGGTGGATGAATTATCTTGGAAAAGGAGAAGTGCTCACTAACACAGATTTAGACAGATTTATGAAGAATATTTGAGAGAAATAGGCCTTTTTTGTACATAGAAACATTCTTAGATATCGGAGTTTAACTCATGAAAAATGGGGACAAAAACTAAAGTGTTGCACAATTTTATTCAGTATAAATATAGCACATCAAATCATGTCAAGGTATTAATGCTATAGCAGACTAAATTGGAGTTGCACAGTATGAAACTTCATACCGCCCAGTCCTAGAGGTTGCCATCTCTATAGAGCACACATCAGCCAGAGAACAATAGGAAAGATTGGTGTTTCTCAAAGACAGGCCTCAAACTGTGAACATTTCATGGCTGCACTCATTGTCAAGTGTATACTGATCATTGCTAAACCTGTATACTTGTCATTTCCTTTTGCTGTAATCAAATTTAACAGTCCATTTTCCAGAAGTAGCATAATAATTGGCACACGGGACCGGATTTAGCTTAGGTTAGCCCTTTTTCTACTGCCAGTCTACTGCCCCCTTTCACATAATAGCACAATGACCCCTGTCAGCACAAAAACACATAAATGCTCCCAGATTCATGGCCCCTACTTGTCCGACACAGAAAGCAAGTGTCGGCTGCTTTTTAATTGGACAGCGAGGGGATGACCTTTTCTCTGATTGGGCAAGGAGACTGCGACCATACTATGCATTAATGCAACCCTCCTGAGTATTCCCAGCACCCTTTGGGGTTGAGAGTGGGTGGGGTTAAGATGTGGCGCTCCAGGAAAGCAGGAAGGGCTGAATTCCCCAGGGTGGAGATGGCATTTCACACTCGCCGATTTTTGAGCCTGGTAAACCACAACAGGCCAATAGAGCAAAAGCTGATATGAAAATTAAACAGGGTAATTTGTTAAAATCAAACAAGATACTACGCTTAGAGACCACACGGTGCAAATGAGTGTGTGAAAATGAATGTGTGCCAGAAAGATGGTGCCATTGTACCTAAATGTGCCCACACACCTTCAGCCAATCCCATTTATATAGTATAGAGACAGTTATGCTATACATACTGAACTATGCATAGACCTTGGTCCTTACCTTCCCGATTACTGGGATGTCCACTGAACCCCATGTATCGGCTCCCCAATGTACGATCCCAGAGGCAAAGTCTGCGGTCACAATACCAGTCACTTTCAGAGAAAGAAAGAAGCGATTAAATTCAGTCAGTACTGAAATATAAATGACCATGACCATGATATGGAAAAAAAGTGCACTACAACCACTGGGTTTCAGTAGCGATAGTGACAGCAGAACTTTATTAGTAAACAAAGGAATGACATAAACAGAAAGGACACAAAGAATAAGTCTTACCAATGCCAAAAATGATTTTGTAGATGTGCACTGTGGAAAAGTTGAGGAAGAGGAAGGAGAGGTTTATAACAAAGAGCGAGAGGCAGAGAATCACACTCATCCACTCCTGCAGCCGCTTTCCTACAGGGACAACCAACACATAAAGGCACATTAGTGCATATTTTATTAGTAATAAAAAAAACAAAAAGAGGAAACAAAATGTATACATCACATACATAAAAGAAAATCGTATTTTAACAGTTGTGTAAACAAACTATTTGAAAAAACTAATTTGTCTATCATTTAATTTCCTGCCTTAAATACTGTATATTGGCCTAATTTACTTATTGGACCAATACCAACAATACTAAGAAATAAAAGAAGAAAAATTAAAAAAATATATATATATAAATATTCAAAAAGAAAAACTGCGAAAAACAATGAAACATTAATATCCAACAAAATGGGAAAAATTACACTCTTTTGAAATTGTACAGATGGAGGGGGGAAAAACAGATAACTACCTTGTTGACTAGTCAGTAATTGGATGAAGTCAACCATAATGACTCTCATCAGATGTAAATGCAAAAAAAAAAAAAAAACACTAAAAAGAAAGACCTCAAAGCGCCATCTTTTGAATGTTATTAATTCTCCTTAGTAACAGTATATTTAACTACAGTGTCCACTGCGAGGTCACAGACAGCAGCGAACCGACATCTCTCAAAAGCAAAAAAGGTCATCAGGGTTGGTGGACAGGAGACAAGCCGAACGTGTGTAACTGTGTGTGTGTGTCCCATTATCTTGTGTGCTCAGGAGTAATCGATTAGACTAGGACAAGTTGTAGGTAGAGGCGAGGGTCAGGATCTCTTGCCATGGCGCGTTTGCCTGACACAGCTAAATGTCCCAGGTCAGGGCAGAGGGCACTGATGGAGGGACCACAACGGGCACTGTTCAGACCACCATGACAGCGGCGTGGCACGGCGGGCGGCCGTGGAGGATGATTAAAGTGCTAATGCATTATTCACAACAGAGTAGAGAATTAGTCTAGATGGACACCGACCATATCTACATGTCCCCATCTCTCCACAGCCTACTTTCCATCTCCATTGTTAAATACTTGCATATTCAGTTTTAATCTGCATTCGACCACGTCTGAGTCTTTCGTTCTTTAACTGTGACTCTTTCTTCTCGTTCCTTGCTCTCCTGTTGGGTGGATGTGGGCACAGAGAGGCGCAGTGGACTCAGCTCTTTTGAAAATTTAATGCCATTAGAGGAGCCGTCCTGAGTGGATTGGGAACGTGAGGAGGTTGAGAAGAAGATATTGATGACAGCTATTTATAGTGCCTCAGTGGGCCAGCCAACACCGTGTGCCTGAACGATGGACCACGGTTCTTATAATGCACTCACAAGTCTGTGTTATATTTCGTGCAATTATGAAAGCACCAACCTATGGAATCCTTAACATAACAGCTTGTATCCCGTAATGAACAGGTTTTGGTGCACATTTGAGTTTAATGGACTGTAAAATTGTTTGCTGGATTAGTGTGAAAGCTGTCTTTTGAATTCAGTTGCACACC
Source organism: Carassius gibelio (assembly GCF_023724105.1). NCBI lineage: Eukaryota > Metazoa > Chordata > Actinopteri > Cypriniformes > Cyprinidae > Carassius > Carassius gibelio. The sequence goes on along the minus strand of NC_068413.1, from coordinate 8,641,495 downwards.
AACAACCAAATCCTGGGTCTGAGTTAAAATAAACCACTGTACAATCTGAGGCTGCAGTGAACTGTCATTGATTACCTATATTATGCTTTATTGTCCTCAAATACTTTTTTAATGGATCACATTTTTGGCATATTTTATTGCAGCCATTGCAGACAATCCAATAGAAATATGTTTTGCTTTGCATTGTTTAACAGTAAACACTTTTGGATTGACACAAACATTCAAAAAAAGACTAAACAATATATACGTATCTCTATAAAATTATCTTTAATTGCAAATTTATTGGTGCTCAGAAGCACAGTGTGACTATTGTAGACTTACAAATTGAACAGAATTTTAAAAAGTTACCAAATGTACTACATTTGATGTTAAAGGGTTAACTGTTTTCATTTTTTGAGCCTTACCAGAGTCCTATTAAAGTAACATGCATAATCATATTTGGGTGAATGATCCCTCTGAACTTTTACATAAGTGTAACGTAGAACAAAATGGCTTAGACAGAAAGATTGACTAGGTTTTTCGCCTCAAGCTGTATAACCGTGCTTGCATGCATCACCAGGTGAAGTGCGTGGAAACTCGAGGATGGACGACAGCGTATTACTGCCTGCCGCAGAAACTTGCGCACATCATGACAGAGCGAGAGAGCAAGAACGCCATTAGCATTTACGGACGTTGTTTGACACTCCAGCCGCCCCTCTGCGTCGAATCAGGCGTCGTTGATTAATTTCAGCCTATTAGCACCCCCTACCCTCCCCCCGCCCCTCCCAGGTTAATTCCCCACGCCAGCGAGCGGGAAAGGGGGCTGCGGGTGTGAGCGATGGTGCAGAGGTTTGCAGGGGAGCACGTTGTTGTCAGGACTGTATTAATGAGCGCGCCGCTCAGGTCCCGTGGACAGGGGGACGGTGTTCCTGGCTTCGCGCGGCGACGGCGGCTCTGTCGAGGCCTGGCCTAGTTTCTGCCCTCACCGGGGAGCGGGAGGATCCAAGGACTGACGCTGATCACCTGACAGCGGCCCCACTGCTGCGAGAGAGTGTGTACGCACATGTCTGTGTGAGAGAAAAAAGGCAGGAAAGAGAGGACGCAAGTGCTGGAGTGGGTAAAGGTTTTTTTTTAATTTCAGGTTTCTGTCTCTGAATAATTTTGGAAGTTCTCAGAGATGGTGTCATGTGAAGTGTTGATCAGCGGTAGATATTTTCCCACTTTTCCTCTCCGTGATATTCTGTCAAAAGAGCTGTAATATTGTTCCTCTACATAAAAAAAAAAAAAAAAGAATTACCGTACAAGTGCTTTCATGCAAACCTCCTTCAGATTTGAAAACCATGTTTGGGACTGCTGTGATATTGTTGTAAAGAAAAGAGCACTATGTCAGGTTGAGCCCTCATGGTCCCACACCTGGATGTGCTGCACCTGGACTTTTTCATCCCTCCACTTCCTGTTGAGCTCCCACATTTAGTCCAGCTTCACAATTCATTGCGCCATCAGAAAGGGAGTATGTGCTCTATTAACAACGTCAGCTGACGCTTGATCATCCGTTCCCTTTTATATTTTCTGGTATATAGAAACAGGTGCTTTTATTTGTTTTATGTTAATAAGTTGTACTGTACTAAATGAGTCAGAACAAGAATTTTATATTCTCCTCTTTCCTGATGGCTTTAACAGTACATTGACATTGGTATATCTTTAGCATCACAGCAGTCATATTTTAAAATAAAAATGAAGTCATAATTTATCCAAGTTGTGAGCTTGCAATTAAAGGGTTAGATGGATAGTTTCAGTTCCCACTGATTAACTTCTAAAGAACTTATGTAGTCCCATTCCTTTTCAATGTTGCTCAAGTTGTCTGCCATCCCTTAATTTTGTATTTGCACAATGTGGAGGTAATTTCATACATTTAAAAATCTTCCCAGTCTGCGGTCATTTGTTCAGACATTCGATTCAAACATAATGCACAAGATAAGTTTTGGTAACTCTACAACAAGTAAATCCACTTCACTAGCTAATTACTGTTCAACAGTGATTCTATAGAGCAACACATGGGGAAGTCCAAAGACAAAAATCTAAAGGCTTGTTTCTTTGATGCAAGGTATGAGCGAAAATTACAATGTAAGCCAATAGGACCCAAAATGATTTGTTAACCAACATTCGTCAAAATGTTTTCTTTTATGTTCCACAGGGAATATATATATATAGTGTATGTTTTCTGAAGAAATACAATAGAATTGTGTCACGAACAAACCAAAATTGAAGTTGTTCTCCACTACAAATATGGATACCTGTGCTAGCTCATAAAAAGAGCACGGAATGAATTGAGATCTATTCAATGAATCAGCTGATCTGGTTCACGAAATTGGTCTTGAATCAAAATTATTCATTTTTGATTCAGTTCTCAAATTATGCTCACAGATTCAAAAATCTGAATTAAGTATTATGTCTTTAAGTCCACTTATGCTTCTTTTCCCCACTTAAACACCTTATTCAAATGTAATTACACAGAAAAAGAGGAACCCATCACATTGTTGCAAACGTCCTGATTTGTGTCCTGTAAGTCAAACAAGTTTTGGAAAGACTTAAACAATGGAAGTTTTAATTTTTGGATGAACTAATCCTGTAATAAATGAGGGCAGAAAAACTTTTACAGCTCTAACAAGCTGACGGGACGTCTGATAGGACGCTTAGATCCCATGCCGAGTCGGGGTGAGTTCAGATGAAAAGGGGTGGGGTGCGGGGGGCGCGGTGGTGGTTTATCACCTGTCACGCTAGCAGAAGTCAGCGAGTGTGAACAGTATGTGTTGTTTGTGCTGCGGAGAGATGGGTGTTTTTTCTGTCTCTATCCTCAAGGAACAAAGAGTTCTTTTCTTCGGCGGGCTCTCCTGATGGGGCTGTGGTGGTGCGCGGGCCCCTCTGTTCTCAGCGCAGCCGCGGCACTGAAAGAATGGCTCTCACCTCCTCTGGAGAAGCAGACAAAAAGCAACTCACAGACTCAGAATAGCAGCCTTTCAGAGGGCCGGCCATGCCACAAAGTCCTGCCAACATGCCATGACTGAGCCATTCTCTACCCCACATCACCTCCCCCCTAACAATGCCAAGGGCATCTACATGTGGGCAAAAAGGAAACTGTATTGATTTAGGAACATCAAATGCTGGCCAGGAAAATGAACCTCATATTAGTACACACAATTATATTTAGCGGGATACATAATCGCACAGACGTGCACACACATATTGTCCCCTTGCCAGCTCTCTGTAGGCCTGTCTTCAGAAGGGACTTTGGGAAAGAAGGGAGAGACAGGAAAAGTGGGTCATACATGGTGAGAGGAAGAGAAAGAGTGAGAGAGGGAGGTAGAATTCCCCTGATCAGGACAAATGGATCAGTCACAGGCCTTGTTGCTTTCATCTGTTCTCAGTGGACAACTCAACCTGGGACACACACGCTAACACATGTACCCAGACACACTCGCACACACACTTTGTGCCATACAATGCTTTATGTTATTTTCAAAAAATAGCCAAGTATGTGAGGACTGATAGACAGTTTTTTTTTTGTTACAAAAGAGAGACAAACACATTTTGGACTGGGTGAACAAAAAAGTTCACCACTAGGGACAAAAGTTGATTTCTAGGGATGTTAATCATAAAAAAGAAAGAACAATTGTGATTTCTTATGTGGTGAAACTAGATTACATAGTACAATGTTCATAAAACATTGTTAAAAAAATGTTTTGTAGAAAATTAATACTTTTATCCAGTAAGGATGCATTAAATTGATCAGAAGTGACAGTAAAGATGTATCATGTAAAAAAAAAAAAAATCTATTTCAAATAAATGATGGCTTTTATTCATCAAAGAATTTTGAAGAAAAAAAAAAGAAAATTATGCAGCACAATTGTTTTTGTCACTATTTAATAATCGAAAATGTTTCTTAAGGATCAAATCAGCATAATAGCTGCAAAAAATCTGCATCACAGGTGTATATTAAATTATAAAGGATATTAAAGATAATTCTAAAAAAGGAACTGGTTCTCTGTTCCCATTCCTTGTAGTTACCCCCATTTTTAAATAGAGAGATTGGTAGACACATTTATATGTTTCTGTGTGTGTACCCAGTCAGACCGACCCTGATAAGGGCCACAGATGACAGGCTTAGGAAAGAGCGACCCCTGAGACAACCCCCCCCCCCCCCCCCGCCACACACACACACACACACTACCTTTTAATATCTTCAAATCTCCAGAGTGACGAGCGCTGAAGGTCACTGCGAGAGGTTGTACACAATCAGTCAGGACAGGCAGATTGAACGAAACACGTCGTCCCATAAACTCAAAATCATGTTTCTCACATCTTTACATTTCGAGCTAGAATCCGAACCTCTGACCTCGGGAATGCAAAGAGTTAAGCAGGTTTATGGCCTTTAGATTGAAATTCGTTAATAAGGGAGAGAGGGATTAAAATGCAGAGAGTGGATTTTAAATATTAAAAATTCACAGCGGAGCCACTTCACCGGGAACTCCATACTAAATACAGCGCTGATTGAGGACGGCGCGGGAAGGGCCGCGTTTAGAAATGGAATTTAGATAATAGTAATTATACGGCTCACCCACTGTCCCTGTCCCCAACTGCCACAAACCACCTGAATTCACACAGAAAGCTGATGGAGAACTCCATCAAATATTAATAACAGGCTGTGTGGTTCCAGTCTAAATGTATTTGGGCGCCCTGGTATGCTTCTATGTGCGTGTTGGCATGCAAAATAGACAATTTTCTGTATGCACCGTTAACATCCTGACGCATTTGACCCCCCCCATCCCAAAAGTGCTCGAGTGTGTGTGTGTCCGTCTGAGTGAGCGAATCTGGTTTTGTATCATGTATACAGCTGAGGTCCTAATGCATTAAGATGCCCTGGTGTGTGTATAATTGAGAAGCCCAGCAGGAGAGGTTGCAGGTAGCCAGGTTCCCCTCCTCCTCGTCTCCTTGTCTCCCTCTCTTTTCTTCTCTCCCTCTTTCCCCTCGAGAGCCCACTTGGCTTTCGTTTACGCTGCCGGTGTGCAGTTCATGTGGCGCAGTGAAAACCAGAGCAACACTATGTTTTGTGTCACATAGCGAGTGCTGATTCTGCTGCCGGGTCACAAGACCATCGTCTTGGTGTATGGCTAGCCGTTCAGAACCTTGAACCTGTGATGTTTTGACACCAGGGTCAGCGTACGAGAGCCAAGAGCACTCGGCAGGCATGACGGGGTCAAATTGGTGTGAGTTTGACGGGAAGGCGGGATAAATTATACAGCAGGTCAGACTCCACTGAGTAAGGGGACTCTAATGCACGTCGAAAGAAAAAAAAATGCATTAATGAATGGGCTCTGGTGCTGTCAGGGGGCAGTGTTGGCCTGGCAGTGGGTCGGGCCTAATAAGATTACATGGCTAAGCAAGTTTAAGTGTTTGATTGGGCCGGTGTGAATGAACTTCAAGAGGAACCGAGTTACAAATGCAATAGTTCTGCAGTCAGAAAGTGACTATGAGATTAGAGTAGCTGTGCACCCAGAGGTGTTCAGCTCTCTAAATCAGTGAAAGCTGCATCCAGCAGCTTTAGCGAGAAAAACTGCGGTCATCAGACTGCACAGACCATTAGCTGGAGTCTGCAGTTTGCCACAAAAGAGGACAGAATCTGCAAGAACCGGAGTGTAATTTAACAACCGACACTCAGGAAAGTCTGAAGAGTTTTGCTACTTCTTGGAAAAACAAATTTTGTAGTAGTAGATAAATGTTATGTTTCATCACAAAGATTCCTGTTCTTTCAAACCTGTGTGATTTTCTTTCTTCTGTGGAACACAAAAGACATTAAGCAGCCTGGGAAGTTTTGCTCTTCCATACAGTGAAAGTGAATTGCGAGCAGGGGTTTGCATCATTAAAGCAGTCTGTCAAGATCACAACAAACCATATTTAAATATTCAAACGCACAAATGGAATTTCAGAACCATGGCAGAGAGAGAAACACTGGTCTATGACTATGATAAAGTTTTTGTATGGCTTCCGAAGACTTATGTACAGTGCAAAAGTCCTGTCATAGTGCTTTTTAAAGTCCCTAGTCACCATATAAAAAGGAAGTATGAACATTCTGCTAAATATCTCCTTACAGTATGTGTTTCAAAGAAGAAAGTCATACAAGTACAGATGTTTCATATTTTGGCTTCTGTAACAAAATCTGCACAGGAATGTACATTAGTACATAGCAATGAACATAGGAGTGTCCAACACAACTTCTTATAATAAAAATGAAACTTTTGCTCTACTCATTCACTAGACTGTTCAAAAGTTTAAAGCAGTAAGATTATTTTGGTCACATTTTATTTTAAGGTGCCCTTGTTACAGTGTAATTATACATTTAAGTACTGAGTGATATTAATTACCTACATGTAACTACATACGGTTAGGGTTAGGATTAGGGTTTGGTTTAGGGTTACTTGCATGTATTTATGCATTATTTATTTTCATTACAATAGTAACTACGTGTAACATGCAACAAGGACACCTTAAAGTGACTTTTTATTCATGCTTTTTTGTTAATTTATTTGGTCAAAATACATTAGAATCAGTTATATCGGGAAATGTTATTTAAATTAATTAAAAACAACTGTTTTCTGGTTTAATTTTAATTTATTCCTTTGAGGGCAAAGCTGAATTTTCAGCATCATTATTCCAGTCTTCAGTGTCACATGATCTTTCAGAAATCATTGTAATATGCTGATTTGGTGAATTGTTATTATTAACAACCTTGCTGCTTATTTTTCTTTTCAGGATTCTTCGATTAATATAAAGCTGAAATCTTGTCATTTTGGATAAATTAAAACATACCTGAGCTTTAAGTATCATTTAAAAATAAACCAGATTACTGATCAAAAACTTTTTTGTTTTTGTTTATGTTAGTTCATTCATTCATTTGTCAAGGCAGTCTTCCCATACAGTTCTCATTGCAGTTAATCAGTATATTTTTTTATAATGCATTTTAAAAAAAAAGTGATTAAAATCTAACCAAACAGATTTGTAATCTATTAGAAGCAGACACTCATACTGTAGGAGGTGTTGATCAGTGAGATGGAAGACGGACTGTGGGTGTGTTTGGATGTGTTGTATAGGATGTGGTGCAGTGCAGCAGGGCTGAAGGCAGGGTTATGCTCGGTGTCAAGCAGACGTGTCTGGTGACTTATTCTACTCCGCGGCCCGGTCTCTTCTCTGTGCTGAAACACACACCCCTGGCCCTGTGCCACAGACCGGAGTATTTGCCTACAAGGCAGCAAGCCGAAAGATCAACTGCTTCCTTTTGGCTCAGGCTCTTTTGTAACTTTTATTTCTTACATGGAAATGTTGCAGCATCTCTGTTGCTAGCTTACCATTAACAGATAACGGATGCAAAACAATGAAATTGTACTTTATTGTGGCTGATACATAAAGACTGCTGCATAATATTTTTGTGGAAACTGATCTTTTTTTTTCTTTCAAGATTCTTTGATGAATAGAAAGTGCAAAATAAATATTTTGCAACATTATAAATGTCTTTACTTACTCTTTTGATCAATCTGAAGCATCATTGCTGAAAGAAAGTAAAATTTTCACAATGGAACCCCAAGCTTTTTATGGAGGTGTATGTTATTTGATGTGAAGAAATACAACAGAGATTACTCTGCTAGCACATCTGTGTGAACATCTGTATGAACTGGCATCATACGTTCACCAAATATCACCTTGAGAGCAGCTGGTAAAAAGTTCAAAATTCCCATTCACCATCCAGGAGAATTTAAAGGGCAGATGAAACTGAAGGCATTCAGAGTCAGTCAGAGATTAGACAATCAAGAGAGAGTGAACCTAAGATCACAGGGTTAAAGGTAGACATAGCAGCTGGGACCTAAAGACACTCAGTGTGGATTTCTTCAGGAAATTTCCATCTCCAAGGCCACCAGATGCCCTCAGACTGATCTAGGGCAAGAGGTCAAAGTAACAGGAAAGCAAGTGGTAAGACTTTGTGTAGCCTTTGCAAAAGGCAGTCCTCAGCCCCTCCAGTTAAGAAAAGCCTAAGTTCTAATTGTTAAATTCTCACTTCGTTTGTGTGTAATTTAAGGAGTTTGTTGTCAACTGACAGATGGACTACATACTGCAGTTTATTCTGGCCCAGAACTAGCAACTTAGACAGGAAGAAACCATCTGACCAACATAAACAATCAACCACAGTTTTTGTTTTAACGCACTGTTTATCATCGGATAAATCAGAAATGGACCATATCACAATAACAGTTGTGTGAAAAAAAATACAGAAAACACAAAATGTGAAAATTGTGCCCATACAAAAGTAGTCTTTTTTATTTATTTTTTTTTTTTATTCCATGTCACCAATCTTGTAAATAATTTAATCAAAAGAAAACTAAAGCGTTCAACTGTATCAACCTTGTGCCTTGGAAATACAGCTTTGTTTCCAGGCAGGAAGATTAAAGAAAAGATACATGTGCCTATGAATTGCATAAAGTTTCACATTAACCTCAAAGCCTGCAGGAGGAAGAATCAATTTATTCTCAAACATAAAGATGTGTATATAACAGGAGTGAGTGGACTGTTGTGGTGGAACGGATTCAGTCACAAAGAAGAGTAACGCTCCTGGTGTGCAGTGTTGACACGCTGTTGACTTATCTGCAGGATTGCTACCATAAATAAATATAGCCGTGTTTGACAGCAGATAAGCTTAAAATCACATTCACACTTGTAGGTCAGTGTGTCTATAGTGCCGTCCACACCTATTTACAGCTCGTATCATTCACCTTTCCACACGGGTCAAGCTTTTCTGTAGTCAAGACATCAGCCTGCCACAAATAAGAAGTGACTAAACCAATTGAAGATCACTGACTGCATAGGAAACTAGATCTTGCGACGTAATACTATATTGATCTCTTTTTCTCTCGAACACACGGCAAGCGCCCCGGTAACCAGAGCATAGCGGCTGGCAGAGGCGATGGGGGAAACAGAAAGTAGCCTGTAAATCCTGTTTACTTTGCGGTGAATCTGTAAAGTGGGATAAGAAGCACAAAGAGCAGTCAGTGGTGCATGACACGCAGACATATGGTGGGGAGAGGCGTCCAGCTGTTCCGCTGTCCTGGGGTTACAGTAATGAGCCGGAGGCTTCATTGAGCAGACTGAAGCCTCATCAATCCCTTTTCACCAGTAAGCCTCAACACTTCCAAACGCCATTCCCACTCACCTCATCTCAGACACAAACCAGCCTCAGACAAGCCTCCGGAGCGTCTGCTTTTAGCATCCTTGACATTATATTCTGTGGCTCAACCCTCTGCTCTCCATGTCCTCTCCAGGTGGACCACAGTTCAGCATCAGCTCATGCCAGCTGAATTCCATCAGAAGAAGTCAAGAGTCTCTCAGGTAACCGAACCATTGGATTCCAAGTCTATGGCACTTTTTGTGGATAAAGGATCGAATTAAGGGAATGAGGTGGACTAGACCATTTGGGGGTGGTGTGGTGTACTTAAACATTCAGGAATGGTAACCACAAGGTTGGTGGTTTATACCTGCAGGAAGTGAGCCATGAGTCCATACCATTTAAGACAAATTCAAATGGTTCTGGTGTTACAGAATTAAATGACCTAAAGAATGTAAGATTCCCAGTCTTTGTCGGAATGCATTGAATTGGAATTACATTAGCCAAATGCAAGTAAGCTCACAACTTACTTAAAATAAATCTATCTTCTCTGTAAGGCTTACATACCTTCAAACCTTTTTCAAAACTTGCATTAACAGTTTGTTACAAACTAATTAAATTGTACTATTCCCTTACATTCATGTTCAAAATGCGGTACTATATCCTGTTTGAGAACACCATTTAAAATTAAATTTAAATCAGAATCAAAAATAATTCAGGGAGCTTTTCTATGTCTTAAAGTTCTTAATAAAGGTGATTTTTGAATAAATTGATAATTTTATTCAACAAGAATTCCAATCTGAGAATAAAGACATTTAGAATGTTAAAAAATATATATTTCAAATAAACACTGTTGTTTTGAACTTTCTATTCATCATAGAATCCTGAAAGAGAACATTTATCACAGTTTTATTTCAAAAATATTATGCAGAAAATTGATAACCATTGATTAGAACAATAATAAGTCATAAGACATGTTTCCAAATGAGCACCAAATCAGCATATTAGAGAGGTTTTTGGAGGCTATGCGACACTAAAGACTGGAGTAATTACTACTGAAAACTCACAGGAATAAATTAAATGTTAAAATATTAAAATGGAAATCTTTTTTTTTTACTGAAATAATATTTCACAATAAGACTGTTTCTGCAACAGTTTTGATCAAATAAATGCAACACACAGTCCCCCCCGCAACCACAGTCCTGTATGTCATGGACGATAAACTTTAAAAGTGTGGTAATTACTGCAAACCGCATGCTAACCACAGTACAACCAAAACAACAATCCCAGCGTACTTTCCTTGAGGATCCCACAGATAAGCCTCTCCGACATGCACTTCACAGCTGGTGGATACTAAACTCGACTGAGCTCATCCAAAAATCCCATCCACAATCCCACCCAACCCCCCCCATTCACAGAGAGAAGCATCACAACATTATCTTATTAACCTCGCAAAACTTCTCTCAAACGTTCTCAACATGGCCAAGTAATTTACATGCTGGACGTGCCGGTGGTAGCATATGCTTAACGCGCTGGGTGCGTTGCCAAAGAAAATGGAGTGGTCATTATCATTCTTAATAGCATTTTGAGTTAAATCGATGTAGTTTTAATTGCAGCTGCACACTACAAGCGTCCCATGACACAATAGGACTGCTTCTGCAGCTAGAGGACAGTGGAGGGGGACTTTCAATGTTAAATCTTTTTTAGTTGGGGGTAGAAGGATGGCATGGTGGGGTTGGGGGTTAAAGGCTTTTCCTAACGCTGCTGATCTCCGGCTCATGATGTGCAGAGATGGAGCTGTTTTTCATTAAGCCTAAAGTGGAATGAAGTCAAATCTGAAACATGCATTAATTTGTTTATTTGGTGTTCCGTGTCAGACTCCCCACAGCGGACACCGGTCAAATAAAAAATACCAGCGGAAGCACAGCTTGTCGAAGAGGTCTAGTAACTGGGAACATCAAGGAACATCACAACAGACTTCTGCAGTCATTCTAGATAACTGCATGCTTGATTTTTAAGATCATGGCCACACTTTTAATAAGGTTCTATTTGTTAACACGAACTAATGAAGAAAAATAGGCTACTAAAGCATCACAGTTAAAGTTACTTTTTTAACATTTACCAATGCCGAGATTATTTAAATCAAGTTGTATCTCTTAATATTATTTAGACCGACAACTAATGGCTTTATTTTGATTAACTAATGTTAACAAAGATGAATAAATTCTGTAACTGATGTATTTCTCATTGTTAGTTAATGCTATTAATGAAGAGCAGATGGGACCTTATTTAAAAATTTCACCATAATAATTTTAGAGATTTTCTGAAGAATATTTCCTCTGCATAACAGGTACTAATCCTTCAAATTAAAAGGTATACATAATTGCACTTATCGGTGTAAAAATAAAATATTATGAAATATTAAATGAGTCCATATGACTTGACTTCTCCATATATCCCTGACGTTAAAAATATATAAAAGATAAAAAGTAATATAAAACATTCCTAATATTTCCATTGGGAAAATGCATACAAACACATACATACATACTTATATACCCACACATATGTATAAATAAAAACCACTTAAAAATCTATTATTCATATTCACCAAATATGAATCATAAAGGTCTCCAAGTCTATAAAAATGTAAATGTTGTACAACAAATCTTAAACCGTTATTTCAAAAGAATCAAAAGAAATATGTCATCATTTACACATGGCAGAATGTCACAATTCACTTTTATTTTGTGGAAGAAAAGAAAAGATGCACTGAATGGTGACAGCTGCCCAAAATTTCTTTTTCAATTCAATAAGGCGGGAAAAAAAAGTCAAAAAGGTCTTGATAAATGTGAGGGTCACGAGAAAATAATGACAAAATGTTCAATTTAGAGTAAACAGTTTGCAAACGATTCTCTTGTCCTTTGCACTTGGTGCTAACAGGTACAATTTCTAGTGTCATTTACTTCTAAGGGTTTAAATGCACAGTGTTACAAGTTTTACAAAGCAAATACACGCTACCCATAACTAGGAAATCTTATATTGCAGAATGATGTTATACAAGCACCAACATTCATTATATTATGTTGATGTCATTCATGCGGTGGTGTCACATTATTAATCAAACGGATCTCTACGCACAAAGCTGCACGTAACTTGTGTTTGTTTGTGTGTGCGTGCGCGCGCTTTCCTGTCCTCAATGTGGCCCGATGATGCTGCAACGTGAAACAGTAGAAAAATGATTCATATAAACACTGATGTGTTTAGTGACAGCCGATGTTCCTGTCTTACCCGGAGAGTAAAGCTGGGCGAGCTGTCGGGCCCCGGCGTGCTGCGGGCCCCAGCGAGGCGCGGTGCTGCGCGCAGCCGCCCCATGTTCATTCCCGTTCGGATCCTCCTCTGCCATAGACCGATGCCTGATCTCCGTCTCTGACAGTAGCACCGCAGCCATGCTCCCTTATGATGGCGTTTTCAGAGAAAATGCATTAATAATGACGCTGTATCGTGCATTAAGTAACTAATACACAGGGGTTTAGGTTTAGCACTAAACGACACACCTTTCCTGGGAAACCCACTGAGGTTCCTACTTCAGTGAAACATACCCGGAACTAAAATACGCACGAACTGCCTGTCTGATCCTTCGCTAGAATAAACAGACATATTATAATCATTATTGCTTACCTGGTTTCACCTCATGAGCTAAATGACTGATAAATTATACTCCACACAAGGCATCCGAAACAGGTCTTTAAACTGTCCGATAGCCTGAAAAAAAGTGAATATTTGCAAAACTTTTCTTCTGCTTGTGGTGTGGAGTGTTGTTAGGGACAGACGTAAAATGTATGTTTGCGTTGTGATGCGAAACAATCGTTACAATCACTGGCTGGTACTCTGGGAAGATTAATATAATTAACCGAAATACATTATATATTAAATATTTACTAACGATTTGTCGGTCTGTGTGTGGTTATACAGGTGTTTCCCATTAAATGTTATAATTGTACAAAACTGCACGGTATTTTATTGATGGTCCCTAACAGCTCATGCGAGTCTATCATTGAGACGCTGATAAGAGAAACAAGCATCTCGAGGCGAAATTGTTTTGAGTATACACGACTATTATACTACCCGTTGATAAGAAACATATAATATAATCATTTCATCTCATGTTTATGTTGATCTGTTTTATTATGAAGTACTGAAACGCTCACAGTCGCAATATAATACATAATAATAATAAAATATCACATCACTGTAGCCTATAATATTTTTCTGTTTGTTTTGTCGGATCTATAATAATAGAATAGAATAGAGCAGAATAGAATAGAGGATAATCAACAATATATATATATATATATATATATATATATATATATATAACGGTATGTCAAAAAACTAATTAATTGTATACAGTACACTCATGCAATTGCAATTGCACATACATAAATGAAATTTGTAGATATATTTTTTTAACTTGCTAACTAATGATCTGTTAAGCATTATATCATGTGGTAATGTTGGTGAATTCCCTAATGAAAGTAATTATAAAGTGTTGTAGAGGAAATCTATCTCGTCATTTTGAGAGTCCTTGGGATGTTGAGTGTCTGTGTGGGGTTCTATATAACCCTCTGAGGCTGTGAATATTGGCAACGCCTAGATAAACAGATCGATTGGTTGACTGATTTGCTAACTTAACCATATCCTCAATTATTTAAAATAACTACCACAAAATAGAAATGCACAGTTTCAAACTTGCCTCATTTGGAAATCTCCATTTACCCTTAGAAAGCACATGCTCATAATAAAGCACAGATTTGATAAGCTACGGTGAAATACTTAAACAACTGAAACACCAGTAGCCTATTAAGGGCATCTTTCAGTACTATTGGGTATTTGTGGATGATTCAGAAAATCACGTGCTAGTTTTCAAGTATTTAGGAGTTACTCAGATGGTGTGCTGAACCCTGTTTCCCAAGCGGACAGGTTCAGAGGACCCCCGGGGCCCATAGTGTATCAATGCGTTCCGATGACTGATTTCTGGGAACAGCACCGACCTTCTGTCCGGCTCAAGTTATGAGACTCAGCGGCCGAACCAGCTGCTTAAACACATGGATGCAATTAAAGTAGAAACTGCACTGGTAAAAGAAACAGTACTTTAAATAGATGCTTCTGCCCTTCTTCAGTGAGTCACAGGCATTATTAAATCATCTGATGATCAGTGTTGGGTTTTTCCTTATTTACAGCAATCATAATGCAAAATATTTAGGGAAATTTGCATCATAGGTCTGCATTACAATTTCTTTTTTTTTTTACATTACACAAGATAAAATCTTTCCCTTTAAAACCCGCTGAATAAATATGATAAAGTATACCAACGACAGTTGCCATTTTCCCATGATTTTCAGATTGTCACATTTTACAGCTGATTTCATGTGACGGCAGGCACTGTTATAATCACCATATAAAATTGGTAAAGACTTAAGTCTTTGATTCGGATCCTCTTGCATTGAATTAAACGCTATGAAAGCAGCATGAACCATGGTTTGTGATGCAACATCGACTCTCCTGCAGATGAATCATAGTACTGTAGACTTGAATTTGTATGAAATTCGTTAAATAAGTTGTTACCACGTTAACACATAACAATATCCACTACAAATATTTTGATTATTATTATTTAACAATATTTCTTAATGTAGAAATAAACTAAGCTTCCACGTTCACATCGTCCAAGTGTCCAAGAGCATTACTGTAGCTCCCAGATATTTATTGTTAAATAGAAAGCATGACAAGAAGAATAGAGCTCACACAGCATCAGGGGAACAGAGCAACTCTAAGGAGTTCAGCCGCTTCAATACGCTTTATCTGAGCTTTGAAAGAACACTCACTTCAGACACACGCATTCCCTTTATTCATGATTTATTTATTTGTTTATTTTCAACTGTACTAGTTTATTGCAATCTGGTTAATTCACATTTAAAAAGCAGACATCATCCAGTTGCACTGAAATCAATGATATTCATTTTTACAACATCCATAAGGCCCATGTACTGGAAAATCCAATCAAAACCATTATGTTTTTTCTTTTTTTTTTCTTTATATGTTTTTTTGTCTTTTTTACTGTAATTAGAAAAAAGAAAATATATAACAATAATAATAGAAAGGAAAAAATATTACGACTGGCAAGCAATCACAGCACAGCACAAGTACCTATTTACTGCAAGAAATAAATGGTACAAATCAATCAACAAATAAAAAAGGGCTGAGAATATATGCATTGAAAAGAACAAAATTGGCACGTATGAAGTTTGATACATGAAGCAACAGAGGACAAGATGTGTATTTCTAGAGATTAAAATCAGGCAGAGGGTGTCTTTCCTTCCGTTTTTTTTTTTTTTTATCTTTTGTCCCCCCAAAAAATCAAGAAAAGCAAAAAGAAAACGGGGAGAAAATAAGGAACACTCAACGAGGAAGAAGGGACGATAAAAAATACTGCACGTAGAATACCTTTTTCTCTCCATCTCCTTTTCTTCTCTCCTTTTCTTTTTTAATAGCATATCCCATTAATATTCATTCCCCACCGTTCGTAATAGCTGCGCCTGGTGGCGGAATCGTTAGAGTTTTACATGTGAGTAGCAAATGACACTTTGATTGGCTGTGATGTTGAAATGTTCCTCCCCCACCGGGCCTGGGTCGGGGTTCTAGGCTGAACCGGGAGTCCTGCGGGGCCCGGTCTCACTGTGCGTGCTGGCTCAGTGTGTGGTTCTGCAGGGGAACAGAAGAGAACACATGAGGAGAGAAATAATAAGCTACGTGCCCACACCTCCACCCGTCTCCTTCGCTCTCTCCTTCTATCCATCTCGCTTTCCATTTACCCACCAGGCCTGTCCGTCCATCTCAAGGCTAGCAGCCCCACTTTGACAGAGGCGTTCGAGCTCTGCAGCCACGAGTGAACCCCTTTCCTTTCTTCCCATTTTCTTTCTTCTCCACACCCTCCCATTAAATATTGGGCACATGTGCACTTGCGATCCCATTCATCCACCCACGTGCCACACTTCCACACCGGGCAGAGAAACATCCGTCCTCCGTTTGATTTAGAGTTCTCCGTTTCTATTGCAAAAACACTCAATTGTTTATTCCGGAGTGTTGGACACACGTTTATGAATCTTTTAAACCTTCTTTATTATAAAGGTTCCAAAATGGGGTTTTCTCATCAGTGCAGTAGAAGAACCATTTTCGGTTCCCCAAATAACCTTTCAGCCAAGTTCTTAAAATATATATATTTTTTCCAATATAAAGAATCCTTTTGTCCAATTCAAAGGTTCCATGGATGTTAAATGTTCCTCATGGAACCATAGCTGCCAATAACACTTTATTTTTAAGAATATACACTTTGAATCGAAATTGTAGAAACAATTTTCATTTAGAAATTGCTAGTAAAATTCCAAAATAATGCCAAAGAAATACCAAAATAACACATTGTATTAAACAGTAAACATCAAATTCTGATCTGGGAAGCTTGAAATAACATTTTATTGTAAAACATACTCCAAATATGTCTTAATAATAAAGTTTCCAAAGTGGGGTTTTCTCAGCAATGCCGCAGAAGAACCATTTTTGCTTCCCTTTCAGTGAACTATTCATAAAATAACCATTTCTTAATTTAATATTTTGATGATCTAAAGAACCTTTTGTGCAATTAAAAGGTTCCATAGATGTTTAAGCTTCTTCATGGAACCATCAATGCCAGTAAAAACTTTTATTTTTAAGAGGGAAATCTTTGTTTTATTTACAATTTCAAAAATATCATCATACATTGTACGCACCACTGTGCACAAAGGAAGCCATAATGGCCTAAAAAAATTACTTAAAACCAGGATCCCATTCACAGATCAATCAGTCGTTGCATGAGGGGTTAAACCGGAGCAGATATGCACAGGCTAAACGGTTATTGTGTTGCCGCAGTCTCTCGGCAGCCCTGCTTTTCCGCATGCTTTTCCCTGGACCATAAACCCAATTCCCATAGAAGAGCCGGCAATCATCCCACTTCCCCTCTCAAAGCTCCTTTCCCAGATTAATCTCTCTAAAAGAGATAGGCTGTGTTTCTGTGCCCCAATAAAAAAGTAAAAATAACAAAACGGAAAGGGGAAGACAAATCTGAAGGATTAAACATGGTTATTCGTTGATAAATACTTATTCTTATTCCTCGTCCTCTTATCTCAGTGCACATATTTTGCAAATGATTTCTGGGCAGTTCCATCCGAGGAAGGCCAAACCACTGGGTCTTAAAACCCCAGACCGAATCAATTGCAGCCTGTCAGGGGATGCGCGTCTCGTGTCCTCCTTCTCTTTCCATCCTGGCGTCTCTCTCTCTCTCTTTTCCCGCCCCTCCTGCGTGGAATAGAGAGGAGACGCGCACAAGGAGGGCTCTTGAGCGAGGAGACGCATCTCTCTAGGAGCCACTGACCCCATTATGAGAGCAAAGCACTTCTCCTTTTGCATTCTTTTGCCTGCGCTGCTGCCCCCCTTCCAGCAGAGGCCAGCCTTGTCTATGTCTCGCTCTGAGCGCCGCCAGAGAGGAGACCGAGACGGAGGTGCACATCGGACAAAACCCAAACATATTGTAAATCATTTGTCCTCATCATCAAGCACCTGTTTCACATATCAGAATTACAACAAAACAGAACGGGAAAAAGCAACGGCATGGTGAAACGTAACTGGAAATAATCCTGGGACTCACATGACAATGAGCAATGAGTCAATACGGCGTACCTGCCTGCACTGTCACATGTGCACATGTCAAGAGCAACTAACGACCCAATTTACCCAAAACCTGCCTTAGCTGAGTCCCCAAGAATATGCTGCTGCTCAATCAATTATCAGTTATTCCCCACAAAGCCAATCCCCCTCCAAACTCAATCTTCACCTGCTGCAGAGCCAAATGCAACTCAGCCGTTGTCATTATATACCTGATACTACGACTTAATGTGAAACCAAATTAACATCTGGGTCGCCTATCTTTTCATTTATGCTGATGATCATGACAACAAAAACAATAAAAACACTAATAATAGTAATAATAATCTCTTGTCATTTAATCTCAATTCATTCAGGACTTGCATTGATCAAGCCTTCGTGACTTATTTTTGACGTCTTAAATTAAGAATAAATTACTACGTTACTACATTCTAGTTTCTGATTGGTCAATAATGCATTCCAGTTAAACCCACAATACAGTGTCAGAGCCCAGGTCTGTCTCCTGAAACCATTCTCACTCGCTCACTCATACTCCCCATCTACACTTTCCTATAAAAAGTGCTAAATGCCGTGCATATGTACAAATCATCTATGAAATGAATAAAAAGGAATAAATAAAGTAATAAAATCTTTAACTGTAAATTTATATTTATTCAAAAATTGCATTAATGATATGATTAATTTATGATTATTTATTTGTACAATTTATATAGAAAATACACATTTATACAAATTTGAACCTTAACATATATACTAAAATATAAACAAAAACATTTTATATATATATATATATATATATATATATATATATATATATATATATATATATATATATATATATATATATATATATATATAAAAATGTGTATATATATATATATATATATATATATAAATATATATATATAAATATATATATATATATATATACATACACACACACACACAAAAAATGTTATTTTATTAATTAAAATATTTTACATTTGTACCAAAAGTTATATATATTCTTTTTTAATATAAAATAAGACTATAAAAGTACATATTGAATAGTACACAACAGTTTATAACCTGCAATATATAGCCTACACTTACTCTGTGTTTGTGTGTGTAGTGTCTTTATATTTGAAATGCTGACCAAAAGTGAATTTGTTTATAATACTATTGCATCTTACTCTGCGTGTTTGTGTGTGTGTGTATTGTGTATTTATTCTAAATCTTTATCAGTGCAAATTTGTTGAAAATACTATTGCATTCTTGAATTTGCATTCAAATAATGCGTAAATAAGAGCAAGTCTGAATTGGAGTGTGTGTGATTGAGTTTGTTTGTGTGTGTGTGTATGGTGTCCCCCAGTTTGTCAGGGCTGTGTGGAGCTGTATTGATTTGGAGGTGGAGGGACAGAGGCAGTGTTGTTCCCTGGGGTCTAGGGTTACACCAGCACTGCAGTGGCCTGATGGAAACTGCACAGTAGGACTGGAGGTGTGCGTGGAGCCCGACCTAACATACAGTAGGCTACACAACCTCCTTCATACACACACACAGATCCTTCACTAAAACAAAAGACATGCACTCAGACTCCCCAGCGCACACATGCCTATGTACATACCTCACACATAAACACACACACACGGCCACTAGCCACAATCAACATCCACCATCGGCTTATTTCATGATCTCTGGCATATACGAGCCACTGTGGTACCATACATCTGCTCGATCTAATCACACACACCCTTATGAACGCAACACACTGTCGCACTTCAGCTGCCCACCGCACACACACATCCCCACAACACATCTATTTCCATCGCTCGGATATCTCTCTTGAAAGATGGCAGCTGATGTGTGGGCGATCAAACCAGCAACACTTGTTTAAATTAGTTAATCAGTGTGTTGGAACAAACACATTTTCAGGCCGGTCGCAGTTAGTTCTCTTCATCCGAGCGCGTCGTCGGGGGCAGCGCTATTGATTAAGCCGCAGGCGATCGATCGGCAGAATGGTGTGTGTCTCTGAATCTGATAATGACTCGCAATATGACATCAGTGCAATGCAGCTGTAATTGATATATTCTTGAAGGGGGGAAGTTTGAGCGAGAGAAGTGGAGAACACAGAGGATGGTGATTTAAACAGTCATGGATGAGCTGCGACTGAACGTGCCACAAGACGAGCATTCGTCGAATACTTTGCATGAGAACTTGAAGCGCTTGCAAACACGCTCACAGTTCATGAGCCGTTGTTGCAACAGAAATGCGACAACTTCCTCTCGATTTCAAGTGCAGTCTTAGGTGCTCATTGTAGTTTTATTCGCACACCTGATCGCTGCAACGCGAGGAGGGCAAGGCGTAATGCGTGGAACAGCCTCCTTACCCTTCCCTCCCTTGGCTTGGCGATGGAGCGGGGGGAGGCGGTGCGGTGGGCAGAACAGCCCCTGCGAGCTCAGTCAATATCTACGCTGTCATTGTTTTCCTAAACTGGTTATAAAAGAGAGGCTAAATCCTGCGGAGCTGTGCACTCCTGGGAAATATGGCCCAGTCACATTACTGATGCAGTGACTGCGAGACTGCTGCACTCACCGAGGGGGAGGAGGAGGAGGGGGGGAGAGAGAAGGGGGAAGCGGTGGGGAGATAAAGATAAAGGAAAATCAAATCTACGTTTCCCTACAAAGCCTCTTTTCACACACAGAGCATGCACATACAGCCGGACCGAGCGGCTGTCATGTCACTTTCAATCAGGGCTGTTCGTGTGTGCGAGTGAGTGTGTGCCGCAGGGCCCCTGGCTCCCGGCTCCGTGGTGCCCCCTGGGGACGGTGCAGTGTCAGTGAAACTCTAATGTGCTGGCTCGTTCTGCAAGAGCGAACAGAGCGAGAGAGAGAAAACAGTGTTGCTGGAGAGGGTGGCTGTTCTGTCAGTAAACTGTTTTTCGGAACAGGATTCTTTGGAATTACTGACGTCTACGAGTTGACCTCAGAACAGTGCAAAACAGCAGCTCCCCAGCGAAACACAGGCAAAGGCATGTACATCCACTGCTATATGATACGGAACAAAAACTATGTAAAATATTCATATATTATTAATGCAAAACATTTTAACTTTATTTTAAAGTAATATTTTTATATACTACTTTATATCACTACAAAATATTTTTTAATTAAATAAAAAATACATATAAACTGTATAAAACCTATATTTATATATATTATGTATACATATGTACATATACATTTAGAAATTATGTTATTTGAATTTATTTTATTATTACACTGTATTTAAATATTTTTTTACTCTATAAATTTTATAATAATTTTTTTTTTTAATCTTTAAAGTTTAATTTAAATGTGTATTTACATCATTACTATAAATTAAAATATTCGTAAAATATACTATAAAATTCAATAAATATGCAAAAAAAAATTATAAATATACAAATAAATGTATAATATATATATAATACTGAGATCTTGTCAAAATAAATAAATAATGCAAAGAATACTAATTTAGTCCACATACCTGTTACCACATATTACTTTACATATATATGTATATATCTATTTTTTTCTATCTCTAATAAATAATATATCAATATATTATAATAGAGAAACTGAAGAAGAGGAGAAAGAGCCACTCTGCACTACACACTGTATTACTGTATCTAAATGCTCACTCACACACACAATTGAACAGACAGTGTGTTTCTGTGCGATCGGGTTTATAACGTGCTCTCTGCCGAGTGTGTCTGCTGTCTGTATGGCTAAACACAGACAGGGAGAGGAAATACTGAAGCTGATAGAAACAGAGAAGAGAAGGGAGTTTAGAAAGAAATAGAGAGGGATCATGAACGAGTACGAGAGAAAGAGAGAGAGGTGGGGCTTTGCTCTTAGGATGCTAGTCTGTCCCTCTCTGCTCCGTTTTTAACACAAAATGAAAAATCACCTTTGCCGCCCGGTGCACTTTAGAGTAGCTTATTTTTAGATCCGCTTGACAGTCTTCCAATGGCCGGAGACTAGCAGATGGGCTGTCTTAAAGCTTCATATGCTCCCAGCTCTCACCTCCCAGAGACAGGAAACTCACTTGGGAGTGTGCTACAAATAAATGCCCCCTTGCCCTGCCCCTGGATTCCCTCATCCCTCCCCTCTTCCCACCTACTCACACCATTCTCCACCCAGATAGTGCATGTCCCTGAATTTAGCACCTTCCGTGCAACTACGTCCTGCTGTACTGAAGTGAACTACACCCAAACCCACGTCACTGTCCAAATGCTCTCCACTTTCTGGCCTGACCAGGACTGGAGGTGTATGTGTGAGTCTGGAGGAAATGTAAACATAAATATGCTCATGATAGATGACCTAGAAATTAGCTCCCACTAAGCCATGGTGTACTATTACGAATAAATACTTAATTTAGAAAAAATACTAAAAATAATACATTTTATTATTCTTTTATTTTCTTTACTTGATGAACATAAAGAGGTATTAACAATATGTAAAAGTATTTACAATATGTATGTTTAAAAAAACACACGATTCATTTTATTATACAAACTAAGTTTGTATTATATGCAACCATATGCAAACAACCGATACAAGATATATGTGCACCTAAAAGTGTGCACACAATAATATTGGCAAAAACACACCTGTTCACACTTTCAGATGTGGTTCATTTGGATTCATAAACTTTCTTTATGCCTCTAGCAACTTGGAGAGAAAAATCCAGGTGATATCGGTCAAAATCAGTATGGTCGGTTTGCTCTCTCTGAAAAGAGCAGAGGGAGTGATTCCACTATGACTGACCTCCTCTGACCTCTGTGCTCCAGGGCGGCCTCCTCACATTCATCATCACACACACACACACACACACACACGGTCGTATTCTCCACCATCACACATGCTCTGTTTACACTCATACATACTGTATATCCGACATCGGTACATCTCTGTCAAGCACCAGGTTGCCAAATAAATACTAAATGTACAGGGTATTAATTATACAGTGATGATGTACATAAGCAACTCGATGATGTAATCTTCAGCAACAGAGTAGAGCTGGCTCTAAAAGTCAACATACGCTGTCGGCTGTCTTTAATATAACATTTGACACATTCTGCAAGCATCAAATATCGGCTCATGACTGGCATACAGACTGACCCTTATACCAGTAAAAAAAAAATACAAAATCATTACAACCATTATTTATAGTAATATATTTACAAATTTATGATCAGTACATTTACTTTTCCATTGCTGAAGAAATTAATATTTTAATTCAGCAATGATGCACTAAACTGATTAAAAAATTACAGTAATCCTGAAAACAACTTGCAGCACTGATGATAATAATAGAGCACCAAATTAGCAGCATATTAAAACGATTTCTGAAGGATCATGTGACACTAAAGACTGGATGAAAGACTGCTGAAAATTCAGCTTTGTCATCAAAATAACTAATTACATTTCAAAGTATATTCGAATAGAAAACAGTTGTTTTACTTTTGAAATGTTTCACAATATTACAGTTTCTACAGTTGTTTTAATCAATTAAATGCAGCATAAGAGACATACATTTTTTACGATTTCAACCATGATGGATAAACTGTTGTAAGTAAAATGAGTTAAAATTACTATGGTATTTTGATCCATAGTAAATGCTGTCCTTTTGTTGTAAGCAGTCTCTAATATAAAATTTCACACATTCTGCAGGCATCACATAGCAATACGCAGACATAAAGACAGACTACACACAAAAACAACACACGCATGCATGCACAAGCCCTTATGGACATGCACACACAGTTGTGCGTTCGTGAGATCTGTGAGGTGTGGAGGTTCGAATGTTAGATGAGCTCGGTGGCCTCAGTAGAGCCGTGTCATGGGCGATAGCACTGCGCTAGGCTAACACAAGGCTACGCTACGCTAGCTGTGTTCTGCCACTCAGAGATGCTCTCAAAGTGCACACACTCTCTTTCCATGTCATAGCCTTACTAAAACCCTCCCTGCTTTCCCTCAGGGACGAGGTTTTGACTCCAAAGCAGCCCTAAACTAAGACAGAGAGAGAAAACGTATTACGTGGTGAACGATGCGGCGTGCAGAGACAGCGAGAAACGGCTAGTGTGTGTTATCTACAGCCAGTCAACGTCAACACTTTGTTTTCACAACGATATGTGAGCCTAGCAGGCAGAGTGCGAGTGAGAGTGCGGAGGAAAAGAGAATAGGAGAGTGTGTGAGGTGTGCTGTCAGAGCTGTGTGATTTATAGAGTGTGCTGTCAGACTCCAGCTGCTGAACCAAAGTGTCAGGTTGAGAGAGACCCCTACCAGTGTCTGTGTGTTGAGAGAGAAGAAACAAGACTGAGAGAATGAGAGAGGAGACAACTTTTTAAAGGCCATATTCTGTATTTTTTTTGTAATGTTAGTGAAGCTTCCTTGAAATCAACACTAGCAATTTTGTTGTATAGGACACAATCTTTCCTACTCAGGTGTGACATAAAAAAATTGTATGTTGACATCAAACATAAAATTAGGGTCTGATGTGAGACACAAAACAGCCAATCAGAACAGTTCTCTGTTTTTCCTTTGCTACTGTACCTTTAAGACTTTTGACAATACAGACAAAAAGTCTAAGACCACGTTGAAAATCTGGGATTGGATTAATCTCTAATTAAAAATTAAAACATTTAAACTAATTTAAATCTAATATAAACCATTACAATTTAAAATAAAGGAATTTAAATAAAGGAATACATTTGACCCGTTTTGGTCTTTAAGACATAGTTGAATTTTTTTCTCATTATTTATTCACCCACGTTGTTCCAAACACAAAGACTAAAAATTGTAATAAATTAATTTACATATGGATAAAGAAATAACAACAACAAAGGATGTAATTATTCAACCTCATGTCATTCTAAACCTGAATGACTTTCTTCTGAAGAACAGTACATAAGATACTTAAAGAATGTTTTAACTAATTTTATCCATACAATGAAAGTCAACACAACACTAATTGACTTTCATCGAGACATTTTCAAAATCTTCTTCGGTGTTCCAAAAAAAAATAAAGCCATGGAGGTTTGGAACGGCACGAGGGAGTAAATAATGACAGAATCTTCCTTTCTGGGTGAACTATTCCTTTAAGATAAAGTCTTCTCATCTGTTATGCTATGTTAATGAGCGAGGCAAACAGAGTGAAGTATCCACAGTTCCCAAACCCTCCAGATCACAGCTGCGCTCAGTGTGCATGCGCGCGCGTGTGCGTCGAGTGTTGAGAGTGTCGAGCAGCGAGAGTCATCTCACCGACAGCGCTTAGACTCATACGTCACTGTCACAGCCACGACAGTTCCAGTCCCGAGCTGGCAACCCGCACGCGAGACAACAACACACACCACGCAGCGCGGAGCTGTAGCGCCACAGCACAACCCTGCTCAACTGTCATATCTGACTGGGGCATGTGCCGTACACACCCCCTCCTTCTTCTGTTGTCTTCACATTTTCATTTCAGCTCGCTTTCTCTCATGTTGCGTCTCAACATATCCTTCGCTCTGTCTGTGCGTTAAAGGAACAGGCTACCATGAGAGACGAATATGAGAAAACGCTTTAAAGTGATCCCAGTGGACACATCTCTCTTTTTTTCCCCTCTCACTTTTCCTTACCCCCCTCCCTCTCTCCCTCTCATGCCAGTCCCCAAATTATTTAATTTAGCGCAGACACCATATCTCCCTATGTGCCATCCCGCTGAAGTTCTCTCTCCCTCCACGTCCTCCTCCCTTCTTTCCTCCACTTTATAGATTGTTCCAAGCAGGGGTATTTCGTGACAGAATCAGGAGTGTGGGTGGGTTCGCTGGAAAATTTGCAAAAAGGCATTTACTTCATTTTTATCTCAACATAAACACGCATGTGCACGCTCGCGGCCCGAAACCGGTGTCCCACGTTGTAATAAATGAATGCGAATGTGTTGATTTACTCTGAAGATTAGTGCCGTCCCATGGTGAGTGTTTTTGATTTGAATTCGCCAGGCCGGAGCTTTGTTTGAATCTCCATCTCAGCAAGGGCAGAGCAACAAAACAAATGCAAACAGGTAAACAACTTAAACATGTCCCCTCCGATTCTAGTTTACTCCAATGCCTACCGCCTGGAGAATTTCCATCGAAAACAGTGTGGCAATGTAAATCCGTAACACCACGACACACTTCTCACCCGCTCCCCGTTTGGTACGCCAGCATATTTAGATAACCGAATACATTAGTGAACGGTTTCATTAGTTCATTATCAACTCTTGGCTAAGTTCCCGCTATTCGCCCTATTCTCATATCATGGCTCTAAAGCCATCAGAGACATCCGAGGCCTAGCATGTCAGAAGGCTCAGCGCATGGCTGCAGACTCAGGGATGTCATGGTCTTTGAAAGGGAGCCGTTCTAAACACAGGGCTCATAGCTTTAGCTGGAGACACTATACTGCAGTCCCCTGACAGCCCCTCCACCAGTCAGCCAATCAGCAGCAGGTAAGGTGGATTTGAGGAGCTGTAGGCATGTGTGTGTGTGTTGGGGTTACGGCTCTGAAGAGAGCCCCCCAGATCCCCATTCTAATAACGTACACTGCCACTCTAGACGCAAGGGCAGCTGGGACATGCACACACACACACACACACACATACACACTGGCACTAATAAAATTGAGCATCACAATAGAAACCTATATCAATATCTACAGCACACAAAAGCAGATTCAGAGCACACCAAAAATCTAATATGACCCATAATGAAACAGATTCTATATATGTTTTTTAGAGCTTCTACACTTGTTAACGACTTGATTTCCTTAATGTGGGTTACATGAGTAAAAATGTGCCTGTATGTTCATATGCTGATATTAAATTTAGTTTAAGGCAGATTTTATGTTTTCTGAAGAAAATGTCTGTGGTGATTTGAAGCTCACACAAGTGTTTTGAGTGCACTGTTGTGTTGTTGCTAAGGTATTCTTAGTGGCTTTTTAATGTACTGCTGTGTGGTTCTGTGGAAGTGATAACTGCCGCAAACCAAAAATGATATTTTATGATATTCTGGGTCTCTGCTTTCTTATTAAGTCTATGTTTTTTTGTTTTTGTCTACTATGCAAAAAAATTCCCCAATCCATTTACAGATATAATTGCATATCATTTTTTTTTTAAATATAATAATATTTATTTTTGCCTACATTTGGTATCTGTAAGATTTCTTGTATATGAGTCTCTTATGCTCAACAAGGTTGCATTTATTTGAGCAAAATACAGCATTAAAGTAATATTATGTAATACTATTACTATACAAAATAATTGTTTTTTTATTTAAATATATTTTGTAATTTATAATTGTTATGGCAAAGCTGAATTTTTAGCAGGCATTATATATATATATATATATATATATATATATATAGCCTTCAGTGTCACATGAGCCTTCAGAAATCATTCTAATATGCTGATTTGGTGCTCAAGAAACATTTCTTATTATCACTGTTGAAAACAGTAGTTTATTTTTTTGTGGTAATTGTGAAACATTATTTTCAGGATTCTTTGATAAATATAAAGTTCAATAGGACAGCATTTATTTCAAGAATACATTTTTGGTAACAAAGTAAAAATTTCTACTTCTGGTTAATTTAAAATGCATCCTTCTCGAATAAAAGTATTTTTTCCCCAACGAACAAACAAACAAATAAATAAAATTCCCAAATATTTTAATGGTGGTATATACACAACCTTAAAGGGATACTCCACCCCAAAATGAAAATTTTGTCATTGATCACTTACCCCTCATGTCGTTCCAAACCCGTAAAAGCTTAGTTTGTCCTTGGAACACAATTGAAGATATTCTGGATGAAAAGAGAGAGGCCTGTGACAGAATAGTCCATCTGCCATCAGTGGTTCAACAGTAACGTTATGAAGCGACGAGAATACTTTTTGAAAGCAAAAAAAACAAAAATAAAAACTTTAGAGAATAGAGACTGTAGACAAAGGAATTGTTGAATAAAAACAAACAAAGCTTTTACAGGTTTATAACAACATGGTTAATGGTGGTTAATGACAAAAAAAATTTTTTTGGGGTGGAGTATCCCTTACAATATCTAAATATCCAAACACCACTAGAACAGTGTTATATATTTAGCTGACTTGTGTACTTACATTATCCCAAATGTTTCTAAGAATGTTTAAATCCAGAGAAACAAGATATTTTAACTAGTGACACGGACTGGGTCCATAGTGTCATTGTGTTGCCAGCCAAATAACGTCATAACCCCTCGATTTCCGGTCTTGTTTTGTAGAAAACATGGAAACACCAAAGACGCTTTAATATGCTATGCACTTTATTCAAAGGTGACGACCGCACAGAGTAGCATTATAACAGAACTTTCAAATGTATCTAGTATGATAAAACACAGCTGCTTCCCCCACCCCACACGTTCGACCAAAAGGAGCAGAAGCGGTCGACTGTGGCATTATAAAAGCTCTGCTGTCATCGAGCAAGGTGTTGCGCTCGTTCCACTTCCACGGCTTTCAGTCTCACCCTGCTTCATTCTACTACGTTAATCAATCATTAGCTCATACATGAACATGATTTCTGCCGGAGTCCCATCGGATTGCGTCGGCTGTGGGAATGAAGACGACAACTCCCATGATTCCACACTTAGTCACGGCATCATCAAACTACGCCTTTGTTTTGAATACCCGCCCTTTAGAGGCAAAAACTTACATATTGTGCCATTAAATACTTCAAATTAAGGGTTTAAATGATCTCATAACCCTACAAATAACCAATAATTGTAAAGGTTTCTTGCTTTCAAGGTTTGGAAAATCTAACAAAAAATCTAATCTACCTCATTTTAAAATAACATAACATACAAATTGTAGTCAAACAAGTTTTTTCCTCCACCTCTGTGAAAAATGGAAAGTGTGAGAGAAAGTAAATGCGTGTGTACGCCCTGATGAACGCCGCCCCCTTACATCACTCAACGCTGTATGAAAACTCACAGCCCTCAAATATTCAACACTTTCGCAATGTCGGGGAGAGGGAGGGGTGGGGGTTGGGGGGGCATCAACAAACAAACAAGTGCAAAGACCCCCCTCCTTCTCTCATTCACACACACACACACACACTCAATCCCCATCCATCCAAACTGCTGAGTACGGTTAAATATTAACCAGTGCTAAAGGAAACACCGTACACCCACGTGCGCGCACACATGCCAGCGGGGAAGGGATACAGGGCGTGGGGGGAATGCGGTGCCCCCTGGAGGGCTCAATCAGAACCGGCAGTGTGTAAAAATGAGGCGCGCTGTCAGAGAGTGACAGCAGTGCCTATGGAAGGGCCGAAGGGTGGGCGGTTGGGAGTTCACCTGGGGAAACAAAATAACAACTGAAAGAAAATCTACACACACACACTCACTCACACAAAAAGTCTCTGAAGTTTCTAACAAAGGAGTGGAGGATCCAGCAGAGTAGGTCTAGCTGCGCTGATCGGGGCGAAGCATCACTTATTTACCAGCTTACATCTGCACTATTTATGGGGCACCAGGGAGAGGCAGAAAGGAAAGAGGGAGACAGAGAGAGAGGGGTGGGTGGGGGCAACACAGAGGGGCTAAAATATGCATGGGGGCTGGCTCTTTTGGGAGCCAGAAAAAAGAAAATGGGAAAAGGAGAAAGAATGAGAGACATAAAAAGGCGAATGAGAGAGAGAGAGAGAGAGAGAAAGAGATGGAAACAGTTTGAGGAAGGGAGGGAGGGAGTTGGTGGGAGTGTGAACGAAAGAAAGAATTAGAGACAAGATAAAGGATGTAAGCAAAGTTTGCCATAAGGGAGAGGGGGATGATACAGTAACGTGTCTTGTGAAGACTCATGGGAAGACGAGGATTAGCACAGAGTGGGGCCGCACTGGGAGGGCATGCTGGGTAGGGCACGTAGGCCATGCCAGTCCATCCATTCAGTCTTGTTAACAGTATACACACTCGTTCAAGTCTCATTTCACCTAGGCAGGAGTGAGGTAAAACCTGGCACGGAGCTATCCATGCAGCTGACTGCTCTATTCCTCACCTCCGTCACAGCTCAGGTGGGCCCGGAGTGGATGCGGGGGATGGAGCGGATGGGAGTGATGAGGTTGGCCCGCTGAGCCATGGGCTGGTGCGAGTATCTCAGTTGGCCGGCCTCAGGGTGAGGCAGACAGTGACCGACAGGGTCCAGCGCTTCCCCTGCTGCTAAATGGACTGACCGGCCATATGCCCAGCGCCGCCGGCCTTATATCACTGTCACGCCACGGCCCGGGGGCTCACGTGGAGGGGTGGGGAGTTTGAACCATGCAGGAGATTTAGGTCACACCGCCCAAGCCCCTAAAATATTAAGTCATGGACCTGAGTAAGCCCTTAACCTCACACCCTGCTACTTATAAAGACCCAACCACCAACACACACAGGCGGGCACTGGAGGGGGCTGCAGGTATGGTGGCCCATAGCTCACAAAGATGAATGTAACTTGGGCTAGGGCAGGATGCAGCTGACCCCAGCGGCCCGTGGCAGCCACTGCGGGCTGAGTTATTCACAGTCCTACCCCTACTCAATCTGTCTGCCCCATAATCAGCACAGAGAGAGAGAGAGAAGGAGAAACCGAGAGAGAAACAATCGACTTCATATACTGGCACTGACCTAGCACCAGTACATTAAGATAATTGTTAAGTTCTTAGCGGACACATTTCATATCGGGCTATTTGTCACTTAAGAGGAGGAATGGGATTAGGACATGTTGAATGTGGGTCAGATTCAAACACACATCTAGGAGGTCTGCTACTCTGACAGCACATGGAAAACTGTCAAGCTTTGGGTCAGATTTTATGAAACATGCACAAACTGCTAAACTCCAAAAACAATCTCTGTTCCAACAGAAGTGACAGGATTTTGGCCAAGAAGTATCTCACAGCAACTGTAAATATGACTTCACCTTATTGCAAACTAAAGAGAATGCTCATAAGGGTCACAATTTTGTTGATTGAGCATATCAAAATTAAGATTCTTAAACCATTGTATTTTGTCCACTCCAATACTCAATACTCCAATCCAATAACAATCAAGAAAAACTCCAAAAATGGCCATAAAATCCTTTGAAAATCCTGAATCCAGTGCTGATACTATCGGAGTGTAGGGTTGCACCACTATAGACAAGTCCCTAAAGGAGAATCATCCAGTTAGCAGTAACTTTTTAACCAGTACATTTAGTTCTAGTCCTTTAGAAGGAATTGCGTGGGAAGAATGTGTGTGTGTGTGTGTGTGTGTGTGTGAGAGAGAGAGAGAGAGAGAGAGAGAGATTTAAATTCAGCCTGGCCCTTAGGCTTGGCTGAGATGTCTGCATTTGAGTTGGTGCTTAAATTGATACTATTTTTCACCTCACAGCTCTGTGATATCTCCAGCTAAACTTGAGTCAGCAGATGTGTCTCACTGCTCTGCCATGTCTGCATCCGCTGGGAATCATTACCACGGGTCAGGAACATCCAGAGGTGCTTAAAACCAAACCACAGCCACTAGAATGTCTGTATTTCTATACAAAAACATCTTTTGGTTGGGCAATGAAGACACAAAACTCCTGCCCAACAAAGAACAAAACTAGACTGCGGTTCAAAAGAACGTCAATAAGGAGTATTTAATGACAGATTTCTTAAAGTGTGTTTACAATGACAGTGATTAGGATTGAATACTGACCAGAAGTAAATTCTTTTTAAAAAGAGGCTACGTAATAGCCATAGCTAACACTGCTAGTGTGACAAAGTTGAACAGGAATAAATCGCTGTCAGTGAAAACACATCAAGGTATACAGTCATGTCAAAAGAAAGGGACTTTGGGTGCCACATCGTCATAAAGGAAAGTAATAGCAAAAAGAGCACAGAGTGTGGCAGCACTTTGTAAACGTGTGTGGCAGCACTTACTCGCTAAAGTCTATATGTGTGTGAGTGTGTCAGTCTCTGAGTGGAGGGGTTCAGGGCCTCCCTCAGGGAACTCAGATAAAGGCTTCGGTAAAAGAGAGAGAGAGACTATATCTATCACAGTAGAACAGACAGAAAGAAAAACAGATACAAAGACAAAAAGAAAGAGAATGGAAAAGGCAAAGAGAGAAAGAAAGAAACAGAGACTCATCCGGAAAGAAATGATGTCAAGTGGACAAAGTGTGTTATTGTTACAGTAGGCAAACGGCTTTTGATGAGCTGTCAGACATCAGATTGTGCTGTGAACTTGAGCGTGAACCTGTAGGGCATACAGTTGTCTGTACAGTATCTCTAACTGCTCAAGGCCATCTGAACTGTGATTAGTCTACATTCCTTCATACAGTATATATACAGTATATATAATGTTTAGTGTTGCAGTTGTTCTCAACTGGTTTTGTTTGATTTTACACTGGATGTGACCCAACACAGTCCCAAAAGATTTCATTTAAATGAAGAAAATGTACTTAAAGTAAACAAAAATCCTTTAAAATAAAAACGTGTTAATATTTCATATTATTAAGGGTATTAGCCCCAAAATATGCAAAATTATATGATATTAATAAATATGAATTATTCATAATTAAACTTATACAGGAAAGGAAATACTATTTATTATACTATTATAAGGTTTAAATTAATTATTTTTCTCCCCAAACCCAGAGTTTCAAGCTGAGAAGTGTGTGTGTGAGTGTACACAATGTCTATGAATGGCAATCTGCTTTTGTATATGGATTACAAATGTGAGTGAGAGTGGGCCCGGGACAGCATTCCCAGTTGTCTGCCCTGACGATGCATGCACGTGTGTGTGTGTGTGTGTGTGTGTGTGTGTGAATGTGAGTTCCAGCAGTCACAGCAGGTGGTGTGATTGATTTGCAGAGTAATGGGTCTAATCGTTACTGGCTTGAGGATGCACCTTGTTTTCTCCTTTAATTCCCTTATTAGCTGTGATCTGTGTCACATCTGTGTCTATCAGGGCTAACTGAGATTGACTACAGAATCCCACTATATCACAAAGCAGACACACATTTTGCTACTACAAGGAGATCCATTGCACACGACACATAAAATTTGATCAGAAAACATTAAAATATGAACACGGTAAAGTTCATACATGGCTTTCTGCAATACTTCATTCTGATCATTCTGGTCCAACAGATTTTCTACATACAGTGGTTGTTCTAGTTTCTTGTTTTTCTTATCACTTGTTGTGCCAAATTAGAGTACAAATTGCGTTTGTAAAGTAAAGAGCAACTCTTGTGTAAATATATAAGCAACTCTGTTTACACTGAATTGTAAGAGCAATATAAAAAAGAATATTTAAAAAAAATAATATAATAATTCACCACCATTAACACCTATTAAATATCCTCAACCATCACTGGCAGATCTTGTAAAAGTGAATTGTGGACTTATTCCAGAAAGTCACAAATGTTCACCTGCTTTTGTTGCACTGGCATGTGCTCCTGCATTACTCACCTGGAGCTCAGTTTGGAAGAAGAACTTCTGCGGACACTGGGAGCAGTCGTATATCTTGTCCTCTTGTCCGTGGACGGCAAAGATGTGCTGCTGCAGCTTATTGGCCTGAACAAACACTGGATGGGGGGGAGGGGGCAGAAGGGAAACAGCAGTCAAACGATTGGCCGAAACGCTTTACCCAAGAGTGTACAGCAAACTGGCTGTGAAAATAGCTGATTCGATTAAGAACTAATCCTGAGTGAGGAATTAAAAAAAATAAAATAAAAAATTCCATGACTACCAACTTTCACGCTTTGGGTAGGAGAGAGAGAGAGAGAGAGAGAGAGAGAATAAAAATAATGAATTTTTGGGATTTAAAACAATGTGTCGGCACTGAGGAAAGAGGAAGGGGAAGGAGGCGTTCTCAAATGAAAAGCTCTCAAACTCTCTTTATCGGAGAGCAGGGGATGACAGCCGGAGATGGAGGGAGAGACAGAGACAGACTAAAGTATCCCCACCAGACCTTGTGATATTTATCAATAAATCATTCCTCTTTCCTCGGGTTTTTAAATTCCGTTCGTGTATTTTTTTATTTTTTTTTGTTTCAGTAAACTTAAGTTTGCTGTGTGTGGAGACTATGAATTATTGAGCGTCCCTGGAGGAGAAGGCATTCGCTTACTTATTCATGAGCCACACAGGAATAGTGTTAAAGTTTAAAAGAGGACTGCGTACCTGTAAGGGAGGAAAGAGGGAAGGGAACGTGGTGTAGCCAAACAACTCAGTAAAGGTGAGAGAAAGACGGAGAACTAATCCGCAAGGAGGAAGAGGGAGACAAAGGGACGGACAAGGCAAAAGAACAAATGATTTGATCAGAGGGATGGAGGGAAGGACGAAAAGAAAAGCAAAATGTAGTGTACAGTGAATATATAAGGAGCTGGAACTGGGAGAGGAGTAATATGAAGAATGGGTGAGGGAAGAAAAAGATGAATCGAATTAAAAAAATGATCTGGAGAATGGCGTGTTGCAGCTCTGGGGACAATATGGCCTCCAACACCAGTCTTTAATGTTGACAAGCTCAAGTAATGATTTCTGATTCCCAAAGGTTAGCTGACAAACAGTCCAAAGTGACTTTCAAACTTAGTGTGACGAGACACACACACACACACGCGCACACACACACACTGGGTCTCTTTAACTAAATGCACACGTACACGAAGGGTCCTACCCTGGAGAGCGAGAGCGGATTACACTGCCTTTCTATAAACCTGCCCTTTATTCTCTGACCTCTCCTCTCCTGAAGACACACACACACAGATCTTCTCACCTCAAAGACATTCAGCATGACAACTAGCCTACAGGAAAAGCTAGTATTGTTTGTATGTGATACTTCACAGCGTACAAAATGGCCACTATGATTTGATTTGGGCTCTTGTTTGTCGATTCTACTGAGGTGCCTTCTGGTCCACTGAAAGTGGAACGTCTGACAGGGGCTCGATCTGCCCAGGGGTCATGAGTCCCACCAGGCATCACAGCGGGGAGATCAGCTCTCATTAGCTTTAGCATCAGCTCAGCAGGTCGCCTGCATGAACTGCAGCCTCCTGTCTTAGCCACGTTGAACTTTATTAACCATTGTGTGCTTCTGCATTAAGAGTGTGTCATAATATCTCTCTTCTATCTCAGCTCTAGTGAAACTGATCTTGATTTATGTAATCTAGTTACATATATGTACAGTACAGAGTATATTTTAATCTTATTTGCATTTCAGAAGCCATAAGTTGATCCGTGTTCTCAAAGTGAGTCCATGCCTGGTCTTTCTTCTCTCTCACCAGGATGAACAATGAATTTAATAGTTAATTCAGTTCAATTAGCAGGACAAGGAGGAGAAATGGAGCAGAGGAATGGAGGGGAGAGAGAAGGGTGAGTGGTGGCGATGAGGATGAGATTGAAAACAATAATGTAATAGATGAGACAAAATGAGATGAGAAAACCAAAAGAAGGAAACCGAAAAGACTAAAAATAAAGAAATGAGGACAAAAAGAAGAGAAATGAGATGAGGAAAAACGGATGGGAAAACGTGATCACAAAGGAAGGTAAGACAGAAAACGAAAAAAGAGAGAACAAGAAAAAAAAGAGGGAACAAGTGCAAAGAAAGAATGGAAGACTAAGAGAAGAGAAGACAACAGTTACGATGAGATGAAAAACTTGTTGACATGGGGACTGAGACAAGACGAGGAGTGAAAAGAGAAGCAGAAAGACAGCATGAAAAGAAAAAGAGATAGAACTAGTAGAGACAGACAAGAAGAAAAGAGATGACAAAAAAGTAAAGACACTTCTGTAATCCTACATGAGGGAATGGGCTTAATGGTGCTTAATTGTCTGCAGTTGGCCACATGCACGACCATGTGACCGTACACTGTGTGCAGTTACCCTTTCATCACTGGCAGTGTGTATCCCCCCACCTTCCCCACACTCTTTGACTGCCCCTGACCCTTCGACCTCAACCCCACCAACCCCCTGGGCCGGACCCCTCACCTGTAAAGCAGACGGGACACTTGAAGGTGCCTCCCATGCCCTCGAAGCTGTGCTCGATCAGGTGACACAGGAGCTTGGCCGGAGAGTCAAACATCTGGTTACACAGCTTGCACTCATGATTGATGCCTTCCTCTGCAACACAAGAGCACGATACAACAGGTTACACACACCAGCAGGGTCAAACAGAGAGAATGAGAGACAGAGAGGCAGGACACATGCTGCCAAAAAGACAAGGCACAACATTTTTACACATTAACTGTCTGCGAGGGTGTCTCCTAAGCAAGCGGTCGAAGTCTTTTTGAGATCTTTTGAGCGAAAGGGGTCATTTTTCTGTTTCTTCTCGTCCTTGCACATCATTTGTGGTTCCAGGCTTATAATCTTCAGCTCTGGTCAGTATGAACACCCGTCCCATCCCTCCTCCCCCTCCTCTGCCCAGTGCCGTCTCTTTCCCGGCCGGTAATTGCCTGCTGCCCCCCCAGTGCTGCAGGCTCTGTGCCCTCCCTCTGCCCGCTGCTCTATTTTAAGCCTGGCTGAGTGACATCAGTGCCGCCCCCTGCTGGTGTGGGACAGATGAAAGGTGGGCGTCGTGTCCTGGCTGGACGCCTCTGCTCTAGTCTTATCACCCACCCGCCACACAGGCCTGAGCCCGGCCCGCCTGCCTGCGCTCCATCAGACACCCGCCGCCGGACTCCCACCCTGATCCCCCCAAACCCCTAACTGAGCCCTGGGGTATGGTAGACGCCGACACAGACCCCCGTCTTCCCAAAGCGTCCAGCACCCCGCCAGCTCATGCAGACAGGCCCGAGGAGTCCCGCTGCTGAGCGACGGGGTGCACGGAGGGTTAATAAAGTCTTCAATCATATAACCCCACCATCACCCTGACCTCCACCTCCCACCCCTCCCTTCCAAAAGCCACCTCCGCCGATTCCAATCTCCGCTCCGTCTCAAAAGCCCACACAAGGGTGCTCTAATCCCCATTTTGAAAGGAGCGGGAGGAGAGGCTGAGGGGGCAGCGAGAGTGAATGTGAGGGGGGGGGGATTGGCAAAGGCACCGCTTTGGTCTGTCCTCCCCCACTGACTCCTAAAAGACATTGCGTTTGGGAGGGGATGAGGATTCCTTTCTGGGAGAATGAAAGCAGCGGCGGACAGAGGTTACAACTGAGTTTAATATGTCAAATGCCTTTTTGGAGGAAAATCTGCTCTAGTTTGGGGGGCAGAGGTTTGAACGAGACCAGATCGTCTCGAGATACAAGACAGGATCCGTTTTGCGGATGCAGACTAAACGAATGCAACACACCAGGATAGGGATCAGAGGGATGCAATACCAAGTAAAAATTGTATTCTTTTCTGGGAGAATGAAAGAGGCAGCAGACAGAGGTTATGACTAGGTTTAGTGTGTCAAATGCTTTCGGAGGAAAATCTGAACAACAGTAGTTAAGGACATGTTTTGCATGAGAGGAAATCTAGTGCACGGCTATGAATGAGCCAAATACTATGCACACAGATATAGAAAAGAGGGAAGCAAGACAATAGAAGTTTTTGCAGTGCATTCCCTTTCTTTATAAGCATTTTTTACTTGTTTTTCAGTTAAATGTCTAAAAACCATTTTGGATAAGATTTACTTAGATCTCAAAACTAGTGGAGATCTTTCTGCAAAAAACATACTAAAGCTAGTCACACTGTAAAAAACGTATTGCTTAATGAGCTTTTAATGAGTGGTTTCTGACTTGCTTTCCACTTATAATATGTAAAAACTCTTGAAACAAGACATTTACTTGAGGAGCAACACTGTGTAAGATAAATAGAGAATATATCTTGAATATGAGTGTATTTTGTTTATCCACGTTTTAAGTATTAAAACAAGTGATTTCTTTTTTTTACCAGTGTAGAAAATACGGTTATATTCAAAGTACTGAAGTAAATGCTTCTTTGTGGATGTAGAATGAACCGCACACAGAGAAAAGCAAGTACAAACCAAAAATTGTGAAGAATGTCACAAGGACAGATAAAGTAAGAGGATTCCTTTCTGGGAGAGAGGAAGCGCAAACAGACAGAGGTTATAACTGGTTTTAGTATATCAAATGCCCTACTGAGGGAGGATCTACAAATGGACAAAAAATGTAGACTACATCTGTTCCATGGATACGGACGGACCAAACGATATGCACACGGACAGAAACGAGAGGAAAGCAAGACTAAAGTGAAAAATTGGGAAAAATGAGAGAAAGAGAGTTAGAGGAAGAGAATTCTGCTAAAGAAAGCAGAAAGCAAAGGGATAATTGGGCTGTCCAACACAAAGTAATGGTAGCCAAGGGGCCTGTGAGCATGTGTGTTTCCGCATGCGTGTGTGTGTGCACTAAAAGTAAGCCTCTCTCTGAGAGAACTGCAGTTGATCAGTAAGTACGGAACATGCTCCATCATCTATTTTCCAGTCTGCGAAGAAACACTAAGCTCTCCACTTCATTGTGTGTGTGTGTGTGTGTGTGTGTGTGTTTCTATATGAGAGAGTGATGAGGCTACGTTGGGATTACAGTTGCTTGTTACTGCAAACCAGACTAGTGCTGTCAGGGAGAGCATTTGATCAGTGAGGCTGACACAAAGGTCTCAGAGAGGGGGACTGCAGTGTGCTAGGGGAGCCATCACACCACTAAAGAGGAGAAGACAGACGTGTAGAGTGCAGCAGAGGGCCTAGGAAGTGCATGACAACAACACGCTCTTTCATAACTGAAACTAACTGGGGGTTAAAAAAAGAACAAAAGGACTTTACAAGCACTGCGACACATCGTGAAAGGCAAACCGAAGAGATTTCAGAATTCCTTCCCTTCATCTCAGAAAGCATTGATGCTTGGCATGTTGTGTGTATATATGTACACAGTGCCGTCTGCATGTCACCAAGTAAAAAGCTTGATTGAAAGCAACCGATTTCTTCCCTTTATCTGAAATCTGATTATGAGAGGGGTTAAACAATTTAAATGACGTCAACCCTTTCTCACATCCCACTTTCACCCTATATACATTGCTCATTAGAGCCTGTGCTAAGTAAAGCTGGAAGGGAGGGAGGAACAGGAGGGAAAATAGAGATATAAGAGCAGCTAGAGGCAGGGATGTGCGTCTGAGAGAATCTTTAACTGGAATTGAGATGGAAAGAACAAGAAGAAAAAAGGAAAACTGGCCGCCTCTAAAGGTATGCAGCATCTTAATTGAGAAACGGCATGAAGCCGCCACACATTCACAGAATCACTGATGAGGGCTTTCCAGGACATCGATAGAGGGAGGGAGGAGGAGAGGGAGCGCGAGAGAGAAACGGCAAGAGGATCGAATCAAGAAAACAGCGATCACGCAAACGGATAGGTGGAAAGCAAATGAGTAAAGGACGTATTCATGTGGTATTCCAGGTTGTTATTCCACCGACTGAACAGGCTGACTCTCCTTGCCTCTGCGCCTCTGCAGTGGCTGCTGCTGCAAAGCTTGGCCAATGTGCTTCCAGCTAATTGACCAGGGGGAGCCAGGTGGCGCCCTGGCCTGTGCCATTCCTCTGGGACGGGCCCATCTATATGAGAGTGCCTCCCTCCTTCCATCTTGCTCTCTCTCTCTCTCTCTCTCTCCACCCATCACCCCCTGTAGCGTGCACTGGCACACAAATGAGCTGTGTAGATGGGAGCTGCACATCCCATGCGGATCGACATCTCTCGCCTGGCCCTGAGGCCTGCGGCCCCGGCCCCCGGATTGATGGCCCGAGCGGTAGAGAGGCAGGGCGGGAGAGCTGTGGGAGAGGAGGGGAAGGAGGAGAGCGAGCTGGGGCGAAAGGGGGTGGAGGTAGTGGGCTTCTCTAGGGGGCGAGCTCAAGGTGTGTTGCCATGGCAACTCAGAGAGGGAGAGCAGGGAGAAGCAGCAGCGTGCTGAGCTTGACCCGTGCCGGTGGGGGTGGCAATGTGGGCCAAAACCAAGTGCACACACATACACACACACTCCTACTGCAGGGCTAGGGGGGTCTCGAGAGCTCTTGCTTCCTACTCTTTCTTTTCTTTCTTTCTTTCTCATACACAAACAGCGAGTGCTGCATTGCCGAAACAATCCCAGGAGCCATCTCTCTACTTTCACACCATACACGCACACAGTGACTCACTCCGCAACGTCTCCTTTATACAACTTTCATTCATGCCTGAAAAGTTCAACCCAGCCCTCGTTGACTCGACAAAACATACACACGGCCCGACGGCGACGCTGAGAGCAAAGTGGGGGACACGACTAACTCATCCGTGTTCTTTCCTGGCTGTCGGTCTGATTCACACGTTTCCTATTATCTGCAGCAAATATTTTCGGAACGCTCTCTCTCCCGCTCTCTCTTTATCTGGCTGCCAAACGGGATGGAGTCTCCGGCTCCAGATATTTTTGGCAAACGTGGACGGCATATGGAGTTGACCAGCTTGGAATCTCCTATCAGATTACATAACAGTAGGACGCTGGATCCCTCTACCCTGCAGAAACCGACCTTCATGCAAACAAGCAAACAAACAAACTCTCCATCCAAAGCGCATGCCACCTCTTAGCTTGTCTACTTCCTCCATTGCCATTGTGAACGTCTTAACTCATGGTGCGTCCTCGCTTATTCGACGCCGGTGGTGCACGGATGAGTGTGGTAAATTTCTACCAACTGTGGCTATTGACTCAAAGCTTAAGCTAGCCATTGAGACCTACGGTCCTCTATGAAGTGGCAAACCTGAACTTCACATTAAATCTAGTGCCATGTATATGATTACAAAAAAACTAACTGACTTACAAGTGTGCAAATGTGTAGGTGAATGTTTGGCAAAAACATCCCAAGTTGTATCAAATTAAAATACATACATATGTTTCTATAGCAGTAACAAACTTCAGTACTCAAGGAGGAGACAAAGATTCTTCAAAACCACTGTCTTTAGCATATATCTTTATTTAGGTAAATATCTATAAATGTGTCAATATTTTAATTAACTTGAACCTGCTAATAAAGACTTAAATTGTGGCATTTTCTAGTGTTGTGTGGCATTCAGAACTGAATTGGAAGTGCCTTTTAAATTCAAATTCAATACCTGATTTTGAAAAAAGGTAGCCAACAGAATGTAGAACTACAATTTAAATAATGTAAGGAAGTATGACTCAAATGAATTTGAATTAAACAACTGTTTAGAAATGCAAATGTATTAAATAAATGCTGAATGGTTGTTTTTAAATTTTTAGATAGATTACACTCTAAAAAATAGACAGATAGACAGATGTGACTAGTGTCTGCATTCATGTAAAAATGTGTTTCAGGTTCAAGGGTTAATCTTACTGGGAGGTCTTGTCAATATCACACTCTTCATTATGACTGCTGCTTCAGGTCTCTGAGCGGCACAGAATCAAACTAGCTTTCCAAAGACTGATTATGCCTTGTTACTACCATGGCACTCTTATCCGGGGGAACTTCATTACCCACAATGCACTACAGGAGCAGCTGCACAAATCTCACACTGTGTTTAGTTTATCAACCAATGAATTGCCCCCTATAATAAACCAACTACATACTCTTCCAATCTAAGTGCTCTGTTCTAAACAAGAGCCAACCTCCTAATTTCTTCTCCACCAATCAGTACGTATCAGCAGGTCTAACCCCCTATGATGCAGGCTGGTCTGGCTGCAGTGTTGATGGCCACCCAGTGCTCCCACTGAGGCAGCGCTCTCTCATTTCCAGCACACACAGATAAAAAGACTGCACACTGTGCTGCAGATAGAGTCTGCAATCAAAACAGATCTCAAATCATGGATAAAACATGCACGCTTACCGCATACAAACCTTGCAATGCCTGAAAACTAGAACAAGATGGTTTTTACCAAGGCTTTTTCATGGCTTAAACATTGAAAGTGAATTAACCGAATTATGAAAAATTAATATGGGTGGCTCTGTTGCCAGGGCAAATGATTTGCGAGACCATGCATACATACACATGCAAACAGTAACCCACCAACAGCCTCTTGTACATACAAACCACCCTCGACCTCACAGTCACACACACTTGAGGACCTGATTGTTAGCGTGTAATATATGCACAGCTATTTGTGTTTTGAATGTTAATTGAATGCTGGAAAGTGCCGGTGGGGGAATAGTTCTAATCAGCATACCAATAAACCCTTCACATGATAAAGTCTTTATAAGAAGCACTTACTCCCATGGCCTCCATATACCTCAACAGTCACTGTACTCCTCCTCTCTCTCTCTCTTTCTCTCACCCTTCTCTTTCCATATCATTCCTATCACATTCCTGTCCTCGAACCTTCCTAGATGGCACGAATGCAAAACAGCCATGTTACAACTGAATCCAACATGTGTGACCATATGCTTCATTGATTAAATAATATTAAATCTAGACTATAAAAACAAGGAAAGAGAGGCATGTGATGCGAATGCGTGAGTCGCCATGGCAACGCAAAGGCATGAATAATACACTCAATGAAGAATTATTACCCGTATAATAAACTCCTCAGAACAGCCAGGTGACTTGACTGGGGCCTTGTTAAACGCAAAAGAGAGATGAAGCAACACGTAGAAAACACAAATCTATATTTCAAGGTCAAACTGAGCCGCAACTCCTTTGCCAACCGCAAACTTTTATTGGAAGTGGACACAAGTGTGAGCGTGCCCGCGCTCGCACAGCCCCAGATTGCTAATTGCAGTATAGAGGGTAATTATGGCTCTGGTGAGTGGTCAGCGGAGTATGTGCTGGCCAGTGCTGTTGGCCAGACCTGGTCTTTGTGGGGTCTTATTGAATTTGAGGCCTGGTGCAGTGAATTTGGAGTTGGCTGAGCTGTTAGTCGGCTGCACACACACTGTCTGTCTCTCTCTCTAATGCTGCAATCTGCCACACGACTTTCTGAAGACATGACGGGTTGCTTTCAAACACAATGGCTGCCAGAGGACGCAGCTGCCTTTACTATTACAAACACACAATGGTCACATTCAACAAAGTATACACAACTGTCCTCTAAAAGTGACAAAATGGCTCTGTAAACAGTA
Source organism: Carassius gibelio (assembly GCF_023724105.1). NCBI lineage: Eukaryota > Metazoa > Chordata > Actinopteri > Cypriniformes > Cyprinidae > Carassius > Carassius gibelio. The sequence continues at coordinate 8,598,549 of NC_068413.1, read as the reverse complement.
AGCATTTATGCTCTTTGTGTGCATATGCATGTGTTCATCTGTGTGTATTTATATAATATATGAATGCATGTGTGCATTTAATCCATGCCCCTGGGTGCGCCGGGGGCTTTTTATCATCGCGAGATCTTCTAAATGCAGCTCAAAAGCAATATCCATGACCCATTCCACCACAATTGCTCATTGTCGGTTTGGCCCTTAGGGACACAGCAGATTCCTGGGACTTAATTTCTGTCCTCCCCCTTCGTGTTCATTCCAATGATCCCAAAACCATATCAGCGGTATAGAAAAACAATCAGCAAAAAATACCTCTATCACACGGACATTCAAACTACATCCTATACTTTTGAAACAGGTTGCCTAAGCCTGCCTTCCACTTCCATGTCCCCTAAGCTTTCATCTGTCTCCCGTTTCTTTTTTCTGTATTAGGACACGTCTACATCTTTGGTTGGCTGGTTGTGAATTATCTGCTCACTAAGGAAGGGGAAAAAATTCTGAGCAAATATGAGGAAGCAGCAGGATGCTAATAATGCACCTCCAGCTGTTCAAGTTAACCTGCAAATGTGTCCATCTGTACCTCCAGAGAAAGAGGGAGACGGAGAGAGAGAGAAAGATGAAATGCAAGAGAGGATAGAGAGGGAGGGAGTTATACGAATAAAAAGAGATTGAAAGGATAAATGCACACACATGAAAAAAACAATGATGGAGGTGGAAATAAAATGGTGGATATTTTGAAAGAACTAAGAAAAGGGGAACAGTTAAATTGAAGGGGAAGACAGAGAGAGAGAGAGAGAGAGGTCCTGGCAGTAAGCCGGCTCTATGTGGATGATTGTGAGCAGTTGGAGTGACCTTGCTGTGTCTGGACCGTCCCCGCCCCCTGCCCTGCGTCCGACTGTGCCCTGCCTTTGGACCCTCACCCAGGGCCAAAATACACACACTGGGGCCTCTAGGGTACACAGGCGCCATGAACATATCATATTAAACACACACACTTAATATCTCGCTAAATAACGCTTGCACATATGCACAAATCACACATTTAATGAAGACACTACATCATTTGTAGGTCATGTGTATGAACCTCTGCCAAAAACTCCCATGGACGCCCCCTCCTCTCCCTTCCATCACAATCTTTCCTCTCGCTGTTCTCAGTTGGTGCGTCTATAGACTCTTCCTCTGTAAATACTGTCATATCAAAGATCTTCAGTGGCTGTTTTATGTGGATGTTTACAAACTGATCTGAGACACATCATCAGCACCGATGATCAGAGAGCCGAGACTGTTAGGGGAGTTCATTGAAAAGAGAAGAGCTGCGGTTCCCTATATATCTGCACGTATCTGTGGGGGAGAGAGGGGAACGCTCGAGCGCAGCGACAAAGGGGAAGAATGGAGGATGTGATGGAGAAGTGCAGAAATCCAGGTTATCAGAGCTGGTAAGAGTGTGATAAATGTAATTAAGGGATTAGATTAGTCACATCCGCTCGATCCGCTCACCTACAAGGGTGCAAAAACAAGTCTTTTTTGCAAGACTTTTTTTAATTAAAAGTGAACGCCGTTGTTTCTATGCCACTAGTGGCACCAGTGGAATTGCCAAAACAAGAGTTTCTAAACAGGTTTTGCAAAACACCCCTGCCGTGCCATCCCCTCTCCGCTGCCTAGTGAACTCATAAAATGCACGGAATTTAATGTATAACTACGGAATTGTCCGCAAATTTGGCCTCACATCACATGGAATTGAACTGGAAAATTGAAGTGTATTGGCAGGAAGAGGAATTTACTGAATTGTAGGTAGTCAGTCAATCAGTCTACATGCCAGTCCATCCATTAATCTGCCATTTAAATGTTTTTACAGTTTGTAAGCTTTTAAACGATTATTTTACGTTTTTAAGTGAAAATATTATATTCCATTCAAAATAAGACACAAAATTTTCAAAAGTAGCAATTTTTTTTAACTTTTGGTCACATGATGCAGCTTTCCTGTCTCAAACCCTTATGTTCTTCCTCTATGACACAATTTTAAAATCAATGGAGTCGCAGCATTCTCTGACGTAGCGTAAACTCTTGTCCTGCCCAAAATGCCACTTCTTGTTTAAACAGACACTGTTCTGAGAGCCATCGTTTACACTCTATGTAATGTCAGTCTACAAATGTTTTACTACATATCTCCACTCGTTAAACTGGGATAGAAGTAAGTATTTTAACATCGAAAAAATAATACATACACGACCTTGTTCATTACTGCGCTACCTCAAATCATGTGCAGGAGCTGTGTTTGCGTCTCAAATGACTGTTCTATCCCCTGTGCAGGGCGCTGCCTTTGATGTGACTTAATGGAAAGGTTTCTTTCTGCAGATTAGGGAATAGGGAACGACTGAGCAGTTTGAAAGAAGGCCCATCTTCCCTCAGGACTGCAACATGCTCTATGCTTGCATGATATCTTCTCTGCATGCCACTTCCTCTGAGCCTTCATCTCCCAGCATGCCTTGCCCAGCTCCTCTGAGTCTAAATCTCCCAGCATGCTTCTCCCCCCTACCCCACCCACAGAGACTGGCCAGGCCATAGTGCACCTATGAGTTACCATGGTTACCCAATCCCATGTCTTTTGTGATGCTAGTATCACATAGTCATATACAAACAAATCAAAAAATAATGCTGTATTAATTATTCGAAGGCCAGGATTAAATATACATGTGTTTAGAGATTTGTTTGTGCTTTCAGACAGCAGCAGGGCTTTTAAAACCGCCATCTTTGATTTGGCATTCCCAATTCGGACAACGACTCCCAGATGATGCTGACGTACTTACAGACGGAAAACAAAAGCCCTCATTTCCTGCTGCTGGAGAGAATCCTAGTCGCTCAGGCTTTAAAAAGTGTAAGAATGTGAGGCAATTGTTCGAAAAACAACTGGAGATTCTCATACAGAATATCCTAGATGTTTCCTCACAATCTAATTTGTCTTCCAAATGCAATTTGAATTACAATTATTTACAAAAAGGATATCTGTGATTTTTATGTACTGATTTAGACAGATCTAGTAGTTCTTATTAAGATGACAGTGTGTATTTCCAGCTATGGTGGATATGGGAGGTCAAATGCTCCGGACGTGTGCATAAAAAAAAACAATAGTACGAAATTAATTAAGATGAGGATCATACCTGACACTGCTACTTAAGTGGCAGTTCTGAACAGTCCAGACCCTCTGTATTGATTTAATTCTATTTTTTAAATCAAATGGAACGCCAGCAGTACTTGAAACACCAACTGTTCCCAGAAAGGTTTTGGCAAAAAGATAATGAAGGTGCACCGGGCAGAGAAACTAAACATTTAGCTTTAGTTACAGCATTCTGCAAAGGTCAAAATAAACCAGGAAAATGTGTTATGAAAAATAACATACCCCAGACATTTCTCTCCAAATGGGATTAGAGAGCAGTCCCCTGAGTTTGTCGAATATAAGTAATCAATTTGCTCTATAATTCTTACAGAGGATGTCTAATTTTCCACAGACGTGTTCAAATCAGAATTAAAAATGAAACACAAATTTACCTGAACTCCTCAGGGAAAACTAGTCTAGTCCAAACAATTATTTTTTTACTTTTATTAGATTTTTTTCCCCCTTTCTTTCTGACTCCTTATATCCCAGTCCATGCAACTCCCTCACACTTTTTTCCTGTCCCAGACAGACTGTTTGAAGGTGAACAGAAACAACCACACAAGCAACCACAAAGAAACACCAAATACTAATATTAATATCAGGGTGTCAAAGATTTGAGTTATTACAGATGACAAAGCATTAATCGGGTGAGCATGGGGCGTGTTCCCCTGAGGGGTGACACCAAACTGGATGTTCAAAGACCCCAGTCGAATAAAAATCAATATTAATGCGCACACATCCAGAACAAAGGAAGTATGTCAGTGCTTCTGTTTAGAGGATGCTTTTTCATCCTAACTTTAATTTTTTTTTCTTCTTAAACCATCGTTCATTCCCCCACTGAGTGGAGGGAGGGGGTGTTTGTCCCCCTGGGAGAACTCATCTGTCCCACCTAAAGATTCCTCAGTCAAATCAAAGCTCCCAGCAGCCCAAGGGCCCTAATTCAACATGTCACATCTACACTCACGGGAGTGAAATGAGAAGGACAGCACAGGAGGGGGTGCAAACTCCACTTTCCCCCCCATTTCTTTCACTTTTCCTTCCCAGCTTTCACACTTTGTTTACCATCTCCATTCTTTTCTATTTGTTAAGGTCCTGGACCTTGGCAGACAGATCTGGATCAATCTTTAGTCTGAGTCTGAAAACATGTTTTAACTTATCTATGAATTCTGTTAAAATCTAGGTACAGTATCTTTGTACAGCACTGTGTGGATTACTTACAAATCACAATCCATTACTGATTCCAAATTACATTACAAATATTTTAGTTAGTAATGTACTCCATATAATTATGACTACTTTTGACCTATCTTGTTTATCAAATGGATTCAAATAGGATAATCTTGTACCATATTAATATAAAAATACAAAGAGTAGAAAATGATATTCCACTTGTTGTTAACAACATGAATTTAATTTAACATTATAATACGTCAAAGTTTCCCCAAACTGGGTTTAAAAAATAAATAAATTGTTAACCTGCATGCCATGTGACCATATCCAACATCAGAGAACCATGAACATGAAAATATATAAATATATAAAAATACATATATTTTAAAATCTCAGGGGTACTTCAAATAAAAATATATTAGGTGAAAGAGGATTAGATGACAAAATAAATAAATAAATTATTGCTATTGTGTAAATTATATTTAACCATGTTATCCATAAAAAAGTAACTGTAGTTTTATTAGGAGTATTTTAAAATGTAATTTAATCTAATAAATACTTAATTTTTGGAATCTGATTACATAATCCAGATTACATGTAATCCATTACTACCCTGCTCTGTCTTTGTAATATATTTTTTACAATCACTTTAATTCATATTTGTTCATAATACATAAACTTATGTTAACAATATACATCTTGAAATGTAAAAATATCTAACAAATATTAAATATAAAATACAATTAGGTTTAAAATAAAATCATATGGTCAAAAAGTGGCAACATTTCCCTCCAGATACAATAAAGAAACTCACAACCTCAGAATGAGACCAAGAGTTAAACTGAGGATCAGCCGTCGGTCTAATTTCATTGGAGGTGCGCAACAAATTTGTTGAACACATGCAAGATACACACACATACAAACAGCGCACACACACACACATGCACAGATGCTCGCACACACACAGGCCAGATGGAGCAGGCGAGGCAGGGCCAAGTGCATGTGCACCTCATCCGTATGCCGCATTTCCTCACTCCAGCGATGGCTCCTCAATCGTTACGTCTCGGGTTTGAACTCCTGATACGAGCGGTATTGTTGTTTTGCCGTCTGCCCTCCCTCTCTTTCTCACACTCATCAAAATAACATCTGTTTACATCTATGCATACACCTGACAGGCAGCTGATGCCCCCTTCTCTACCCTCTGCTCTAACAAAAGCATAAAAAAAAACAAAGGCGAGGGAAGGCGAGTCTAGAACCGGAGCACATCTGGGTGTACAGCCACTGGCCTGATCCAGATGTGGGCTGCCGAGCTCTGCAGGCGAAAACACACCTGGACACATACAGCAGCAAAACAAAGGGAAAGGGGGAACACAGCACACCCCCCCCCCCCAACCCAGATTCGGACAATTTATTCTCACTCTCTCTCCATCTAAATTCAAAAGGGAGCAGGGAATTGTCCTGTCCATGTATGGTGGCCAGTTTCACCTACAAATCGTATGCAAAAAAATCTACTTGTTCGTGGGCTAATTCTATAACTAAAGAGGGAAAAGGAGTGCGAAAGTCTCCCTCAAACCCCCCACGGCTGCCCATGCTTAATCCCCCATGATGCACCGGGGCACTTTCGGAGCCACTGAGACCCACACTGGCGCCGAGGGCTCACACACATACGGCCATCCAGATGCTATGGGTAATTAACCTACCTCTGTGAGCGAGCGCGTGTGTAAAAGTATGAGAGACAGACTTTGTGCGTGCGATAGAATCGCTGCCATTATAAGACGACAAAAGAAAAAGGCACGACGGTCACGAATGTGCGCTAGCCTAAAGAAGCACAATCATTTGAGACAAAAACACGAGCACACACACACCGCAGCAGTTGAAGAGTGAGATCAGGGATGAATGCATGCTGTGGCACAGGGGAGGCAGTTCTGGGCTTGGCTATGCCCAGGGTCTTAATGACTTAATTGAGGTAATTATTTGGATAAGAAGTCCAATCACCTGCCTCTTTTCCTCAAGGTCCTCATCAGAAGCTAATTAAAGAGCCGCTCCCAGCGCGAGTCCGACCGGTGCTACGTCAGAGGGCTAAGAACTCGGTAAAGAAAGAGTAAACTCTCCACGCACCTACATCTCGTTCGTCTCGGCAATCTCCTGCTGACCTCTGCGCTGCTATTCAAATTTGTAGCTTTCCGGCTGGTTTCGAAATCTGAAGAAATGCTGTAGTATATGTAGATAGGGAGCCATCAAGGCATTTTATAATGCAATGTTTGCATAACATTGATTCTACTTAGATACTTTCCATTTTATTAAACATGTGCTTCTGTTTCTACTGAAAAATAAGTGTTGTAGTCATTAAACATTTGTCTATGTAACTAAAGCAAAGGTCTTCAATGGCAGGTCTGCAGCCCCCTAGATGGGCCATGGTGGTATTGCATGGGGTCTGCAATTATTGTTTGATTTCCAAATGATTGTAGATTTTTTTTTTTTTTTAAATAAGGACCAAAGACGAAGTTAAGATGATATTGAAGGAGGGATCCTTCATTAAAATGTATTACGGAGAGTTAAATGTATAAATAGATCTGTGATCATTTTAATGGATTTGCATCATAGGAAATTATGTGAATATATTAATCTGCTACTATTGAGGTGCACCAGGTTAAAAAAAAACCAAAAGGTCCCTTGATCTAAAGTATCCTTGATTTCAAATCATTTTAGGTGATGTTATGGACTTTGAAGTTAGTCTGTTAAGTTCACTCAATTTATCTTCCTTCATGTTGTTTCAGAAAAAAGGAGGATAAAACCATAAAAGTATTTCAAGTAACTTTTAGCCAAGTTTTATGAAGCCATGTGAAATTGAACTTGAAATTCAAATCAGTCAGTCTTATGAAAAAAAAAAAAATTCAGAACTGTTCATGAATCAAATATGACGGCCTCTAGAGAATGTTAAAAATATCAGCGAGTAATGGGTTTAGAGCTATCATATGGCTAAAGAAGACAGTGTATCAGTCTTACAGACCACTTTATGATACTTTTAAAGTTATTTTTCATCAAGTCTAAAGAGCGGACAGAATATTCTTCAAAAATGCACCTTTTGTTTTCAGCACAAATCAGTCAGTCATAAAGGTTTGAAACAAACGCAACAGATTTTTAATTCTTGGGTGAACTATCCTTTTAAGATCTTGCCAGCTGCCTCTGGTTTTCTATCCTATCATCCTCATACATTCACTCCTGCAAGTGGCCGTCAGCGGATTCTCAAGTCACTTTTCCTGCTCATGTTTTCGATTTCTCCTTCTTTCGCAGTTTCTTATCGTTTACCTCTCAGCCTCATGATTTCCTGTCTCATCCTCGCTCGCTCCTCACCTCTCTCTCTCTCTCTGGCGAGGTGGCGTGCAGTGAAGAGAGGCCTCTCTCTCTGACGGCAGCTCTGCTGTGCTGGTTTAATTGCGACAGCACCCTCATGAGCGGCTGGAGCTGGGGCCGCCTCGACACCTCCACAGAGTGTTCAAGGGTAACCAGCAGGGGTCTACCACCCCCTACTCTATCGCTCTCCCTTTCTTTCCTCTCTCACACACACACACACGTACACACACGAACGCAGTGGGCCCCTCAAACAGGCGCCCAGAGAGTAGCCGTCAAACACTCACTCCTCACATCTCATTAATCAGCTCCCAACATCAAACAGCAACGCTGCTGCTTCCCGGGGGCCTGCCCGTCCGCCCGCCTCACACTGTTGTCTGTCGTGGCAAATGCATTTTTGTTTCTATTGTGTATGTGCATGCGTGGAGCATACTGAGTGCGCCAAGTCTGTTTTGGCCAGTTTGTGTTGGATAATGAGCTGAGTTGAGACTGTTGAGCTGAGTTTAGCAACTGTTGCCGGTGCCTGGGTCAGGTCGTTTTTTTTACAATAGTCCGCTCGCCTGTTGCAGAGTGTTTTATAAGCATTCGGCGCATGTACTACGTGCTCTTCCCTACGGCTCTCTGAATAAAATCCCACACTGTCTCTCTTCTGATTGGCCAGGAGCAGATTCGCCTTCGCATTGGCGGTTATCGTGTGAAGAGACACGTGTCAGACCAACGTTTTGCCTTATAGGAAAAAAGCTCCACCGTCACAAGGTTGTTGTGAATTCTCACATTTTAAAATAAGACAATAAATGCGTGTTGTAAAATTGAGAAATTTAATCATGCTTATAATTTTGCTAATCATGCTTATAAACATGTTAATAAAAACTATTAATTCAATTATTGCACAATGATAAAAATTTAATTATATATACTGTATATAATATATTAGGGATGACCCCGAATAGTCGACGAATCAATGCTTTGATTTGAGGAGCCTGATTCGACTACCAATCTAACAGTCGAATGGGGCTGTGCAATATGGGGAAAATATCAGATTTTTTTGACAGATATTGCGATTGCGATTTGATTTGCGATATTAAATTTCCAAAGTCAAGCTTCAGCTCAATATTCTCAATAATGTGCAGCACAGTATGAGTATTATTACCCTGCTGGACAAAAAAAATCTTACAGTTTCCATTAAACCATTACAAAATTCCTTTTTGTTTTTGACATTATTCCTATAGGAATTACTGTTGTTCTATCCAATACAATTCCCATTACAACCCTAAAATCCTTTCAATAGTGTTTTGGGAGGGTTATATATATACATACATACATACATACATACATACATACATACATATATATGCACCATTTATTTAAATTTTAATGATTATAATGGTATAACTAATTATATAAATACAGAACTGTATTTCACATAGAACTACCGGTTTTCTCCCAATACGTTAGTACACAGCCTATTATGATAACTCCGTAAGAATCTGAAAATATAGAAGCTTAAAATTGATATTTTAAAGTGCATGAATAAATCCAACCACCCCTTTAGATTTATGTTTTCCATAATCCTTGACCGACAGAGGAGCATCTTGGCTTTGTGTGCATATATATATATATATATATATATATATATATATATATATGTATATGTATATCTATCTATCTATCTATCTATCTATATATATATATATATATATATATATATATATATATATATATATATATATATATATATATATATATATATATATATATATATATATATACTTCCTCAGCGTCTTACTTCTGAAGGCGTGCCTGTTGTCAGTCACGCACTCGCACCTTAATACGATCCATTTCCAGTGGTAGTCACCTCTAAATGACACTAAAACATTCTTCCCAGCATTGACTTCCCCTTTTATGAGTGTGGCACACAAACAGGGCGATTAGATAGCAGCTGAAGGTTCCATCAGCATTTGAGCAACGATTTGCCTCTCCCCAGCTGCAGCCCATTACAGGAGGGAATGAATTAATAAACCAGTGAGGGGAGGGAAAGAGTAAGAGAGAGAGAGAGAGAGAGGGAGAGGAGAGACTCTAGAGTGCGTCTAGCCTCAGAGCTGGCCTGGCTGGAGAGCTCATCTGAATATGGACCTCGTTAGCAGGTATGGCTCACAGGCAGAGAGACAACGCACACACAAACAAACACATGAAGAACAGCATAAATACAAAAAGTCAAAGTCTCGTAGAGAGAGGCTCAGCGTCTAGGGAAAGAAGCAAGGCAGAAGGACTTGGGGAATTTAGAAACAGCAGACGACTTTTATTATCTGCTATGTCAAGATGCAACACTGGTTTCTCACAACGACTAGAAGAATATAATATATTCAGACCCTGATATACAGAGTTACTGTAGAGGAAAGCTATTAAGTGTGCCAGTTTAGTGCACTATAAGGCCCTCAACATACACTACGCTAGTATGTCAATGCAAATGCTTCTAGCTTGTTGTTCATAATGCAACTGAAGTATATTTTGGATGGGCAAAAGTGCTGCATGGTTCCTGAGCAAGTTAATACAATTGTTGATGTGCTTATACCTTGCTATGTAAAAAGCAACACTGCCATAGATATAAGTGAAAGCAAGAGCACAAAGACGAACTGTAGTGCAGTATGTACAGAGACATGTAATTTCCCAGACATTCCATTTGCAGTACATTCGCCATGCTGGATGTTGGCTTATGACTTACAGTCTACCAACATATGTTGAAATAACTCTATAACTTTCAGAAGTACATTTTCTTGTTACCTTTAACACTTTCACTTGAACAAATCACTTTATTTCCCGAATCTACACTCTACTTAGCTTTCACGGGATACAAAATATCCACTTTCTGCACACATCAGCATCGTATGGGATGTAGAAGGTGATTCAGATATTCATGAATACTGCGGGTTCTGACTCATTTGATGTGTATTTTGCAGACTACATAGCAGGACACTATATGTATTGAGTCAAGAGTGGTGTAGCTGAGCTTCCAGCAGTGTAACGGTGGTAATGGCATCCAGACGTTCAGCACACACTCACACACACACACACACGCCTGCCAGCACAGAGGAAGTGCCAGCGCCACCCGTAACCTGATCTCCACTTACAGCTGTCCAAATACCACAGAGAGAGAGAGAGAGAGAGAGAGAGAGAGAGAGAGAGAGAGGAGAACCCTCTGGGGGTCTGGGGCAGGCTGGTGCTCCCCACAGTGATGGGTGCATTCTTTCCTCTCCTCTCTCCCTCTCGGTTTTTCTCCTTCTCTTCCTCTTCTCTTCTCTCTCCCTCTCTCTTTTTCTCCCTTGGCACCTCTTCCCCCTCCCTGCTAATACCACAGTCTGCTGTGCAGAGCTGGGCCAATCACTGGGGCATCTGGGACCTGGCTCAGGGTGGGGGGTGCAGAGACACATGATCATTGCCGCATGTGTGTGTGAACGCGCGTGTGTGTGTGTTGGAGCAGGGTTTAGATTTTTATGCCTGTTTATCCTTTTGTGTTTGTGGGGGACTAGCAGCAATCTGGGGGTCTGTTCACATTGTTTTTGAGCCTGAGAAGGAATGTTCCTCTATTTGTGCTTTTTTGAATGACTTTGACTTCACAAATATTACAGCGTAATGGAGTGTGTGAATGTACTTCGATATAATTTGTGGATAAAATCCAAAAGGGGGAATAAGGATGTACTCACACTAGGCAATCTTAACCGTGCCAAGCGTATTTGACCCCCAAAGCCTGGTTTGTTTGTGTTAACTTGCCCAGCCCTAGTATAAATATAAAAATACTACTATATTATTAATCAATAATGACAAATACATAGTCTGTGGACTGTATGTACCTATTTAAATAGCTAAATTAACAGGTTTTAATAATCAATGAAACCGAAATACCACTGGGTGTTATCTGTCTTGTGTTAAAGTGTAAGGGCCGAGGCTAAATTCTTTGTTTTAATATGCGTGTGTGTGATGTGAAGCTCTAATCTGGCTCCTGGATGCTGGTGTCAGTGTGTGCTCTCAGCTCTCTCTCCTGGGGTTGGTGACAGTAAAGTCTCTCTAATCCCCCCCCAGTCCCTGATACACAACACACCTCCCGCTGCATGCTGATGAGCCTTTCTCAACCCGCACATGCTTGCACACCACGTGCATACATATGCAATCATGTATGCAAGCTCGAACGAGCTTCTAACTGAGGAATTGAAAAGCCACTTATAATGCATGCACGTGCAATGAGTTGTTGTGTTCTTTTGAAACATTTGAAGGAAATCTATTAGCAGTTTCTGCATTAATATATTTTTTAATTAAACCCTACACCAGTTTTTTAATGCACTGTACTCCGTAGTACGGACATATGCAGATGTAAAGACTTTAACACTATGTCCAAACAGGGTGCGATGCTTTAAAGTGTTATTTTGCAGGGAGCGAAAGAGAGACGAAAAAGGAAAAGGACAGAAATGGAGTAAGAAAAGAGCGATGAGGAGTAAAAGGGAGAGAATGAAAGCAAAAAAGGGACCATGAGAGCGACCCAGGAGCATGTCAGAGGCCTATCAGTAAAAGACAATGCTCATTTGCAGCACAAGTCAGGACCCTGCAGACAACGTGGGCCGAAAATGAATGGAGAAGCAGGGGAGTGAAGGAGCCAGGAGAAATGAATCCTCTAAGTCAGCCCCTCCTCTCCTCACGTCCATCTGAAAGAAAGGAGCAGGCCAAGACGAGGAGGAGGAGGTAAAGCTGGAAAAATGGGAAGCAGCGGCTGGATGTCAGATCTGAGCCACTACACTCTGCTCCTCCTGGCTCCAAGGAGTGGGATTTACACTCCCATGGTTGTAAGAGAGACAGAGATAGATGATATTATAGCAGAAAAGCAGTGATCCAGAAGCAGAGAGAATCATTAATGGTTATCAGAGAGGAGCAGAAGTCCCCCATCCTTGACTGAGCTTGAGAGCGTTACCGTCTGGGTCTGTCTCCATTAGTAAGAACAGATTCCTAGTCTGGTTCCATCTAATTACGCTGCACCTCACTACAAATGTTAAACTCTGTGGGGCCTTTTAGCAAGTGAGCATGCCACTCAAGGTTCGATGGGAAACAGAAGCAACTCAAGTCCGCAGAAACAAGACCTGAGATACAACACAGGTGCAAGGAGCACCTGCAACCCACGCCATCCATCAAAGCCAAACACCTGCCTTTAGCAAACACTTCTTCTCCCGACTAACCCTTTTTTTCCCCTGCCCTATCATCCCCCTTCCACCTCAGGAGCTCTACAGCCCAGCTGGATCGAGTCTTTCTCCACAAATCAAAAGAATGGCTTGTGTACAGTCCATGTTGTCAGGTGTTTGATTGGTCTTGCCTTCCCAGCAGGCAGTGCGCCGGGAGTCTTCGGGGTGGGGCGGGGCCACAGCATCGACCCAGCCAACCCGGCTCAGCCAGTCTCGACACTCCTGACCCCATCTCACCCAGGACCTGCTGAAAGCCCCGTTTTGCCAATTCGAAAGTGAGCAAAAATGCACAAAATGCACGCATACCAATGACTTTTATATTGATGAAAGATGCGAAAGAGTTACATAAACACGACAACACCAGCACAGACCAATAAAAAAGACATGCAGACATAAAAAACACCCACAAATCTAAAACAAAGGAACCCATATCCCTAGGGTGGGCTGAGCTGTCGGTGTTGAAATGCAGTGTGGACTGGACTAAGGGGAGCGAGGACATGTTTGTGCGAGGGAGTGTGTGTGTTTTGTTGTGTATCCTGAACAACTGTCATTGTTCAGTTCTTGTTGGTGAGGGCGTCTGCGTGACAAAGCCTCCCAAGTTGGCTTTACCACAGAGACCCACTGACTTCAGCCTTCTCAGCAAACCCGAGCCCTCCTGTGACTTTGCTTGTGTGTGTATGTGTGTGTGAGAATCCGACATTCCAGCAAACCAACTAAATATGTCAGAACATTGAGAGGAGTGTCAAATCGTTCTTTTTCCCTTCTGTAATCCTCACTTATATGTGTGTGTGTGTGTGTGTGTGTGACAGACTGTGAGCGTGTGTTTTCACTTCAGACCTGGCTGCAGCTGTGTGCAGACTCCCTTCCACTCGACAGAGGGGAAAAAAGCCTGCTTATCAGCTTATGTTAACAGTGTAGCATTTGAATTCAAAATATTGAACTACTGCTATAGTGAAACAAACACTGACGGCACTCCTGCTGCTGTAATGTGCTCTGTGACCTTAAAGACGGATCTGGGCCCATGTCAGAGAAAACAGATCTGCTTTAAAGCAGCTCACAAGTTTTAAAAAAAACCTCTCAAAGACTTCTCAAAGGAATTCTCTGATCATCTTTTATTTGAAAATGTCTAGATGGTAACTCTTATGCTGATTGCACACGGTAAGATTGCATGCTGTAATGGTGTTTACTGTATTATATACAGTATTTGTTATGAATAATCATATGTTTTGGTTTGTGATCTGAATTCAATCCATTTTCAGAAAAAAAGGGAAATAATCAAATGAGATGATACTAATATTGCTTATATGTATGAAAATAAGCATTATTGCATGTAAACATAACAATATATATATATTGAATATTTTTTTTTTATTATTATTATTTTTTTTACAGGAAATTATAATAAATGTAATTTAAAAAAAATACATTTCAGTTTTAATATGTACAAGTTTAGACCTAGTGCAATCAGCAATATCATTAAATATTTTAATTATATATTTATATATTTTACAATGTCATTTATTCCTGTATTAGTAAACCTGAATTATCATTATCCTTCAGAAATCATTTTAATATGCTGATTTGGTGTACATAATAAATATTTCATAATGTTGAAAAACGTTTGTTGTGCTGCTTAGTTGCAATACTTAAATTGTAATATGTTGTTGTTGTCGATTCTTTGATAAAAAGAAAGAGAACTGAATTGAATTGACAGTAAAATAGTATCAAGGTATCAATGTCTTCCAAAATATAAAATTGAACCATACTGACCACAAACATTTGACAGCATAGCATTATCATTTTCAAGACATAAATTTGCTAATTTTATGATATAGGATTTTGTACTGCATGTGAACTAACCCTTAGGTGGTGGTTAGGATAAATCTTGTGAGCGTTTGGCAGCATGAAGGTTACCATCTCAAACTCTTCTGATCTTTGACGACTTAGACACACAACCTCAGTAAACATTTGCTGGTAGACCATCTCTCTAGCCTGCAGCTCCACTCCATTAATGTCCGTGCCGCTGTGATGGTGGGGTGTGTGGGTGAACGGTGGGGCTGCTGGGTCGTAGCTCCTGGAGTTGGGTGAGAAAGTATGTGGAGGGTGACAGCTGCGTGGGCCCCTCCCCGCCTGCACCCGCTGGGGGTTCTGCTGTACTTCACTCTGCGGACGGGAGCCTCTTTTAATCTACCAGCGGGGCTCCACAGCTGCTGTAAGCTAGCCCAAAAACGTCTGCCTGTCTAAAAACCCACGCTCCCCCATTCTCTGTAACCCTTCCACAACTGAGCCTTCCTCTCTTATCTTCTCCTCTCTCTTACTCCCTCTCCTTCACTCCTGATTCACACTGTCAGTCGATGTAGGGTGATCCAACCACACTAGAGGAGATGAAAAACAAGAACTTCCTCTCTTGCACAACTATCAAGTACAGAAAGATGCACTAGAAGCCCTCATTATAAACTTTGCCAAAGAGAGACCTTGCTACATTTACGTTCATAAATATGATTACTGCCATACTAGGTTTTTTCATCTTAATTTGTCTAGTTTAATAAATGCTATTTTTCTAAATGCTATTTTCTTAAATTAGTGACTATATTCATTTAATTTAGCCTGCACTAAATTATTTTTAATTTACAAAAATTAAAAGTGTAGATTAAACAAAATTACATTTTGTTTGATTTTATCCTACTGTAAAATGTATTTTACATTTTGTATTTTAAATATTTCATATTTAATTCAAATTAATCATCTGTTCACACAATTTGCACTACACATTGTACTTTAAATGACACTCCTCTATTTTATTGAAAGCACAAATGTATCGTTTTTGTCATGCCATTTATGCCCACTACACTGAAACTGACAGAGGTACAGTAGAGTGAAGCATAAGGTTGAGTTTAAGTTACACTCTTTTTTCTTGGATGTTCTCTTCCTGTCTTATCAGCGAGTGAAGAGAGCCAAAGATCTGCAGAGGACTCCAGCCGCACTCCCCTATTAACATTCCAGGTCAAATCTCCCACCAACAAGGGCAAGAGCACGAGAGAGACAGAGGAAAAGTCTGTGGAAGAAAAGGAGGAAAGAAAGAGAACGCGAGCAAGAGCGAGCCAACAAATTTCACCTGTTGTGCCCCCCCTAAATGAAAATGGCAGCGTTGGGCACTTCATGCAGGCAGTTGGGTTTCATACCAATCATGTTAAAGGGACAGTTCATCAAAAATGAAATGATGTCCTCATTTACTCACCATCATGTCGTTTCAAAGACTGTATGACTTATTCTTTTGTGGAACACAAAACAAGTTATTTTGAAGAATACTTTGGCTGAATAATGGAAGACAATGGAGTCCAATAAAACACTGGATCCTAGTGACTCTTATTGTATGGACAAAAAACATAAACATAAAAAATTTAAAAATACGTATTTTTGTGTTCCACAGAAGAAACCCAAATGTGAAGTAACAGACCACAGCATAACTCCACCCACATTGAGATCTCATAGGTTAAAAATTCTTCTCATAGCTACATATTAAACGTCAATTATCGTCACTGCATGTGAAGTTGTTGCATCACATATCAGGAAATGACTCCATCATGCCCAAATGTACACAATGTTGACATTGAACATACTCGATCATTTCCTCTCTACACACACAAACACGCACACGGGGGGGACATGTTTTCATGTCTCCTTTGCAAACCCTCCTGCCACATCTTTCCCAGCCTCAAACTCAATTAGTAAATTAGTTCCACACGACTGGGCAATAAACAGCGATCAGGGAGCTGATAAACACACACTCCACACCCCATTAAGAATCACCTCCACTCTGGAAACACACCTCTCCTGATTCACCCAAACCACACACACACACCTAACTCTCCCAGGCATCGCCAACCACTGTGCACTGTCTGCCTTCGCCTCGCTTTGCACTCGAAGCTAGCGACGTTACACGGGACAGAAACCAATTACTCTCCACAGACCAAGACAGGAAGAGAGTAAGATGAAAGGATAAGACATTAGTCCATCGACACCTCTCTGTGTCACACATTAAATCCATATCGCAAATGAAGCGGTATGGCCGAAGCGGATGCCGTCACTGCCGCTAATAGGCAGACCGCAGGCAGTCCGAGGGCGCAGGGGGTTGTCACTGAGGTACAACCCTCTGATGGAAGGAGCGAGAGAGGGAGGGGAGTCGACAGAAACGGCGGGAGATGCAAACAGGAGGAAACTTTTAAATTATGCGCTGTGAAAAATGCGTTCGACAGAACATCAAGTGCCATCACATCCTACTTCTGCTCGCACACATGTGGAGATAAGTCCCTCGCCCGCGAGAACGCACATGCACTCTCGTACCCACGGCCTGTGTAAACGAACAGCCGTGCACACACAAACGTGATGCGTAAACGCACAAACAAACGCTCTGGCGTGCACGTACGCGTGTGTGCATGTGTGTATTTTGACAGGGTTCAGAGAATAGAACAGTTTGCGATAACAGTGGTTAAAGCACTTAAGCTGCTGTAATTAGAGTGTGACTGAAGATCCGCATTTATCAGCCATTTCAAAGAACAGCATGAGCGGGATCAACAGCAGAGACGAAACAGCCCTGCTCCCAACCAGGCTTTTATACTTCTGCAGACACACTCATGCGGTATGGCAATCTATCCAGAACGACAAGCTCTAAACTCACGTCCTCTATCGGACGGTCGTCAGGAGTCATGGGCAGGGAAGGATAGACCTCTTGGCCCAAGGCGGAGAGCTCAGAGCCAGGGCACGGGGTGAGATATGGACCTGCGTATCGCTCCAATCCGTCAGCCAGCGAGACGGCAGGCTCTGGGCTTAACGCGGCGAGCCAGGCTGTACCCAAAGGCCTGCTCTCATGTTGGATTCCAGCCTGCTTTCTCTACTGGTAAAAGTACTCAGTCACTTCTAACTACACATTCTTTGTCTTCCTCAGCAAGAAGGGAGAACATGATCCTTGACATCCTATTACAAGAAGGAGGAGGAGGAGGAGGAGGAGGAAAAAGTCAGTTATGGGAGAGGGATAAGGTCAAAAGGATCTAAAGTGGCTGGTTCCCTCTAAAACTCACAATTTTGTTAAACGAAATAAAAAGAAATGGATAGCCTGAATGCACTGTAAGTCGCGTTGGATAAAAGTGTCAGCTAAATGCATAAATGTTAATTAAAATGTATAAAGTAGCTCTAATGCTTATATATAAAAACTATGCATGGGTAAGTGAGGATATGTAGAGTAGTCATGAAATAATAAAAAAAAAAATAAAAACCTCAAATACAATGTTATAAAATACACACACACACTTTTTTTAAGCTGATTGAACGTGCATATGAGCTTACACTTAAGAAAAAAAAATAAAAAATAATAATAATAATATGAAAAATAAATAAAATCCAGGAAAAAATATGAAGAATATTTTGTTAAAAAAAGACTGAATGAATGAATAAATGTAAATAATAATGTAAAAGTTCATCAATAATAAAAAATATATAGCAATGTAGTGCATTACAGCAAGGCAGGCTGGAGGACAGACATAAACAGTCTTTCACTAACACCAAAGAATGAAAAAAAAGTAGAATCAGAGGAGGCCAGGATATAACATTACGTGAAAGCAAAAAGGACTGTTTATGCTGATATGCCAATACACTACAGCGCATAAAGGAAGTGACCTGGGGTCACAAAGACACTAGACTGTGCCTCAGAATTTACCTGTGTAAACTGTCGCCATGGCTACAGGACGCAGCATGCAGTGTGTGTGTGTGTGTGTGTGTGCGTGTGTGTGTGTGGATCGCTGACAGGTGGAGTGGGTGAATGTGGCAGGGCTCTTGGATGTGAAGGGCTCTCACTCCTCATCCCCTCAACTCCTGTCTTCCCCTCTCTTCCTCTTTCCACTCGCCTCGCCGGAGTCATTACCGTCTAATTAAGTGCATGGCTTGTAACACAAGCAAGGCATTAAACTGAAACATTTCGCCCTTGTAAACGATGAGAATGATTATCATGCTAATTCAGCCGCTCTGCCGAGGAAATGGGGCGGCAGGCACCGTATCTGCTTCTGCTCGTCTCACAAAGCTCTCACTGCTTTGATTCATTCCATCACATTTTTTCCCCATATTGTTTGTGCTCTTTGTAGCTTCACCCTCCGCTAATGAAGAACTAAAGAGTGCCTTTTCAGAAGAATGTTTTCGTTTGCATATATTTGTAGACTTTGAGGAAGGGAGATGTCAGAACATGAGAACGGAGGAGCTTTTAACAAGACAGGTGTTCTGAAACAACCTAGAACATATTTACTTCAATGCAAAGAAACATCCGAACACTTAAAATCGGAGGTTTAATTAACAGGTTTGTTGTCTAGTGGTAGTTTAACGAGCTTCCTATGACGCATAGTGCAAAACTGAAAATGAACAACAGCAACACACACACACACACAGACAGACACAAAAACAGAATATTTCATTGTGGGTCTGAGCTACATATCCAACACTGAAAAAATATATATGTAATCAGCAAAATGTGGCACCAGGTAATATAAAAATTCAGATAAACATTGAAATTATCACTTGTCAATATTATGAAACACTTACTTAAGACGTATAAGAGATCGTTAGCCTTTAGTACCATAATGTGGCTGAATTCAAGAGTTTTAGTCTTCAGCAGAGTGTGTGCATGAGCAGACAGACAAGTGCTAAAACTCAATGAACATTTTTTTCATTTTTTTAATCTAATTTCTTTATATTCCAGTAAAACTGTTTTGATCCAAAATATATATTTTTATATATTTTATAAAAATATTTTTGTGTAGCACCATTTTTTTTTTACTTTTATTCAGAAAGGATGTATTAAATTTATCAAAAGTCACAGTAAAGAATTAACAATATTACAAAAATGTTCTAATTCATTGAAATGTTGTTCTTAATATATTAATAACATTATTGTCTTTTGTAAATAAAAAAATGCAGCCTTTGTGAGCATATAAGTATTAGATTTATTTTTTTAATCAATCTTTTCTTTTAAATGGTAATGCATGTGTGTAAAGAGCTTCCAGTTCTTTTTTAAGTTCATGTATGGCTTCAGTAGAATGTGTAGCAGTGGTCACATTGATGTGCTCACTCAGGAAGGATAACATGTATATATTTTTTTAATTGCCATTCAAAATCAAAATAAACAATAATTTAAATATATAATTAAAAATAAACTCAAAATTTAAAAAAGCGAGTCTGACTCAAAGAGACAAACTGAGTTCCAACAAGTTCTACCCAGAATTCCTTCTGCCCTGTCACCTCCTCCATCTCCAGGCACACCCTCACACAGAACCCCTGCTGCTGTAATTAAAGGTGTCCTTGACAGTGATATAGGTCCATTTTCACACCCCTGGACCCAAGACTTTTTTTTTCTTTTTATCATTTTCTCCCTTTTTTAACAAACCAACCTTCCACATCAGCAGCTCAGTGAGACCACAGGCACACACACACACGCGCACACACTCACACCCACTGGGGTGTGTGATGTAAGGTGTAGCTGAGACCTCCTCTTTCTCTCCGCTCTGACTTGATGGAGGTGCTAAAGTCTTGATGAGTCTGTGGGGACCTCACACAGAGTCGGAGAATCAAACACGCTGCGATATTTGCATACTTTTATTCGTAACTGTGGGTATGTACGTGTGGGTGTGAGAGAGGAAAAGGAAAGAAAGGAAGACAAAGGGTAACTTGCACGGCCTATGTAGTAACAGCAGCACTTTGCTTTGATTTTTGCCATTATATTTCGACCCCTCACTTTGCAGATGTCTATTTCCTCTTTGTAAACAGTTCCTCACTACAGTACGTCACAAATACTATTTTGTGCAACAAAACAACATTGCTAAAGTGACACACAAAAGGATCAACTGTTTAAAGAGTGTTAAAGCCCTCACACAAGACTCACGTCAGCGTTTGCTAATGTTCTACTGAGGGACATGTCAAGATAATAGCGTTAGTTCTGTTATTGAAACTATGCTAGGCAAGTAGTCTTTTTTCCTTTCCTTAGCTACATTTTTCACATTGGCTTACCTTTGGTGTCGGATTATAAATTGTACAAAATCACTTTATTTTTCTTAATCATGAAAACAGATCAGAATACACTTTTTGTGATTTTATTCAACCTTTGGTTGATATGCTAATCGCTTAGTTTACTAGCTCAGCATAATGCTAACAGTTTGCGAAAAGCGTTTTTGATTAGCTAAAACAAGATATCACGATAATATGCGGCAGTTTGATCAGGTGTGCAGGAAGATGAGATCTTGCATGACTTCAGAAATGTTTGTTTAACTTTCTAGAATTTAATATAATGTGATACATTTTCAAAAAACAGGTGTCTGATGGAAAAACAAAACAAAAAGTAAGTGATATAGATTTAGATAAACACAAAGCCAAGCTGAGCAACATTTTTATATATTTATTTTTTTATATTCTTTGTATGATGTATCAAAGGAAACATCAGGACTTCTATGCTACTTTTTAGTGTGCATTTTCAGTTTTACCATGTCGTTTTTTTCTTGCTACAGTACCTAGCAAACTTGTAAAACAGTCTGTGGCATCGAAGCCCCAACACAAAGAGACTTACTTCGTGAGAGTGTGTCTGTGTTTGCCCATACATGAACCCATAGCACAGTTGGACTGCTCTTTCAGTGTTTGGAACCACAGTTTCTGCCAGCAATGACTGTGCACCCCTAACCTACTTGGACCAACAATCGCAAGCGACTGAAACTAATTCCACCAGCCGATGTCGTGTGGTATTAAATGATGATTCCAAAAAGACTCTCTATGTGTTATATAGATGACCAGCCAGAGACTAGGTTGTTTTTACAAGGGTTAATAAGCTTTGTACACGCACGTACTTGTGTGGATCAATGCTGTCTGGGTCGAGGCTGGATAAGGGATTGTGGCAGACTAGAGCAGGCCTCGGGGCACAAACCCCACACCTTTAATCTGCCCCTCCAGCTCTTATCTATATACACCCAGAAAAGAGCAGAACCACGTCGTTAATACGCACACACATATGTGTCAAGACAACATCTTCTAAAAGTTAGCACTTCTAACTCTCTTTCAGTCTTCAAAACACACACACACACATTTAAATAGATACAAACTGTAATATGATTACTTCGCTACAGGGAAGGACACATTATGTGGAATTGAAAATGAAGAAAATATGAGATGAAGGCAGAAAATCTCCCGTAATTCTTCTAACTCTCTGCCTGTCATCCGATGTCTACCGAAAAACCTCAAGTCACAATGACATCCTCAGGGTGGTTTACTCCCTTTCCACAAATCTGTGTCCATCCCTGCCGGCTTCATCTTTACAACCTTCACATTCTGGTGAGACTGACTTTTTCACTGTTTTTATGTTGGGAGCTCCCAAAAATGTGTTTGTGTAAAGTTAATAAATGGTAAGTTAACAACTTTTTCAAAATTTGCCAAAATTATTTTGATACGTTGCTTTGACCTAACAAAATTAAAGTAGTTATATACTATGAAAGATAATCTAGAGACTTTTTTCCTTCTTTTTTTTTTTTACCAGTAATTATTCATACAGTGGTAACACTCCATAAATAACTTTCAATAATATATCATTAACAAACATTAATAATCATTAATTTATATATATACATACATACACACACACACACACACACACACACACAGAACACACACACACACAAATCTAGAAATATGAGATAATGTACTTGTTAATGTTAACTAATGAACTTATTAAACTACCAAATGGTTAGCAGGTCATTAATTAATGTAAACCTAAATGCTTACAAATGTTATTAAACATTCAATTCATATGATCATGCTTTTAAAATAAAATCTTCAAATGATTTTGACAGATGTTTACAATGATTAAAAGCTTCATTAATAAATCATTAACAAACATGATATAATGCTTAACTGATCATTAGTGTATGTTTACACATGTCATTCAACTTTCAATGCTTTTTAAAAATCTACAAAAGATTTGAACAGAAATTACACAATCATTTCAAGTTTATTTGTTAATGTACTGTTGAATGCTTAGAAGTGTTATTTAACTTCAGTTCACATTAGCTAATGCTTATTTTTTTATTTAAACAACATTTACAAATGTTGTAAAAATATAGCTTAATGGTTTAAGCACTCATAATCATTAACTCATAATCACAGTTTGTAAAGGTCATATATTTGGTCTGTGTTGTGTAGACTTCTACTATTTGGACAGCTTAAATCTTTATTAATTATTTAAATATTTTATTATATATTAACTTTTTTTTTATTTTCATTTAATGGCACTGGACTTTTATCTATTGTAACAACATTTGTGTAAAGTGTGGTCAGTTAAGTTTAGCTAAATGCTTGACGTAAACGGATTGAATCATGTTCCCATATAGTATTAAAATTGACCCCTATACACTGTTGACCACTTACCCAACCCTTTAACCGACCCATACACCAAACCTGAGCCTAACCTTACCTGTATCACACCTCAATAGAAGCACAGCTGAAACTTCTGAGCTGTGAAACACTGCAGATGCTGCTTGGATTTATTTAATGAATAAAAATAAAAACAAACCATTTCGTTAGTGTTTTAACATTTCCTTGCACAAGTCAGGTCATTTTTACCATCATTTATTTATAACTCGGTGTAGTTTGGAGCCCCCCTTTTTTAAATCAACAGTTATAGCACAGGTATCAGATTAATTACTGCAGGAGCGCTTTTAACATCTGCTTCAGTGTCATGTCTAGCGGGGCGAGCGTGTTCTCCGGCCTCGGCGGAGGTGTGAAGGGTGCGAGTTAAAATAAGAACAGTGGCGTCTGGGAAGGCGGCTGACTGGGAGCCACAAAGACACGTCAAACGCTCTGTTTCCTTAGAAACACCGCCACACTAGAGAAATGCAGTGTGTGTGTGTGTCGATGATTGAGTGTGTGATGGTATGGGCGGGATGTTAGCGTGCTGTAAACACCGCAGGAGGCGGTTTTGTGTTTGAGAATGTGTGTGATATGCGACTAATTGCATTGTAGTAAGCATTGTCGAAGAACTTACTAGATTACCAATGCCGTGCTCTCAGGGTAGATTACAGAGGCTTGTGTATGTTTGTGCTTCGGTGGGAGTGTGTGTGCATACTAAGAAGAGATAGTGAACATAATGCTAAATACCAGTTAATACCGCAAAACAACACCAATAACGAACTCCCCACGAAGGATTGCGGTCGCCCGTCTATTTTTAAATCAGGTAACGCCGCAAACTAGTTCACAAAATGCGGGAATCTGATTCAGGATTTTGTGCTGTGACTATTAAGTGAGTTCGCCCTCCCAAAAACAAACTTGTAAGAGCATACTTTGCTAATGATGGAAGCGCAAATGCATCCAAACTCTTCTGGATGTCCCTAAAGGTATCTGCGGCTCCTCCACAGAGTGGGCGGGCGCGAGCCGTGGCCCCGCTCGCTCTGCCGGTCAGTGCCGCTGGTTGCGAGTACAGTGTTGAGAGCTGCAGGTAGCTAAAGGAGAGGAGAGGAGGGAAGGCGTAGGCTTCATGCTTTATGTTTTCAGTAATTAAAACAGCATTAGGCTATTTATTTTCTCTCCCCGTGCGTAGCTGATTGGGCATGAGGGAAATGTGGGACTCGCAAAGCCGAGAAAAGAGCACAATTACACGCCATCAGCAGACAACATTAACTCACTAATAGGAACATGGCAATAAAAGTTTATTATTATGGTGTAGCGATGATTGCCTGGTTTAAGCTAACATTTATAATACTTAGCGATGATTAGGAGGCGAGGGCGGGTGAGGGGGGAAGGGTCACGAAAGATAACGGAAGATGGAGCGGGAACCTTTTCCTCCTGCTTTCTCCTCGGCGGGGATAAGGCTGAGGGTCTGTTCTTGAGAGGATAGCACTCATTAGTCAGCCTTCCAGACCTCCATTATCATCTTCTTCGCTAATGTTCTCTACCACTTATTCAAGATGGCTCACCTCCACACGGATCCCACGCTATTGGCTGCGGCTATAATGAGCGAGAGATGTGGTCGGATTGGAGTAAGTGTGTTTAAAATGAGTTTGCTCTTCGAGCGCCCTTTCCCCGGAGAGGCGGCGGCAAGATGCGTAACGCCTATGGATATTTTGATCCTCTTCTTATGGAGGACCCTCATAGACCCTGCTCACCCCATAAACGCATTCATACTGCTGAGTCTAGGCAAATACTACCCAGCAGCACCTGGCATGGCGAGCGATTAATATATGCAAAGCTACTTAAAAAGAGAAGTGGGGCTGCTGGAGGAAAACTAAAAATATGATGATGAGAAAAGCATGAGGAAGAGAGGGGAAGATTTGTGTCAACGAGGAAGAGAAAGGGACAGGCTTGAGAACACAGGGAATGAGGTAAGCGCTTGGTATAAGCTATGGAAAGCTAAGTGTGGTGGGCTCAGTTGCAAAAAAACCTAGTGAACTGCCTTGTTGTCTTAGAAAGCAACTGCCTATTTAGACAACTGAAATGAAACCTCATAAGTGACTGGAAATGTTCTTCATAGGCAACAACAATAGTTTACTGCTAGCATACCGCTAAGCTAAAAACGTAATACTCTTAAACATATCCATCCATCTATTAAAAGTTTCAGACATTCTGGACCAAAACTGAAAAAAAAATTGCTATAGGATATTAAAAAAAAAAGTCAAATCTTCCAAATGACTGCATTCAAAAATGTAAAATAAATATCAAATAATAAATATTGAATACTTAAAAGTTAAAATTGCTATTTCATATCCTGTTCGCAACGATTCAAATTCGGGAACACAATTGGGAATTCAAAAAGCTTTCTTAAGTCAATTCATAAATGTTATTTGAGCTAAAACATCCCCATTTAAATGAATTAAAATTCATCCTTTTTTAACATTTAACTTTTCAGTGTTGAAGGTTTATTTATATTCAGTATTTCTCTCATTTCTCTTTGGTCTGTAGTCCATCTTGTTTTTTTTTTACTTAAGTTGTCGCAGTACATTCTGGGATTACTTTCTCTGCAAATGCAATGTTGCCTTAGAAATTAGCCAAAATTATGTATCTTAGAATGCAGCATAATTACGCTGTCTACATTTTGGAACAGACTTCATGGCTATAATGCTTTAAAATTCTGCCTACGGAGGCAGCTCACTAGGTTTTGGAATGGAGCTGTAGAGTATGAGAGAGATAGGGCGGCTTTTCCTTCTTTGCTATTCTCTCCACGTCAGGGGGATAAATTATTCAGAGCCCAGGGAGACTCTGGCCTCATCGTGTAATGAGAAGGACACGCATTGATACCAAATATTGCTGTTGGGAAACTATCGATTGGAGAGCTATTTGTCCAGAGTTTGGTCTGGAAGCGAAAGCTGTCAGCGGCTTTTAATATGACTGACACTTGCGTAGAAGCCCAGCTCACAGTTCGCCCTTCTCCCTCCCCATCTATCCATCCATCCATTCCTCCATCTTCATCCATCTCTACCATTCCCTCACGACCCTCCAGTATAAAGGGGATTTACTGACAGAGGAAGGAGGGGGCTGAGGTGTGAGTGAGACAAAATGTGCACAGTATGGAGAGCAAGAAACACTGTCAATAAGGTTCCAGCAGCACAATTAAAGCCTGCAGGAAATGCAGCGAGTCAGCAGTGTTTACCCTCTGACCTCTGACCCCACATCCAAAGGTCAGCAAAGAGTGAAAACATGCCTGTCTTGTTCCCAACACTGAGATCTAGTTCAAAATAGTTCGTCTGGTGCATTAAAGTGAGACAAGAGTATCACATAGCTTTCATGCTTAACTTCCCCTCTGTCCTTGGGCGAACACTGGACTCTAACAGCGCTAGAAGATCTGGCCCAGGAGGGGAGAGGATGCTTGCTTTGGCCTGGAACTGAGAAGTTCTGGCTTTCCTTTGGGGTGGAGGGTACGCAGAGGAGGCTTGTGGTTCCTCCAAGGTGGTCTGATGTCCCGGTCGAGTTTCGAATGGAAAATCTGAAGCTCTCTTCCTCACGCGGATGACTCAGTGTTTACATGAAACTTCAGGCTGACACGAGTGCAAAACATGAGTAAATATATAAAAAGAACACAATGCAATGGCAAACTGTGCACAAATATGTTTAAAGTGACTAGTTATTGATCTTCTATTAAAGAGGTACAGAAAACTGTACTTAAAAAATATGTGTCTTTCCAAGTTTTGGAGTTCTATGGGAGAGCAGCATGTAGTAGCGGCACGGTGATGCAACAATCAGCCCCACATCACATGCACTGGCATGTGTGAAGCGCTAACGGCCATCTACGACAGCGTAGTCAGTGGCCTGAAAGAACAGCGGACAGTAATAACCCTCCTCTTTCCCTCTTTCGCACACACACACACAGACCTACAATTACAACATCAATGTGTGGCAGAGATAAAAAGAAGCCAAAACATCATTACAATTAGAGTCTCCAGACTCTTCAGAGAGCAGAGAGAAAAGGAGAGAAGGTGAAAGTGATGTAAGAAGAGAAATGAGAGAGAAAAGAGGGACTTAATGAGAGGGAGAAAACCTACAACAACAAATCCTCTGATTCTAAGATAGCACTTTGGCTCAATACTCAAATCAGGTCATTACAGTCTTAGTCTGGTTCACTTCACAGCTTATTCTGGCCAATAACCGTACACCCAGTGTTTCTGCCTGACATGTAAGATGACTACAGTTTCTCTTTATCTCCAATAGATTAAACAACAATAACAGATCAAGTACAATATATATTTATATACAGTTATAGATCTACTGTTGTAAAGTTTAGGGTTGGTTTTTGAAAGAAGTCTCTTATGCTCACCAAGGCTGCATTTATTTGTTTAAAAAAGGGAGAAATATTATGAAACATTATTAAAAAGAAAAAAGAAAACTGTTTTCTATATGATTATATTTTAAGATGTAATTTATTTCTGTGATGTCATTAATCCAGTCTTCAGTGTCACATGATGATTTGGTGCTCATGAATTTCTTATTATCAATGTTGAAAAATGGTTGTACTTTTTATACTGTTGTGGAAGTCATGATACATTTTTAAGGATAATTTGATAAATAGAAGCCATAAAAAACATCAGAATTTATGTGATATAGAAATATTTGGTAACTTTGTAAAATTCTAAAATAATCAATGCGTCATGCTGAAGAGAAGTATTAATTTATATCCAAAAAAAGAAAGAAAAGAAAGAATACACTGTCCATGTGAATGGTTGTACAAAACACAAAATAACATTTCGTTTTTGTAAAATAAAAATAATAAGAGTATTACAGCTTAATTTTGATCTTTAATTTTTTTTTTTTTTATTGTGTGGCTACTTAATTTCCAAACATACTGGTAAAAACCTGACTTGACTGATAGAAGTAACATTACAAATCAGGCAATCTGATTCAAGCAACACAGAAGTGCACTGTGGATGATCCATTGACAAGGCAGAGCTACTACTAAAATGAGAAAGGCAGATAAGATTTAGTCTTAAAATGGTGTTAAAGCAAAAACTAATAGCAGAAATCAAACCAAATTTTGTGATACTTCCTGAAGCTCCTCAAATCTACCTGAATATAAATTTAAACATGCATTTATGGCTTAACTGACTTTTATTCAAACACTGACATATGTGCTTGATTTTAATACTTTAGCCTACAAGCAAACTCTCACCCAAGGCAAATAAGTCTCAGAGAAATGCGTACATAGATAGGCGCCTTTAAAAGAGGCCAATGTCTCATTATGAGTGTGCATTTGAAGTGCGCCTGTCTTTGACAGTATATAAGTGTGTGTCATTGCGGCATGTGTGTGTTGTAAGTGGGGGAATCTAGGCCCTGTTAAACCCGGCCTTCCTCAGGGACTGCTCAGCTGGTGAAGGGGGCTGGGGGGTTGGCACAGGGGTCTATAGCTCTAAGAAGTCAAATTACCTCTGAGCCCGACTCATCAGCTCCTTGCACACCCACACGCCACACACTCATTAATGGCGTACTCACCAGAATATTAGCACAGACAGGACTCGCAAACATGCACGTGAACGGCACCAAAGTAACACTCGCACTGCAAGCCATGGACATAAAACTCTCGTAGCAACTATCCACGCTTCGCTACACACACGCGCGCATACACAACACGCAAACACACAAAGGGACGCGTGCAAATGTCTTCAAATAAACGTAACACATTCTCTCACACACACATATACACACACAGGGGCATTCTTGCGGGTCTCTAATGAAGCCCCAGTTGTGACGGCATGGAGGCGTCTGAGGCTCCGGCGGGATAATTATGCCGCTCCCTCGCAGCTGAGTTTGGCAGATGTAGGGGAGGGGTGTGAGCGGTGCCGAGCACAGAATAACGAGCGCGGGGGAGCGGAGGTGGGATTCGGCACGGACCCCGCCATCCGCCATTAGCAGCTTGGCACCGTCACAAATGAGTGTTTTTCACCAGAGCACCGGGAAGGGCTGCGAAATTCCAACAAATTCTAAGCTCATGCGCTGTCGCAACACCCAGAGAGGACGAGAGAGAGAGAGAGAGAGAAACACAAACAAAATAAGGTTTGAAACGGGAGGAGGGGGGGGGGGGGGGGGTTCACGCCGCCATGACCGGATTTGTCACCTCTCTCAGCGCAGGGAGCGCAGAGCGTGGCACCCTGGGAAATTACCAAATCAGAATGCATTGATTTTCTTCAGGGAGGAGGCAAAAACATTCCTGAAAAACTGACATGGTTGAGAATTAAGGAGGAGATTGTATCAGACCTTTGTATTATTGAGAGCAGAGAGTGGTAGACTTTTGTTTTGTGAGGATGCCGAATAAAAGCGCTCTATTGTATGCCTCTGGAACGCAGGGACCATGTGCGCGTCGGGTCGACTATTACATCCTGCTTTTCTCTCTCTCGTACCTCCTCGACTTCCATTTGTCTCTCTTTGTCCTCTTGTACTGTAATTACCATAGTGTCGCCAAGGTAGGACCGCGAGCTTCACTCCAAAGAATAACTTAAAGTAATTGTATAACTGTGTGTGTATGTGTGCGACGGAGCTATCATAAGTGTGAAGAAGTCCCACAGCAGTGGACGGAAAATAATCTCCAAATGTTGTGCTTTCTGCCAGCTTTCTCTCCCACACATTTCTAGTCCTGAACGTTCCTTTTTCCCAGGTTTGGTCAGCTGAGTCATCCGCCGCAGGGAGGTTGACCTTGCAGGCCGGTGTCACAGGAAACCAAGCCGCAGTGATCGCTGCCTTGACTGCGACTTCACCCCATATCTGACGATCTGCGGTGTCTGCTACAGCTGTAGCGTTTAACACTCGCCGTTTCTTTCACTAGCTAAAAACAGCTGTTTTTGTTTCACAGCTCTTTTAGTAGACACAAACTCTGTTTCAAAACCTAGTGAGCTGCCTCCATGCCTAACTTTTCGGGGGGTTGTTGAACATTATATTAGTATAAACATATTCCAAAGTGTTACACTAAGCTACCAGACAATAAAAATGATACATAGCACACCATTTCTATCTATGCTTTTCAGTAACAAATTACATTTAAATATTCTAAAGTAAATGTTTCTCTTGGCTCATCCGCCATCTTTGGTTAATTTTTTCCAATGAGCTTTATGGAATGTATTATGGTATTGCATCCTCTGCAAAGGATTCAAATTGCCTTAGAATTAGGCCATAAAAAAAAATCTTAAGATGAACAGTTTTTAGATAAGTCTTCACGTTGGGAAAGTGCTTTAGTAGGTTTTGGAATGGACCAAATAGTTTGTCACTCGTTCATTCATTCTACTCCGTCCGTCTTCCACTCTCTGATGGTAAATGATCAATTTCAAGGTGACCCTGGCTGAATTACGGTGAGTGTTTTGTGCGTGCGGGCGGCTGCAGCCTGGACCCAGTAATTAACACCAGCGCCTAATGAAGTCCAGCTGCTCACCGTGCAGACTGAGAGGCTGCCAAAAACCAGGAGAGCCCCTGTCAGCCAGCCTCATCCTCCTCGCTCGCTCTCACTCACTTCCGAAGGTCAACCTCCCTCATCAGCACCCGGTCAGTCTATCTCTCTCTCTTTCTCCTTCCCTCTGTATCTATTCCTCCCGCAACATCTCCGTACCGAGAGGGAGGGAAAAGCACTGATCATGCATTCCTCTCATCTCATCCCTTGTTCCTTGCCAAATCTCCCCCATTTCCCCTCTGTCCCATGGATCCCTCCCCATTTCACCCGCCCGTCACATCCCTCGATCTTGATGATACCAAATAATCTTCTATACTCACTTATGATCGTAATCGCTTCATACGTTTTACATCAGAAATTGTTCAAAAATAATAATTTTTGGGTGATCCTGAATAACCAAGCCAATCACAGAATTCCTTCTATATCCCAAACTTCTAGATTACTTAAAGCAAGAAAAAAAACCTTTTCCTTTTTTTTTTTTAAACATTGAGAGAAAAGCACAAGTTAAAACTATTTATAGACAATATTAATATGTTGGCATCACAGCCTTTTTTTTTATATTTGCTAAACATTATAAATCACATATGTTTTTACAGATTAGCTAGATTGTCTTCAACTGAGCATTAAATTATGGCAAATGTCATCTAAATGTAAAATAGTAGAAATAAACATACAGTAAAATATAATAATAAATAAATAAAATATTAGATTTTGTATAATACGACATATATAATATTATTTTACATTAAATATATGTATCTAGTATTCTATCTACGTGTTGTTGTACATGTATGTTTTATTAAGTAATGTATGTATTGCATTATGTAATATACTTTTTAATCTTTAATATCTCACATGGCCACAGTAATTGTGCATCCTATGTTTAAACTTTTAAAATAAGAACAACTTTCCTCAATAAATCACATGATTTGGGGTTACAGTCTGTATTCCATACAAGCTGATAAAAGTTGCAAGTTCAAGTTTAAAACTTATGAACACTAGTTAATGAAATGAATGCTCTAAACAATCCAGATGTAACTCAAAGCGAGAAACAAACGCAGAACGCCTCTGAACGCAGAGTTATACATACAACAAAACAAGGAGACAGACAAACAGCAGAGGCATGTTAGAGGCATACCCACAGGGTAAAAGTGAAGATTTAGAGAGAATCCTAAAAGAAACCTAACAGGGGATAGGCCTATCTTAGATCTACCGTGTCCCACACCTTCTGTTTTTTTTATCTGAAAGTCACACCTCTGAGTTCCCTTCTGGATTCATCCTTCCTGCCTTCCATCTCCTCTCCCACTCTGACTCCTATTCTGGATCAAAGCTAGGATTCCTGTCATACAGGCACCTCTCACCGCTCCTCAGAGAGCGGCCTTTGAAGAGTCCGACCCCAGGTGGCCCCTTCTCCCACACACGGGCTCGAGTGCACGCACATACTGTACACTGAGGGGCCTCCACCCGTCTCTCTGGGACCTCCGCCCCCGCCCTTCCATCGAGAGTGTGCCTTCCCCTGAGTCCTGCGCATCTCACATAGAGCACTGATGAGCTATGACATCCGCTTATTCCTTCCTCCCACACACACACACAGTATTATACTGTATACTCATACTGAGCTGATGTGCAGAGACAAGATCACACCAGACAGCAGATGTTAATTTTCAGGCAGTATTTAGGGGGCTTTATTTGCAGAGTTTACCTGGCACCGCTGTATCACCTGCACCGCTCTGCTTTTCTGATGACAACTAGAGAGAACTTGGGTTCTTACAAAATCCATACCTTGTCCCCACCTTTTCTTCTGTTAAATCGCACACTCTTTGACCCCCTGCACACCTTGATTGACCTCCTTAAAGGGACAGTTTAACCAAAAATGAGACCTTGATTGACCTCCTTAAAGGGACAGTTTAACCAAAAATGAGACCTCTTCATTTGTAAATTATTTACTTAGCCTCTTGTTGTTCCAAACCTGTTTGACTTTCGGTTTCTGAGCACTTTCCTTGAGATTACTATGAATGGGGACTTTAAAGCGTCAACAAGGATGACTGAAATGCTCCAAATGACTCATGCTCCACATTTCAATTCTTCTGAAGCCTTATGACATGCTTTTTAGGAGAGAAAGACCAACATTTAAGATGAGTAGAGCCCAAAAAAGTCTGATTCATGAATGACTCATTCACTTATGATCCACTGAAAAGATCCAGTTCAAAAGCATGATTCATTCACAAATTGGACATTACTAGTTCTTTTAGGAATCATCGTTAGGAAATCTAATAATAATAATAATAATATTAGGCATAGCTCTATTCTGTTTCTCACACAAAGTTATTATAAGGCTTAAGAAGACTTTGAATATATAGTGACTGAATCATATGGAATAAAGATTCAAAAGAATATTAACAAATAAATACCTACAGAATTTCTAGATTTGGGTGAACTGTCCTTTCATCACTGCATCCTTATCACATTTCCTCCCCCTCATCACGCATCCATTGTGTAACGTCATTTGCACGTAAGTCCTCTTTGCCAGCTACGACAGATGCCACTGTCACTCGAGAAAATAAATTCAGAATACTTAACGAATTAAGTGAGGAGCAAATTGCGGTTGGCCCCCTTTCATTATGCACAGATAGGCAGGCAGCTTGTTTGTCTTTTTAACAATTACCGCACGGCACGGAGAAGGGAGGGTTGGGAGGCTGACGAGCTCCTGATATCGCCGCTCCTTCCCCTCCACGGCAGCTGGCTGAGACACACCTGGACGGATCTGGGACGGCGGGGAGGGTAAGTGGGAAACGGGGCAGCTGCACCTCTACCAGATTTACCTGACAAAGATGTACACACATGCTGCTAACATACCAGAATCATGTCAAAGATTCATTCGCATCTAGCGCTTCCGGTGTCAGTAAACCCGATCAACTATAGACACGTTCCTCCGCAGTGTTTTCTTTAAGCACACCTGCAACCCCTGCCCATGCCATTTTGCCACGTCGCCCGCAAGTGTACCTCATTTTCCATTCTGTTCCCACATCTTTTGGAGGAGGCTCCCCCTGAGCAGTTCTCTTATAGATCTCCAAACAGCTTGTAATTACCTTTAATAAACAGCATAAGAAGCAAATCAAGCGCAAACGTGGCAAAATGAGCTCTCAGGGGGATCAGACATCACTCAGCCTTGCAAACAAACATTTCGGCAAAACACTGCTGCCTCACTCCCTTTTCAACAAGACATTCTCTGTGGGGGCTATTCAAAGGAGGGAAGAGGGAAGAGATAGAGAAAGGAATTAGGAATTAAATGAAATCAGTGGTGTTTGGTCATGGAGAAAGTTAGGGGTCATGTGCTACCACAGCATGTTTGAGCTTGAATGTGAATTTGCACACAAACGTGCATACAGTTCAATAAAAATGCATGATGTATAAGTATCATACTAGTTCTTTGTTTTGTCTTTAAATTAACATAACACTATAAATTATATATTCAACGCTATAAATGAATCATAACACTGCTGAATGAAATCTTACAAAAACAACAACTCACAAATACATCTTTGCCATTTAAAACAATGTAATATCAAAATTATACATTTGAGTGTTTTATGGTAAATGCATTTAGATTTGTTTTTTTATAAAATATAAAATAGATGTTATAAATCAGCTATATATTGGTTATTAGTTAAGACAGTATCTATTTCAAATTAATGCTGTTCTTTTGAAATTCTATTTATCAAATAATCCTGAAAATATGTTTTCCATTTTAAAAAATATTAAGAACTACAACTATTAAAAATATTAACTGTTTTCAATAAAAATATAAATGGTTCTTCAGCACCAAATCAGTATATTAGAATGATTTGTCTGTGTGATTCTGAAGACTCTTCATAAATCCACATTAAAATCTTCATTACTCATTTACAATTTTAAAAAATGATATTTAATAAGATAATTTTTAAACTTATATTATAAATTAATTTAATTAATTAAATTCAATTCAATAATATCTTCACAATTTATTTGTTTATTACTGTACTTTGAATCAAATAAAATCAGCCTTGGTGAGCGTAAAATACTTTCAAAAACATTTTTAAAAATCTTACTGACCCTACACTTTTTAACAGTAGTGTATACAGGTCAAGCAATGATCTGCTCAATAAGTAAGGCATTATCTACAGTCGGATGGTTGCTGCCAACAAGGTCATCAAGACCCTGATTTAAAGCACACTAAATTAATAAACAAAACATAAAAAAATT
This sequence comes from Carassius gibelio, assembly GCF_023724105.1. Classification (NCBI taxonomy): domain Eukaryota; kingdom Metazoa; phylum Chordata; class Actinopteri; order Cypriniformes; family Cyprinidae; genus Carassius; species Carassius gibelio. The sequence continues at coordinate 8,563,487 of NC_068413.1, read as the reverse complement.
ATTTTAGATCATTTTATTACATGAGAGAAATTATACGGCAAACAGACAACATACAACTAGTATAGCTATGTAAGAAATCTGTTGCCAAGTGCTGGGCAACGTTCAATTAATTAGTTTAGCAGTCATTACACAAAAATATTTGAGTGCAGAATGACCATTCAGAAACAAGTATTCAGAACACCTGCATAGTAAAACTAAAACATATGCAGATGTGAATGTGATCAACCGTGCACGTGTGTTGCATTGATTTGGTCAAGCTAAGCTCCCTCAATATTTCTCTCTCCCTCTCTCTATTCACCTCTAGCAGCGCACCCTCATTCATCCCCCTCAAACGTTGCCCAGCTCCTATGAGGTTCCGCCTGGCTAGCTCCAGGTGGTCTATGATGTGCATGAGGGGCTGTCATCTGTTCCCATGCTCACGTACTTGCCACATGGGCTGCAGTAGAGAGCGCCACACCATTAACAAGCCATAAAAACCAACCCAACCCTTTTAAAACATCAGAACACTGAGGAATAACTGCTCTCACCAAAGCCACTCAACCTAACATCGGCTCGGCGCACACAATAGAGACATCAGGGGCTGGATAACAGAGAGTGACATGCAATGTGAAGGAATGATGATTTCTTTTGCTCTCACGACTACAGAATGGAGGGGACTGGAGTATGGCTACACACAGACACACACACACACACACACATACACAGTGTGGCCCTAGGCTAGACACTGGCTTGCTCGCATACAGGACGGCTCAGTGAAGTGAACCCTCATCCACATTATCTACATCCATTGACTCCTAAAGCTTCTTGTGTGCTGCCTCATTAAGTCTGCGCTGACACAGAGAGACCGCGCCGGGTCTCCTTTAGTAGCCAGCCTCCGTGCATGTGTGTGTCTATTTGTGTAAGTGTGTGTCTCTCTATAGTCTACAGCATGAGCTAGGCATCACCTCCAGCTAAATAAAAAGTCCGCACTTCTCTGTGGCATCGCTTTCTGTAAGAAAAATAGGCACAGGTCATGTTTACCACTACTAGACAATCCCGCAATCCTTCACTCTGCACTAAAGAATTATCTGACTTTGCTGGCGCACATAGAAAAAAATGATTTTCGACAAATAATAGCTGTGATGTGACAAGACAAAGATTCAAATATGGAATCTTTATGGAGCTGCTAGAGGTGAAAAGCGCACCCACAGTCGAGACAAGAAGACTATAATGACATCACAGAGAACACCCTGGGGTCAAATGGCAAGCATCTATGTGGCGTTGCCTTGACAACACATGTGTGACTCGTGCTCCAGGCCTCAGAATCACTGGGATGAATAACTAAGAATCAACGGTGACATTAGCGATGCTCTCTGGAGAGCAGCCACATTCAGGTGTATGTGCAGTCATGCCCCTGGCCTAGCCCCATGCACAAATAACCACTATGACAAAGTGTGTGTGGGTGTATGTGTGTGTAAACTGGCAGAGGGAATGGGGTACAGAAATCAAATGACATGATAATATAAGCAAAGTTGCGCCCTTTACGTGCCTTTTGACATCACGTTCTAAATTAAATCATATTCTACAACTGAAATGAGAGTCTCATAAACTGTTTATTCTAAAATAAATGTCTTTTGAATTTCAAGTTAGTGTCTGAATTTTAAATAATGCAACAAAAAAGACAATCACATTAAAAATATGTTTGTACAGAAGAATTTAAATAAACAGAATTGAACTTCTACCAAATGTATTCAAAGAACAAAAATTTTATGAAAATAAAGAAACAATTTTTTTTGGAATTTGGAATGCATTTTAAGAATACTGTTCCCATCAACCGGTCAATCTGCACAACGCTGTATGCTGTGTGCTCTGATGTAAACACAACCATAACAAGCACATGGGGAACACTTGAGAGACAGCTTAATGAAAGCACATTCACTCTCTGACAGCAGATGGCGCTAAACTGCAGAAAACTCCATAAATAAAGCAACTTTCTAAAACATATTTAAATAATTTTAAATAGCCATTCAGATTTGTGTATTCATTATGATGTTCATCACAGTGCCAAATACTTAAGTATTTATACTTAATTGGCTATTAATTTTCAAAAAAAAAAAATTATCTGGACTACAACATGCCCTAGATATTGTTTGAAAGTGTTTTGATTCTTTATTGTTAATTCACACTTTACATTAGGGCTTCATTAGTTAACATGATTTAATTCATTAGTTTACATAAACTGCCAGTAAAAAAAATTTCTGAGCATTCATCAATCTTAGGCATTCCAATATTTAATAACACATTGTTAAAATCGAAATTGCAACTGTGTTATTTAAAGAGCTAACGTGAACTAAAACTTGTATTTTTTTTAACAAAGATTAAAATCTTCTGTAGCCAATGTAGCTATTGCTCATTGTGAATGTTAATGGTTAACTAATGAGGTCTTAATGTAAAGTGATACATATGGGTTTTCAAATTCCTTTTGCACTTTAATCTGTGTAAAACTTTTAACTATATATTTTTCTGTATTGATTTATTGTATTTAAATGTTCAGTTATTTTTGTCATAAGAAAAAAGTTATTTAACCTGTTATACTGTATTATGACCATTTTTTATGTATTATGTTTTTAAACAAAATTTCAATATCGGGATAATACCGTATACCGTGATAAAAGCATCAGCAATTAATTGCAACAGAAAATTTGGATACCAGCATATCCCCTAATTGATCCAAATCCTATTCTATGGAACTAAACCACCATAACAAGAAAATACTTTTACTCCACTTGATATAAAACTAACAAAAACGCAAGATGTGAGGGAAGTCCACAACACATTATTATTTTAATCCCGTCACAACATAAATCCAGCTTTGCAAAAACTGTTGCCGAAGGGTGGAGGCTCCCGAGTAAAAGCCATTTCTCCTTTCACATGCTGCAAAAACGCTCCGTTTAATTCTGAGAGTATGGAAAAAGAGCATGAAAACTAAATCATGGGGACCTGAAGGAAAATGAATGACAAGTGATAAAAGTATGGCATGATCCTTTTATGTGACCAATCATGCACTGTTCTATACTATAGCCCCGGTCCTTCTACTCAAGCAGTGAGAGATGTATGTGTGCTGGAGGGGGGTCATTCATTCAGGTAATCTAGCTCAGAATGGAGAGAGATAAGGGGGAACAAACCTTGCAGCTGGGCAGGCTCTCCTATGGGCCGTCCGACAGGCAGGAAAGAGAAGGCAGGGTGACAGTTAGTCAGCAGCTCTATGATCACATGAGGGTTAGATGGTGGAGGAGGGGTCAGACATGGGGGTCATGGCTCACTCAAGGTGACGGTATGGAGGGAGACTGGGCTGCCATGGTTTTGCATGTCTTAAATTGTCAAAATACACTGGAACTAGAAAAATAACCGTTGTTATGGTGTGAGTTCCCTCTAAAATTACACTTTTGTCATCATTTACTCACCCTCTTGTCATTCCAAATAAATCATAAGAACCACTTTAATTATATTTTTGTCATTTTACCTTAAAGGCACCAGTTCCCACTTTTATTACTAGGAAAAGACGATAAACTACTCCTTCACTACTGGTTTTGTGTTCCACAGAAGAAAAAAAAAACATCAGACAGGTTTAGACAAATAATAGGATGATTAAATGATGCCAACATTTGATAAACTATTCTTTTAATACTCATTATCCTAACATGGCTCAAGAACAAACTTAAAGGGATAGTTTTTTGCATGAAGAAGTCCCTCCCAAAAATTTTAATTGTATCATCATTCATGTAGTTCCAAACCTGTATGCATTTCTATCTTGTGCAGAAGCCAGAAGAAGATATTTTGAATAATGTTGAACAGTTTTGGTTCCAATTTATTTATTTATTTTTTCCATATAACGGAAGTCAATGGAAACTGCAACCGTTTAGTTACCACCATTCTTCAAAATATCTTCTTTTGTGGTCCACAGAGGAAAGGAATTCATACAGTACAAGTTTGTAACGACATGACAAAACAGACCTTTTTAGGCGGACTATCCCTTTAACAACTTGTCCTCTAACACTCAGTCCTGAACCTTTCACAGATCACAGCCGTGCGATACAAGAGACCTTGGAAAAGATAAACGAGGAGAGAGAGAAGACGAGATAGGGAGAATCAACGTTGGACGGAGGGGGGTGAAGAGGCTGACTACAGCTCAATCCACTAATAAAGGCAGATGAAAGGGAGGTTAAACACAATATGCTAATTGAAATGTGTTGGCTGATTAAGGGCGATTGAGAGGAGAGTGGACGTGCTGTGAGTTCTGTACGCTGGTGATTAGTGCAACATTAGTGTCGGCATGCTTTTCCTTGTGACGTGCCCAAATGGACGGATGGAGATAGAGGTGTGTGGGGTGGGGGGGTGGATGGAGAGGTGAAATGAGTAAAGCCTCTCCTACTGTTCCTATACTCTCACCCAACATGAAAAGCAAAGAAAAACACAGGAAACTTTGTCAAACCCCAAGGACTCTATTGAGGCCTGAAAAACAATCCAGGCTATGTGCGTCTAGCAAAACACAAACATTATAAAACATCACACCTTATCACAAGGAGTGTCAAGAACGTGTCAAGGTGGAAGTGTGGAACACTAGGCCGAGTTCCTCGCTGTATTGTTTGAGAGGCCTTGTGTTTTGTGTCTGCTTGTTTGCTACTCAAGCTTATTTTCCCTCTCTTGTCTCGCTTATCTGTCAGTCTGTCTGTATTTTTATTACTATGATTTTTCGGTGCACATCTTTTGTGTGTGAAGGTCTCTCAGGAGCACAGGGGATTTTTTTTCTTTTATTGTTTTCTTCTGTGCAGATGTAGACCCACGGGGTGCCCCCTGCAGGTGTGAGAGTGTGTATGTAGGTATACGTGTGCGTGATTTCTAGCATTCGCTCTCAAGAGTGTGCGTTTGCGTCGGCTCTCCCCCCGCCAGCAGGGCGCGCCGCTGCGCAGAGGTGATCATCAAGGGGTGCTGTGCTAAATGAAGACTAAAATTAAAAGCAGTGCACTGAGATGCCTGTGACTGTGCGGACACATCCCCGTGAGGGTGGCCCAACAGTGGGACGAGACATCTTTTTGCCCCCAAACTAACAGCCTGGCTCAGAGGGGTTCTGTTATATTAATATGAATATAAACTCACTGAGCTGGATCGAGCTCCGCTTCTCATTTTCATCTGCATCCCTGTCATTACAGGAACGAATCAAAATGGTGTCTTTTATGTGCTTGTACTGCCAAAGTGTAATTTGAAATCTGTTTTGCTTTATTAGATAGATGCTGTAGAAAGTGAGAGGATTTTTTTTGATGCACATCTGCATAAGCATACATGCTGTATTATGATCCTTAATGGAGTGAAATATAGGGATAGTTCACCCAAGAATGAAGATTCTGTCATTTACAGGGTGTTCATAAGGTTTACAATAAAACATTTATTGAAATAATTTTTTGGTTTCAATATTTTGTATTGCTTGTGCGTGTATAATTTTAAAACACTAAAAGTGAATTAAATTCTACATTTTATTTTCAGCATTTTTTATATAATCTGTCTTTTTTAATTTTTTTTACTTTTAATCTATTTTTACAAACCAAAACCGTAAAATGAACATCCTTAAAAACTTACTGTGGAGCCATGTAAACTCTTATTGCGTGCAAAGGCAAAGGCACATCTGTGTTGGAAAGAAAAAACTCCAGAATGATATGTAGGTGACAGAAAATTACCTAGATGTAAATAATGCCCATTTTTATGTTTTTTATCATCCTGTTTAGGTTCCTTCTATAACAGTCTCTTTGCATTCCATCACCAGTCAAACACAACTAAACGCCACAATGCAACACAATTCTCAGCTCTACTCCTTGAGTCCAGCCAGTGTCATGGCTGAGACAGGTCTTGGTGAGGGGCAGTAAAATGTGTAGTGCAGTATCTGTCTCCTCACATGGGAAATGAGAGCTTTTACATCGGCTCTCACATTATGGAGTGTGTGCTTTCGGATGGGGTGTGAAAATATTACTGTTATTGCCAGGATTCTGTTTCTCTGGTAAGCCAGAAAGAATCATTCACTACTGTATTTCCCACAAATTGCCCTGTAGTGTGACAAATTAGACTACAAACATTTAATAAAGTCTGACAATTAATATGAGGTCATACAAAGCTGCATGTGCTGTATAATAAATGCTTAAAAATTTAGATGTCATGGGTTGATTAAAAACCCTACTTGGATTGTGTAAATAGATTAGCTTTACATTATTGGTGTCAAATGATTAATTGTGATTAATCGTATCCAAAATAAGTTTGTGTGTACACAATATATGTGTTTACTGTGTATATTTATTATGTACAGTATATGTAAATACACACATGCATGTATATATTTTGGAAAAATATGTTATGTTTATATATTAAATATATTTACAAATAAAATAAATTATATGAATATTAATATATACATGTAAATATTTTCTAAATATCTGTATATTTATATTTACGTAATACACAGAGTACGCACCTATATATTTTGTCAACAAAAACTTTTATTTTGGATGCAAATAATCGTTTGACAGCACTATTTTACATGCATCTGAATCACAGTGTGCAGTAAAAAGTCTCCACTTCAGAAAAGATCATTTATTTTCAGAAAAAAAAGAAAAAAAAAAGTGTCAGGTTCAAACAGACCAATGGGATGCGATCGCTTTGCAGGTTGACAGAGCCTTGAACCAATGAGAGAAGAACCTGAACAGAAGATAAACAGACTATCACTGCAATATGAAACTAATGATAATGCAGTAGAAAAACCACACAGTAAATAAAAGTCTGCATGACCCAGTGCAGTCTGGAGCCGTCGGTTGTTTGATGAAATCAGGGCAGCGCTAATGAAATTCATTTTTCCCGTACACGCCGATTGCCGCCTCCGTGCTAAGGAAAATCGGTACGCGGTCTCTCCGCACAGAGACAAACGTCTACATTAAATAATCACACGGCTTCAATCAACAGGCAGGGAAAAATAAACCCACATTCCTCCAGGCTCACCGCCTCCTGGAGAACGGAGCTCTGATCGCATTCGCCTGCCTCACCAGTCGGATTAATTAAAACACTAGGCTTTTTCCACCCCTCCCATCTCAGTGTAATCAAGCTCTTTTGCAGCAAACCGCAACAGCTCGAAATCTTTATCGATTCCCTCACCTATGCTCAATGCCACTTACATGCAAAGGCAGGCGGCGAAGATTTGAAATGACACCAACATAATCTAAACCTAAATTAAAGATCAAGTCACAAAACCTCAAGGTGCCCTAACTACCTGAAGCATGCCTTAGGAAGCCTTCAGGTGTGTAAAACGAATGTTAAAGGTGTGTGTGGGATTTTTTATTTATTTTTTTATTTGTGGGAGGAAAATCTCTCGTGATTGGTGCACGTTCCTCTTGGGCTGCCGGCAGAGCAAAGTGACGGTACAGAAAATGACACAGGCGGTGTGCTCACGCAGTGGTGGGGCGCTCACAGGAAGGACACAAGAGAAAAGAGGAGAGGAGAGGAAGAGAGGGGAGCAGATGTTGCAAGTTTGAGGAGGTAAACTGATTGAGATGAGGTGTCACCTCAGCCTACTGGTGACTGTGAGAGCGAGAGAGGGGAGGGGTGGAGCGGGAAAGTGGGGGGATGTGGGAGGCTAGGTGAGGTATGATCACACCTCGGCAAAAAGGTAGGAGGACTGAAACTGGGAACTGTGTTACTGTGTATCCACGAGCAGGGAGGATGTTGACAAAAAAAGCTGGAGGTTGACAGAATGTGTCTGTCTGTGTATGCGAGCTTTTATCAGATGTGTCAATCATATATAAGAGCAGGTATGTGTGGGTAGGAATGCACAGGGACTTCCACACATCAACTTCGACATTCAATGTATATGCAAAGACCACACTCTCACACACACACAGCTGCTTTTGGCAGAGAAGCATGCATGAATATGCATAGTGAAAGCACTGATGAAACACAGGAGGCGGAGAGATCAAATTCGTGCGATTTCCACAGCTGCCAAACTGTGAGGAAAAAGCACAAAGCTAAATTGTTCTATTTAACACGGCAGGAGAAGAACATGTAGCCTACTAATGCTCACTCAATTAGTAAGTTCAAGTCAAATAATCAGCAACAATTAAATATATGTCACAGTGAAACTACACCGAGTCCATTTGCTGTCAAAATTCAGCTATTTAAGTAATTGTTTGATATTGACGTGACAAATCAGAAAGCACACATAATATAAACGAGGCTGTCTACAAGATGACTGATTCATAAATTGCAGCATACCATTATTATAAGAAAAGACCATTCTTGACTTAAAGGGATACTCCAACCTAAAATGAATTTTTTTTTAATTAATCACTTACCTCCATGTTGTTCCCAACCCTTAAAAGCTTTGTTTGTCTTCGGAACACAATTTAAGATATTTTGGATGAAAACCGGGAGTCTTGAGACTGTCCCACATGCAGCATATGTTCTTCTGTGTCAGCCCTGCCACAAGAATATGTTTTCTACATATATTTACACTTTGGTTTGAAGGAAAATAGCGCATCAGTGCAGTATAGTGTATGCTGCCTGCGTACAGCTCAGATTCACCAAAATGGCACTACGGCGATGTGGGGAGAGACAGAGGAGAGGAATTGTTGAATAAAGTCATATTTTTGTTTTCTTTGTGCCCAAAAAAGTATTGCCGTCGTTTCAGGTTACGGTTGAATCACTTAAGGAAAATTGACTATTCTGACGATGCTTTTCATACTTTTCTGGACCTTGACAATGTAACTTACTTTTATTTTGGGGTGGAGTATCCCTTTAACATGAATTACAGCGAATTTCATAGCTTGAATTGCTTAAGATTTTAAAAGCTAATATATTTTTATGCATGCATTTGTGCATAAAATAACATGCCTAAATCGATTTCAGCTACATTGTTCTAGAAATTATAAAAGCACTTATGACTGTGATTAAAGTATGAGGCTGATTATGGTTGTCACATCTACAATGACCTTGGTCACTCAAAATGCTTTACAAGTGGTCACAGAGCTGCATGATGCAAGTATACCTGTTTGATTATGTAAAAAAATAAAATAAAATAAAAACTGCACTGTGCATGCTTGTAAACTCCAGCATAAAAGACAGGCTTAAATATCAAAGTCGTATAATAGCCTCACTAGTCATATATCAAAGCTGACAGATAGTGTAGCTATTTAATGATTGCTCCGTAATCTCAAAAAGAAAGAGGAAGACAGAGTGCAAAAGCGCTAAATCTAGAACTCCTTTGTGATCTCGCTTCAATTTTCTGGCGCCTAACGCAGAGTCTGATAAAGGTTAATACACGACTCCCTTTTCATTATTCAAAGACGTCATCAATCTTTGAAGAGGGGTGGAAAAAAGAATAAAATAACAACGGCACTTAAAATAATCTGCCTCAATTCCATAATTAATCTCCTCCAGCTTTTCTGACAATTATGATGTTAATTAACCCAAAATTCCCTTCATGGTGATGGGGAGAGACATACGATCCGCCTTGCCGTCTCACACACAGCCTTTATCTCTAGCATCAGTATCTTCAGAGAGGGAAAGTGAGAGAGGATGGAGGGATGAAAGGAGAGAGCACTCAGCGTGGTCCAAATTGGATTGTGTTGGTCTGAGATTGGGCAGGTTGGATGCAGTTAGGTTGTGATTGAATGGTGAAGGGTCAGGTGAGATGGGAAAGAGGGATGGGAGAGAGATAGGTGGATGGGAGGTTAAAGTCAGGGCGGTTAATATGGGAATAATTGGGTGCTAAGCACTTCCATGTTCATTATATGAAGGAGAAAATGAACATGGAACCAAAGGGCCCTTGAATTAAACTCAAAATTCCTCCCACCTAAAATAAGAACAGACAAAAAGAAAAGTGTAGATTGCGAACAAACACACAAGTCTATGTGGTTAGGCACAATGGCCTTTCTAAAGACAGATGCAGCATGCTCACTAGGACTCTAAGAATACATCAGGCGGCTCTGCTCTAGTATCGGCTGTCAGGTCTGGAGAAGGCCGGGGAAGTTGCTGAGGCTCAAAGCATTGCGCCGTTTGTTCTGTGAAATTACTCACAGGCCCAGCTCGTTAATCTACACTACAGTGTGCTGCAGCAGCAATTATTACTTAAAGAATAACAACACCAAGGGAGGAGGCATATAAAACACCTACAGAGGAACTGTTCAGTTAAGCTCATACACTGCAGCCAGGGCCATTTGCCAAAGAAACAAGAAACACGGGATGTAAAATATCATCCACCAGGAGCCAATCATTAACAAGTCCCACCTAGCACTCCATAGCATGCTAGTATTGAGGAAACACATTCCTATAACTTAAGCCATAGAGCCTTTTATTAGTCCACCTAATCTATCATAATATGAATTCCAACATCGGTAAATAACACCCCCTCCACATACACATGTAGCTACTCTAGTCGTAAAATATCTGCAACAAAGAGCAAAGTGCATGTAATTATCCACGACAGGCTACAGGAATGAAATGAAGGGGAATAAAAGAGAACCTAATTGTTTGTTGGCCTTTGCTGAAGGAGCGAGACCTGCAGTCCTGGTCTCGGCTGCATGGTGAAGAGTTAACAGAGCAATCAGACCTGCAGCCGAGGCCTCAGCTGCGTAGTCAAGTGTTAAACAATGGAACAGCTGTTGAGAGCGATGTCTGCACTTCCAGAAATAGAGCTGTTCATTTCACCTGTCTGTCTCACACCTGTGTGCAGGGAGTGAGAGAGAGTGCTGGGGCAAGACTAAGGCAGCAAATAAGGGTAGGAAAGCAGGAGGAGCGACTGGCAAGCAGCCAAACACACACACACGTAAAAACACACAAACACACACGCACTAGCAAAGGAATCTATGGGGTTGACTTACCGATCATATGATTGGCAACATGGATCTGGATCTCTCGTTCTGTCTCAAAGGTCATTTGGCATTTGATGCACTGATATGTCTTCTTCTACAAAGAAAAATACAGAACTGAAATTCACATTGAACATAGTTTTTTAATTCTCCACACACTTGCAAACACCAGAACTATCCTATGCTGCAACGAGGTGGGAAAAGGCAGAGATTCTCCTATCTGTTACACTGAGCTGAGACAAAAACACAGGTAAAGATTGAGCGTCCCTGGAAGTTCACTGTCAATATCTAGTGAAGCGAACAGGCTGTACAATAGCCCAGCAGGATGAGGCTGCTGAACCCTCTGGGGCCAGTAGTAATGTAGCCATGAATTCACACATCTCTCTTTGACTCAGAACACTTTGGGAACACAGGGAACTTATACACTAAAAATACTGCCAGAAAATGGTTGCTGGCAATGTCTCCCCTTTTCAAAAGAAATTGCATAAAATTCTTCTTTGAACTGCCAAAAAGAAAAGAGATAATAGGAAAAGAAACACAAAAAGAGAAAAGGTAGAGAAAGAACACAAATTTGAGAACTAGAGGAAAACCTCAAATGACCTAAAAAATACCCTAAGCAAATACAAAACCATTTGTGATAGAACATTTCTGTCAAACAGCCCAATCCTTGTTGACAATGGCTAAGAGTCATCTTTGATCTTCAGTTTTTATATTGAACTATCAAGTACACTTTAATACCCTTTCAGACAAAAGTACATATAATTGAGACTATCAGGTTTTATCAGATTATCATGAGGGTGAGGCTTTGGCACTTACTTTAGGGACAGGTGAAGCATCAGTAACTTTCTTAACTCCACTGGTCTCAGGGCTCATCTCAGGATGGTCCACCTGAACGTGGTTTTCCAGGTCTTCCAGGGTCTCAAATTTAACAGCACACTCTGGGCAGCGCAGTCCAGTGGTGCCCTTCTCCCCAGCCTCTTGTGGGGTGACAACAACAGTTGGGGACTGGCCGTTTGTACCCCGACTCATGCAGCCAGCACAAAGACCATAAGGCAGGCCGTTCACATCTATCTTGACCAGTTCTTGCTTATTCTTGAAGTCTTTGAGACACAGGGCACATTTATAGAGTTTGTGGGCCTGCAGCTGGCCATTGGGAGATGACGAGGCTGATCCTCCTCCACCGCCACTGACCCCAGAAGACGAGATCTTCTGCATGTGAAAGGTTCCATGAATCTTCAATTCGAGCGTTGAAGTGACAGTTTGCATGCAAACTACACAGCGGAAGCCTGTGAGGGAGTTCCTCAGGTCAGGGTGCATCTGGCAGTGCTCAATGAACTCTTCCTCACTCTGCAGGGGCATCTTACAGATACGGCAGTTGCCTGTGTCCAGACTCTTGCTGTGGGTGACCTTGTGCTCAGTGAGAGTAAGCAGTGAAGGAAAGCGTTCGCCACAGATTGGACACATGTAGTGTTTTGCTGGGCCACGGTGCGTCTGAGCATGTTCCCTCAAGCCGTTCTCAGAAAAGAAGGTCCGTGAGCAAACATTGCACTTGTGGTTACCCTTGATGAAGTCTGCCTTCTTTTTTCTTGAGCCTGCATCGTCCTCACCAGGCCTGATATTGTGGTCTCGAAGGCGGTGGTTTTGAAGCAGAGACTCCATGGTGTAGGCTGCACCACAGATGTCACAGGCATACATTGGCTCTGAGGCATCAAGCTCCTCTTCACCACCGCTAGCTTCATGGCTGTTCGCGGTTTCCTGATTTCCGCCTTTTAATAGCATGTTCTGCAAATCTGCTTGCTCAGCAGCTACAGTCGATCCTGCTGTGGAACGCTTAGAGCTTTGAGTTACCCCATTGGGCGTTCCATTTTGGCTTCCTCCATTTCCATTGCCATTTCCTCCATCAAAAATGCAGTGCTTCTCTCTGAGATGTCTTTCCAAAAGGACAATGGCATGGAAGGCCTTCCCACAGAGTCTGCAGTTATACTTTTTACTGTGAGTAGTGATGTGACACTGGAGCTCTACTTCTGTGCCAAAGGTCTCCCCACAGAATATGCATTTGCGTGCTTTTCCGGTTGCCCCGGTACTGGTAGGGTGACCCAAATGACTGTGCTTCACATGTAACTGCAAGTCACTTTCTTTGCGGAAGTCCCAAGCACAGGCCGTACAGCGATACATTTTCTTCTCATTGCTGTGCTTGACAGCCAGGTGGACTTGTATAGACACCTTTGAATCAAAGACCTCCTGACACAGTGTGCAGTGGTACAGCACAAATGTATGCATGTCTAGCAAGTGCTTTTGCAGATCGTCTACAGAAGAGAACTGTTTGTCACAGCTCTCACAGACATACTGGGTGGAAGTGGTGGTATAGTGAATCGTCAAGTGCTGAAGCAGTGCCTCTTGAGAATCAAAGTCCTCTTTGTTGCACTGTGGGCAAGACTGCCTCCTCAGTAACAGTTCTAGGTGGGACTTGAGATGGGCTTGGAAGCCCTCAAAGCTGGTGAATCGAAGGTCACACTGATTGCAGGGATAGTCTCCATTAGCAACTGCTGGAGTGCTGTCACCAGTCACCCTATGGCGTTTGGGTGAGGATATCTCCACGTCAGATGAGGCTGGGCTCAAGTCTGCCACTTTGACTTTGCGCTTGTTGTTGGCGAGTGGGATGTTCTTGTGATTCTCTTTAATGTGTTTGGTGAGTTTGAGGAGGGAGCCGAAGATGGGAGAGTTGGTGCAGTAAGGGCAAGAATACACTTCCATGAAGGACTGCGAGGGCTGCAAGACTGGGGACTCCATCTTGGTCACACCTCCCCCACTACTGCAATGGGTCTGCTGGATGTGCTCAGTGAGTGAGGACTCTGTAAGGAAACCCATGGAGCACTGGTTGCAGAAGAAAGCATGGTTGCCCTCCAAAGTGGTGGATCCAGCAACAACACCACCACCAGATAAGCAGTGAGAAACACGAATGTGCTCTTGCAGGCTGTTGATGTCTGCAAACATGTCAGGACAGTAGTTGCAATGAAAGGCCGAAACGTTACTGAACTGCAGAAGGGGAAAGTTTGATGCAGAGCTCCCACTGGATCTATGTGCTTTGCGCACATGCTCATTAAGGTTATAGAGAGTAGGCAGGGTTTCCAGACATAACTGGCAAGTGTGGCTCTGCTGAGGTTTGTCTGCATGGATAGTCTTCAGATGAATCTCCAGGACAGCCAGACTGTTGAAATCTCTCTTGGAGCAATATGGACAACTATAGGTCACTTTGCCTGACCAGCTTCCATCGTCATGATCAGAAGAAGGTGCTAGCTTTCGTCTGCTCTGACCAGGCTTAAGGGTGGAGTCTGGGGTTGATCCTCTCTCCAGGGAGGCACTGGAATCAGGGGTAGCGCTGCTCATTGATGCCACGCTTCCCAAGACTGGATCAGGACTGGCACTGTGGTTGCTGGAATCTGGCTGCCGGTGGCTGTCAAGATGACAATAGACCTCCTCTACAGATGGGAACTGCTCAGCGCACATGGGGCACTTGTGTTTCTTGTTGGCATGCATTCTGTCAATATGGGTGAGAAGAGAGCCTTCATCGCTGAAGATTTCAGGGCAGTGGATGCATTGAAGCTCTGCACGGTCTGAGAGCTGGGGATGCTGCGTTAGCACGTGTTTCTCAAGTTCATCTGTCTGACTGAATGTCTCCTCGCAGTAATCGCACATGTATAGGTCCTGGTCCTGGTCAGCTACATCACTGCTAGATCCATCTCGCTTACCCTGGTCTTTCTTTGCCAGGTGTTCCTTGTTCTTCCGATGAGCTTGCATGTGGCTCTGGAGAGAGGAGGTGGAAGAGAAGCCACGCTTGCAAATGCTGCACTTGAATGGTTTGCTAGAACTGTGTGTCTTGAGGTGGATCTTGAGATGATCGCTGCGAGAAAATGCTGCCTCGCACTCCTGGCAACTGTACTTCTTGTCACCGGTGTGCAGCTTGACGTGACGATCACGGCTGCGCTTGTGTTTGAACAAACGACTGCAGAAGGTGCATTTGAAGGGCAGCTTGTCACTGTGGATCTGCTCGTGACGCTTCAGGTAGCTGAGGCGACTGAAGGACTTGTCGCAGAACTGGCAGGGATAAGGCAGGCCAGAGCCCCCTTCTTCCTCCCCTGTGCCCATGCCCATATCGCAGCAGCCATCCCCTAGCATCTGTGACGGCGATGCCACGTCTTTGCTAGAGGGAGAGGACGCCACCCAGGAGAGCCCCGGGTCATCATCACCATCTGCAATGCAAAACACAGACAGAATTAAAATGTTAAAGAGGCAGAGAAAATATCAAAATAGAAGCAAAGAACTAAAGACAGTAAACCCCAAAGGAATAGAGAAATAAGGACAAAGATGTATTTTTTATCCTCTTATCCTCCCTCAGCAAACAAGCTCATGCCCATATCCCCCAGATTTGGATCTGCGTTATCATATTTTCATTATGGTCACCAGATTGAAAAGCTTCTCAAAAGTGATTAAAGCACATTCAGGAAGGAAGTCTCTCTTACTGCACAATGCATACAAAATCATAGCACTGGATTATTTATGTTTTTTCGCTGTTTGTGCAAACACACGACCAGTCTAGATTAATGCAGGCATACATTATACAAAGATATACAAAGCGGGTTGCTCTTAATTCTGTCCTGCTTTGTGCAATCTGATGGGGCCTGACACAGTCCACACGTCATCTATTTAGAATCTCAACTAGCAGACTCCGAAGGAAAGCAAGGGAGAGAGCTCATGACTTATTGAGCAGGGATGCTGTGAGCACAAAGTCCCACTGCGGCTCAGACAAACACAGAATTTTCTATCAGTGCACTGTTTGTTTGCTTTATTTTCTCTAAGTTGTATGTTCACTCTTAATGCGTGGAAAAAGCCTCCGGTATAACAGATCCCCAAAAAATGTATGTTTACAGAGGATAATGCTCCGCATCCCCTAAAAGCTCCATTGGCACTCACAAGCCAAATGTAACAATGGCCTCCTATGCTCAGTATTCTAATTAGAAATGAAAAACCCACTGAAACAGAGTCACATTCTATAACCCAATGCAATGGGAAAAGAGAAAAGTAAAAAAAGAACAAAGAAAGTGCATCACCTCAGCGTGTATTGTATAAACTAATAACTTCAACTCCATATGGCAGTTGTTGGATTTTACTTCCGCCCACTACTCTCCCATTACACAAAGGTGAGCACAGCAGAATTTGTAGAAAATAAATTCAAGTGATGAATCGATCCACTTTAAAATGTAGGTGCTGTGCAGAACAAATAAATCTCCACGGGGGTTTGTGGGTAGAAATTTGTAAAACCATGAATTATGAATTTAGCTCTAAGCGAGAAATGAATTCAGAGCTGGAGTAAAGAAAAAGTTAAAAATAGAGATATCAGTAAAGGAGTAAAATAAAAGAAGAGAGTGTGACATCAGGAAAATACTTAAAGAGGTCATTCTATCAAATGGGAGCCCTTTCCAGGTTAAGGTAATTCAGATTTACCATTTAAGTATTTAATAAATTATGTTGTGGCATCTCACGCTTTATGATGGGATTTACTTGCCCTACTTTTAACAGAATATAAGAAAAAAAAATCTCAATAAAGGCGTTTTCATTTATTTATTTATTTTTTTAATTCTTGAAAGGGTGATGTTTGTGCCCATGTGTACCCCTCTTCTGTACCCCTTTCATTTTCTGCTCCAGTCTCACTCACTTTCTCAGATTACATTTAGTGTGAGACATCCCGGCCCACCTCTCACACACCAATTTCCCCACCCTCCTTCAAGTACAGTGCCCTCCCTCTGTTCTGTTCTCATGCTTTTGTGTCCGTGTCAGGATAAGAACTATCCCAACACAACCTAAAACCCTTGCAACACGGGAGAGAAAGTGTTGCAGTGGCCCAATGAAAGAGCCCAGATGAAAAGCCCATAAGGGACTTAACCGTGGTGAATTCTTTGGCTGCACAATGAGACCGTGGCCCCTGACAGGCCATTCTCTGATCCAGCCACTGTGGAGGTGATGGGGGGAGGTATGGGGGTGCCGACTGACAGGTAGGCCGTCCTGCTGAGACACAGACATGTACCACAGTGCAAGAGATACAAAGAAACACTTGCTTGAGTTCAGAGCCAGAAAAAAGGAGGGGGAAAAAAGAGGCAGAGTAGAGGAAAAGAATGGAGCCCAAAAGAAAAAAAAAACCTCCTGGCACATGTGGTCATTCTGGTGAATTATAAATCTATTAATGCTAATGCAATCCCTCTGACTGCGACAGAATGTGAGAAATCACTTTTGAGAAAGAGGGAGATTATAGTCATTAAATAGCTTTAATCCTCAGAAGTGTGGCTGTCGGAAAATGGAAGATCACATGGCTTTTAGGGGGCTTTTGTCATCTGTCCGCCGGGGGACTTGGCAAGAGCACTAAACAGGGTAAGAAATTTCAATGAAAAGTTAAATTAGAAAAGAAACAGAAAGAAAAAAGTGAGGGGGGAGAAACAGAGAGAGAAAAGAACTGGCGACTGGAATGGGTGCGAAAACATGGGGCTCCTTCCACGCTCCTGTTATTTCCACATTTACAGGCTTGACCGACCTTCCCTTTCTTTTCAGATTTTCTCCCTCTCTGACAGTTTGTTTCTCACTTGTTCCACATTCCATCCCCAAACTTTCTTTCATGTTGTGACTCATTACCGAATTAACAGGCTGCTCTGGTGGTTGCCCCTGGCGCTGGCCTTCTCCTTGCCAGCCTGTCCCATGTGGAGGGGTGGAGCACAGGATGGAAGGGTGTAGCGAGGGAGGGAAGAATGGGAAGACAGGACTGGCAGAAGGACACATTCTGATGTCCAGGGATGGGCCTGCCACCCTGCCTCGAACAGGGCCTGGTAATTGGGACCGTGATAACAGAAACACATGGTGATGGCGGCAGCCTCCACAGCACCTAATCTGCAGATAATTCTAGGAGGTTCAAGAGCAGACCCCCCCACCCTGCACAGACCCCCATGCCTCCACCGAACCAGGCTGGGCTGAACCACATCGGGGCCAGTTAATGGGCTAGCCAAAGTGCTGGCATGCGGGGCCAGAAGCGTGATGGAAGACGGTAATGAATACGTGCTCGGTCTGATATCTGTCCTTTCTCCTCTTTATCAAACACAAGGACAGATAGAGGAAGAGGGGGTGGGATCCAGATAGAGAAAGGGGAAAAAAAGAGATCCACTCCATCTCTCCCAACACCAGAGCTGTGGATTTTGTGAATGCCCCTACCGACACGAGCCAAACGCCAGAGCCAAAACAGGCTAGTGAGTTCATTAGCGCTTGGAGGCATATACAGCAGACCCACGCTTATGACATATAGCACTGCTGTTTCCCTTCTGGAACAACACACTATCCAAAAACAATACATCCAGTCCACAATGATTAACACACTGAAATGTATGCTACATGGGAGACGAGGTTAAATATGCCCACTTCGACAACAACTGCACCAACACTAAACCAGTTTCCCATTCATTCCAACATATTCTATTCAAACTTGACGAATGAAGGCAAACATTCTGGTTTTGGGCTGATTAATCTCATCATCAATCTAGGTTAGATACCACTACTAACATCCCACTTTGTTCTAAAGTTCTTTTTAAGTATTTTGATTCAGAAATAACCAGAGGGTGCAGTTGTGGAAATCCAGAAACTGTGTATTTTACACCAGAATGTTGTGTATTTTTGCAGGAGAAGCTTAATAATTTTCCACAACTGTTTCATTACAGAACTATACCCAGAACCTATGCCAAAGTATACTGTAAGTATGTTATTAGTGTCCGCAAACGTCAACATGCTAATGTTGTTAGCCTCAAGCTATGCTAATTATAATAGTAATGGACCTTAGTAAGGGTAAATGTCATATTAAATTTGACAAAAATGAGGCTAGATGTAGAGTCTGTACAAGGTTGTTTCATAGTGCTAATTGCTCAGCTGCTGAAACACTAAAATGACCTCATTCCAAAAGATTGCAAAAAATTCAGAAGACAAGGTATGATTAGACATGACTTAGAACCTTAAGATATGACACATGGGTGGCGCTGGGTGCTCCATCACCACCAAGAAAAACCAAAGCACCCCCATAAAAAATTAAATAAAACAAACATTTGACTCATTACACATGCATAACTACTGCAATGCAATACACCGTGATGTGATTTGCAGTTGCACATATTGTAATGTCAGCATTTTATTCTAATAAAAGACTGCGCAGGCACCCCCATGTCATAGTAAGCGATAATACTCCCACACTCCTCCGAAACATTTGATATGCACCTATATAGAGATTTTATTATTCATAAAAAAATATTATAATAATAGCACTTTGTTTTGGTCATATTGACCAGCTCCCCCTATCGTTGATCTAACACCCACTAAGCACCTGCTTTAAAAATTCTCTGGCACCGCCCCTGATATGACAACTGTTTGAATGGACACTACATCTAAGAATCACATCAGGATTTTTATTCATGTCAGATTAAAAATGGGGCCTATCCCTAATGCAGTGATCTGGTAGAATCATGAGCCCCTTTCACACTGAGATTCCGGATAATACATGGGTAATTGTTCCCGGAACGTTAGATTTGTTTCATTCACACTGCCAGTGATTTCCCGGGAATCTGTGCGTGCGTTCACACACAACCTGTAAAGGTCCCATAATGATATGTGACATCAGGATGTAAATGTGTAATGTACAAGTCGAAAATGCTAGGCACGTTAACTTTCAATTAAACTGGCTAACGATACATATTTTTTCATCACGAAAGTTGATCTGCCTTCAAAACACCTGGTAAAAGAGTCACAAGATAATGTGCGTCATCACCACGACACACCCTTTACAGCATTGGTTCTGGCTTTTGTTCACACAGAGCTCGTTCTCGAACTGAACCCGGCAATTTTAGGTCCCCAACCTGAGATCAATCCTGGAATCGATCAAACAGAAGGCAATTCGGCAATTTTCCGGGACCAACGTGCAGTGTGAAAGGGGCTATGGTCTAACTAGACCTGAGTCTTATCACCTCACCTAGTCACATTCCACATCCCTGACCTCTCACACTTCCTCCACCCACTCCACCTTTTCCAGCAGCCCTTCTGCCCAGCTTACAGCCCCTTTTCCCAGAGCCTGGGGCAGGAGAGACACACTGTAGGGGGCAGCAAATCAACTTCCACCTGGGCTCCCACTGGGCACCCCGCACGCTAGCCAGACAGGCCTGTAGCAAGAGGAAGGGGAAACAACTTCCAGAGTATAGGCCTATAGGAGTTTTAACTGGCAGTTCATCTTAGCTCTCTCCGTTCATCTCTCTCGTTTCTTTTTCTGGGTTTCTTGTGGAGACCTCCCTCTACCCTATCTTCCTTCCTTCCTCTCTCCCCTAGGCAACAGGACAGTCATAACCAAACACAACAGAGGACAAAGCTATGTTGCTAAGATCGTAAAAAAGAGTGGATGAGTGAGGACAAGAGAGAGAGAGAACGAGAAAGGAGGGGGGCACGGAATGCAGGAACTGACCACATGGCCAGCAGTCCTCTGGGAGCAGAATCTCTGAGACCAAACACCTGTTTACTGAAACTGAAATTCACACACACACACACACACACACACACACACACAAGCAAACCGACTCCTGTATTTCACCCCCCAACTGTTCTGCCGTGTTCCTTTGGGTTTCTATGCTGACACACTCTCTGCCT
Organism: Carassius gibelio; assembly: GCF_023724105.1. Lineage (NCBI taxonomy): Eukaryota > Metazoa > Chordata > Actinopteri > Cypriniformes > Cyprinidae > Carassius > Carassius gibelio. The sequence continues at coordinate 8,542,899 of NC_068413.1, read as the reverse complement.
CTGCCGTACCCCACCGCCGCTCAAGGGAGACAGTCTGTCAGGGGCCTGGTCCCTAGTGGACACACAAACACGCACATACACACAAACTCATGTTTGCCGTCCTTAACGGTCTCTGCTCCATCAAGCTGACACTCTCCAGTCTGTGCTCGCAGGACCACTGGCATTGCTCTCGGTACCCTACAGGGGGCTCCAGGGACACAGTCTGTTAGGGGTCTTTTCCTAAAGGACACAAACACGCAAACACATGCCAAGGTGATGTCATTGTGTAGCCAGTCTGTCAGCAACCATAATCCTGGAGGAAACCCATGTATTTACACTCATATGTACCCTAGCGCACACACACATATGTGTACTCCAGTGATGTCACAGGACGGACTGTCTGTCAGGGGCCGGAATCCTGGAGGACACACACTTTTGCTGCCCACGGCCCATATGGAGTAGTTGGCGCCCATCAGCGTCCGAGCAGCCGGACTCATTCCCAGGGCAGAAGGTGAGGGGCAGGGGGTTGGGAAGGCAAGGACAGCTGACAGCCTGCTCCCCATCTCCCCTCTGGCGACCCCCAGGTGAGGAAAAGAAATGGAACAAATTCTGGACCCTGACCACTCACTCACCTCTAGAGACCACAGAGTGCTGTGCAGATGGGTGCAGTGCTAACATTACGACAGGAGGAGATCGCTGACACCAATGTGATACCACATTTTCACTAGTGCTAGGAAAAACTGATTGCAAAAATCACATTTATTTGATCAATCTTCATATCAATTCTCAAAACCTCCCATTTTTTTTGAGTGAGATGCCCAATCCAGGGTTTGTGTAGCTATGTGTTCTCGGATTTTGGCCACCATTCCATTTCATAATTTATAAATGATATAATTGGATTTACAGTAATACTTTTGACCCACTGCCTTCAATCAAGTTTATGTTTTTGTAGCAAGAAGTTAGGAAATTTCTGCTCTATGCACTCTACTTTATATAGAAAGATAATTTGAATCATATGTTATTTAAAATAAAGTTACTGTTAAAGATCAACTGGGTTAATAAAATAAAATGAATCGCAATTGAATCTAAATAAGTTCAATAACTGAATAATAAAACAAAAAAATTAACATGAATCGTATCAAGAACTACTTCCCCATATAGGAGTTCTACTGTAAGTAAAACTCAGTTAGCAATTTTTTGTCTTTATTAATTGGAGGAGCAAAATTCTTTTCAGTGGTAATTGAGAGCATGCCACAGATGTTGCTGATAAAGCTTATCTTTTATTTAACCCGGGACACTCCTTTAAACACTAACCAGACACAGATGAAATCACTTCTAAAGCCTTTCTACAGAAGATAAAGTTGCTGTAAACCTAATTAAAAGCCTTCAGCCATTAATAATGTTTAGATGCAGAAAAGCCAATGGCATTTTAGAGAGGATGATTTACACGCTAAGCATTTTTAAGGTGCAAAGGTGAAACGTAAGTACTCTGTGTGTCTGACGGAGAGAGGGTAGGTGAGATGAAGGAGACATAAAGACTGAGGGAGAGGTTGCGTGACGACAGGGGCACTGGCAGTGGTTAAGCTCCGTTTGACTCTTGTGTTGCTCAGTCTGCGCGAGCGGCGGGGGCCCGCACTGTTAAACAGCTGCAGATTAATTACATGTGAAGTGTACCAAAACAAACCTCTTTACAACTCCAGCATCAGAGATGAGACGTTTGGCTTCTGCCGCTGTCTTTTCTCTCTTTTGCGGTGTTCCTTCAAAGCTCGGCTCCCTTTGCTATAACTTGCAACGTTCGGATAAGCATAGAGTGATGATGTCACTGAGTGTATGAGAAAGAAAGTTTTTTCTATCTAGCTCGCCATTTTAGAAATGATTAACATTTCCTGTATTTCTTACAATAACAAGAGTAGCTGTGGAAACTTGGAGTTATGAACTCATATTACACATTCATCCACAAACGGCTCACTCGCCCACTCATTCCTTAGATCATGAATACAACATTCATAGTTAAAAAGTTAAAAGAAGTCTATCATGCTCATCATACATGCAATTATTTAATCAAAACTACAGTAATACAACAATATTTTGAAGAATCAGTACAATTTAAAAAAACTGCTTTCTATTTTAATATTTTATTGAATGTTTTAAGTGTCATTCTGATATGCTGATTTGGTGCTTAGAAAAATTTCTAAATATTAATCAGTTGTGCTGCTTGATATTTGGGTGGAAACTTTTCAAGATTCTTTGATTGATATAAAGTTTAAAAGTTTAAAATTTGAAACAAAGTTTTTTTTTAAATTAATCAATGGTAGTGTAGTTAATTATATAATAAAAAGAAAAGAAAAAAAGAGTGGGAAAATGCACATTAAGATGCAGTTCCAGATAACAAAAAAAAAAAAGATTTGAAAACAAATTCCATAAAATTAGTTTTTTAATCTTTTTTTAAAGCACATATGGATATGGTTTGGTTATTATTTATTTAATTGTTCAGACTACAAAAAAACGAAACGAGTCGATTTGAGTCAAATACACCATAAAACCCTGAAAAACTTTTTGGCAACAGCACTCATTTGTTGTCTCTCTTGATCACTCTTTTTATCTTCTGTCTGGTCCTGTAGTTGTGTATGTCACAAGTTTTACTGGTTAAGAGTGTACAGTGAGGGCAGTTCCCACTGTGAACCGAGTCAATGGGAAGCAGCTGCCTGCCTAGCCATGCAGGAAAGCGGTGCTAAATAAGCACTTTGTTCCCTTCTAGAGAACCCCACACACACGTTACCTCACATAACCTGGAAAATGACCCTCCATTGCTGAGATTTGCATTTGCGTGTGTTTGTATGTGTTTTGTGAGTGAGAGCGAGCGAGATAGCATGTGCAAAACAGATGGGAGACAGGAGAGAGAGAAGGTGAATGTGTTTCAATGTGTCCCTGTTCGTTTCTCCCAACACATACTGTACCCGTCTGTCTATGTCTTTTTCTCTGTGATCTGTGCTCGGAGGCAGAGAGGACTCTAAGCAGATCACACACTGTATTCTGCTTCTTTGGTCTATATGATCAAATCGATTCCGAAGGAAAAAAAAGGTTTAGGTTAAAGCTCACCTGCCCCCTGACCCTTGCAATTTCATCAGTACATACAACACACAGACTAGAAGCATGGGGCACTAATGGAAGTCCAAGTCCACTGTGGGACAATTAAAAATTACAATGTAATTATGCATACATACACACACACACACACACATATATACATGTTTGTTTGCTTGTGTGTGTGTGTGCGCGTGTAAATGCCATGAATCCAAAATGCTTTAATATACAGTGTGTCTGTGTGTGTATGTATGTGTGTGTGTATATATATATATATATATATATATATATATATAAAATTGTATTTACAGGTGCCAGGGGGGCACCAGAGGAATTAAAATAAATAAAAAATAAATAAATAATATAAATATATTATTACAATGATTATTATTTTTTGTGTTTACACTACAGGGGCCAAATTATTATTTCTACATGATAGTTTAGGAATAAATAATAATAATACAACAACAAAATTTAAATATTATATATATATATATATATATATATATATATATATATATATATACTGTATGTGTTTTCTATTAAGATTTCTATGTGTAAAAAAAAATAACTAAAATGTTTAAATATTTAAACATATGTGTTTATTTAAAAATGTATGCCAATCAAATTCTAATTGGCTCAAAAATCTTCTGTCTTCTGAATTTATAAAATACTATGTGCCACATATCATGAACTACCTTAAAAATTGTTGTCTAGTCAACATGCTTGATACAAACTCGTTCTGGTAATAATTACTCATTACGTCACAATATGTCTCAAAGCCCGCCCCCCAAAACCTCTGGCAGGTCCTGTGTGGTACTGTATGTGTAGAGGTTCTGCAGTCTACAGTGTCTGTCTCTGACCACCCCTCTTTTCCCTGAACTCAATCAGCCAAACCTCATTGGTAAAAATAGTCAATGTGCCCGCAGGCTCCTGAGCAACAGGAGGCGGCTAATGGAGAATGCTTCATGCTAACTACAGTATGAGCACACCCTGCCATCCACATCACAAAACTTGACTGAACAATTAACTGTTAGCACACTGCCCGAATTCAGTGTAAAAATTGGCGTGATGGTAATGGCCATCGCATTTAGCTTTGCATATAACGGTCTCTGGGGAATGACAGCCTAAGCACCTTATTTCTGATGAGTGTTTAATCCACCTCAAGCCCTCAAACAAATGCTCCCAGTTGACAAGTTGACACTACAGTAATTCACTAACAGTACACCTGAGCAAACCCGCAGTGCAGGAGATGACCACTGGAGCAGTGTAGGGCACTAAAGAGCTGGGGCTAAATCAGACAATCCAATGCTTTTTTTAAATCCATAAACCAAAAGAGCACAGTTGAATAAGTTGAAAAAGAAAAAATAAGAACAGTAATGCAGGCTGGATTAGAATCAGTTACCTCATAAACCATCTGTAAAGAACTACACTGTATGTGATTTGTGCCGAGCAGTGTTTCCTCAACTCTGATCCTGGAGTACCATAATGATGAGATGAAGTGTATTTCATTAGGAATAAGCAAAATGTGTAGTGCTGGATGTAATCCAGAACCAGGGTTGGGAAACACTGCCATGCGAATCGCCCCCTACAGTCAGATGAGGGGAGAACAGGTAAAGATAGCTATTTTATAGAGCTATACTGTATGTCTTCATGCAACTTTTTTAAAATAATAAACCTATCCCCTTACACTGAACACACACAAGTGCGTGTGTGTGTGTGTTTGATATATTTTATATATCTGTATCTATACACATTCTGAAATGAACAAGTTTAGGGGCAGTATTATTTTTTTTATTTTGAAGGAAAGAAATTCATAGTTTTATTCAGCAAGGAAGAATTGTATTAATCAAAGATCAGGACAGTAGAGAGCTTAACATACTCACAAAAAATGTCTATTGCTGTTCTTTTGAACCTTAAACTTTTAAATCGTAATATTATTTCACATTATTACCGTTTTTACTGTATTTTTCATCAATCAAATGCAGCCATGGTGAGCATAAAAGACTTCTTTTGAAAACGTAAAACTTTTGAGCAGTAGTGTACAGGAGTGCAGCAAGCTGATTCAGTGAAGGATTCATCTGACTGATTCAAACTGATTTTGTGAATGATTTATTAAAAGAACTGGCTCATATGAGTCATTCATTCTTGAATCCAAGTACACTAGCAGCGCTGCTTGTTTTTAAGTGCAGCACGCACAGACAATACAATAGAAAGGCTTGTTTTTTTGGCAGTTTTTGAACTTTATCTCATCACACTCAATTCAGACAGCAGGCTGACAAAATAAGAGCTAATGCATGATATTGCACTTCAATATCTAAGCTATAAGAGGAGCTGAGAATGGGGGGGGGGGGGGGGGGGGTTTAAGGCTGGGGCCCTCATGAGGCTCCTGGGCACTGGGGACCCTATACACAGGCAGAGAGAGGCAGGTACCTCCTGCCCATGCTGCCAAAGAGGGAGCCATCGGCACCTCAAGGGACCCCCAGAACTGAGAGGAACACCTGGACCTGCCATTAGTCACACAGACTGGGAGAGCAGACAGACGGTAAGCTGGAGATCTGGAGAGAAAGACATCACAAACACACGTGCATATACGCCTACACACAAGAACTACACATGCAAACACATGCTTTGACATTAATGCACAAACAGTTGAGTAAACAGAAACTAGCACACGCAGAACCGCGTATATAACGTGAACACACAAACAGCGGAAAAAAACTGACAAACACCCACGCACCCACATGAGTTAATGAAAAGGTGTCATGAATATTAAGAGGCATAAAAATACAGGGCAGCGGCACTATAAAAAAAACCACTAAAACACACACATCCATGCACACAGATACACACACGCTGCGAGGCAGGGTGAAGGAGACACCTGGACGGCAATGTGGTGAATAAGGACAGGATAATTACTGTGGTATTAAACGGTGCACTCCCCAGGGTGACACCAGAGCACCCAGCCGGGGTTCAAGGACGCAGAGAGAGCCGCACCTCAGCACTGTCATTACAGAAGCACACACGGCCTCTCAACTGCCTGTCTGCTGCTCAACCTCTCACACACTCCAATACGACACACATAAACACAAACAGCTGCACCTCACCACTGTCATTACTGCAGCGTGCACTGTCTCTCTAGATTCTCACACAATCACTTACAACACATATATAAACTCAAATAGCTGCCCTTAAAGAGACAGATCACCCAAAAATTCTGTCATCAATTACTCACCCTCGTGTCGTCCCAAACCTGTCTGAATTTCTTCCATGGAACTCAAATAGAGATGTATATTCAAATGGCTTTTTATTGTATTAAAAAAAAAATAATAATAAAATAAAAAATCAGTTATAAGCCAGATTAGAAAATCATTGTTCACTCTTCTGGTAGACACTGAAACCTTAGGTCTCAAGTTAAATTCATACTGCTGCATATTAAAAGCTGGTGTTAAATAATGTCATGAGATGTGAGAACCAGTGGCATTTTGCACTTTACTCAAACCTGGTGTGGGGAACAGGTTTTTTTCTTCAATATGTATAAATAATTATAATAATAATAAAAAAAGATAATTACGAATGTATAAACTTTCGAAATTCACAATTCTAAAAATATATATTCATTATTCACTGAAAATCGTTCCCTCCTTCAAAGCTCCCAAATCTCATAAAACATATGATTTTTAATGAATAATACCTTTTCAGAACAGAACAGAATCTGTTCCACACACAAAACTATCATACAGCTTCAGAAAACTTTTACCAGTCTGATGAACTGCTTTTATGGTAATTGGTCCTATTTGGTAATTTTTTCACATCATCCATTCCTAATTTTTTGTATGGGAAAGGATAGCTTGGATATCCTAACTAGCATCTCTTTTTGCATTTCACAGAACAAAGTCATACCACACCAGGGTAGGTAAATAATGACAGAATTGTAATTTTTTTTGCTGAACTTTACTTTTAACTGCTGCCATTAAGCTTCATACAGACATAGAGCAAGAAAAGAGAGAAACATCAATCAAAAGACAAGAAGAACAGAAAATCTGAAAAAAATAAATAAATAAATCACACACTTTCAACAAGCAAACCACAAAGTCACAACGGACCGCCTGTCTGGGATCTGTTAACAAAAGCTGATCGCTGGACCATACCCACACCCGCTCTGATAGCGCCTATCAGATTTGAGCATTCATAGAATCTCATACCGGCCCTTTAACGTTGCCAGAGCGCTATGTGGCGTGGCAATTAGCCCAAAAGAATAGCCACACCAAATAGTAAATCAACCCAGCATTATGCTAACAATGCCATTACTTTACAAACAAACACAACCCCCACTTTCATGCACGCAGGAGGCTATGGATCAACGCTCGGCGGGACGCGCGCTAAACAACGGACAATGCGCGACCGCCAACAGGTGAGGACTGCTTATTCACTTTGGACTGTTTTCATCAGTGGATTATTATTTTTTGTTAAACCTATGCACTCCCTGAGACTCTCTCCTACACACAACGTTAAGAACATGCATTAAACTAAAACACACGTCGCCTGTATCTTGTTTCTCCACTGTTCAAACGCAAAAATGGACGCCAGGACGACCCAAAGAGTGGCCAGCCATTAGCTTTGTGAGTTTATTTCACTTTTAACACAGTGAGATAGGGGGCAAAAAAGAGAGCCGTGTCTTTAATCAGGGTCACGAGGATTGGAGAAAACGCCACATAAACTGGCAAACAAAGAAAAAAATCCATATCAAGTTCAACGTGGTTGTCAACAAAAAGGACCCAACTTTAAAACAAAATGGAGGGTGGGGAGAGAGAAAATTCTCTTTGTGTATTAAAGAGCGCAAACTGTCTCCATCAAAGGGGGCTCAGTCGGGGGAAAAGGAGCGGCAGAGAAAAGAAAGGGAGGACGAGACAAAGGTACAGCGAATGGGGAAAAAAATCTGCCCGACATGAAACAGATCAAAGGCTGCGGTCAGGAGAAAGGGAAGCCAGGGGGTCCAGTAATTACGGCCTACATCCGCTAAAGCGTGGGGAGAGGGAAAGAGAGGATGGAGGCAATGTGAAAACTTCTCCAATCCATTGGCTCCTGGGGTTGCCTTTGCACTAGTCCTTCACACACACACTCTAACCCCTACCAGGACGCACAAACACTGCCAGATCCCGCTCTGGCCCTCCCCCTTGGCCTGCAAGCCCCCGGCCCATGCGGCGAGCCCCCTGCTGGCCCACGGGAAGGATGGCTGTCCACTGTGACTGGACGACTTGGAAAAAAATAAAAACTTTTTGTTGGATACTTCTAGCATCGCCCCAGGGGTTTTTCTCTGGAAAGGAGAAGCAAGCTGACCTCCAAACAGACGTGCATTCAAACATACAATGTGTATAGACATTCACACATATGTAAAATGCATGAAATGCACATGCAAGCATGAATACAAATGCCTACTCGTATATGAATAAAAAAGTCAGCTCATACACATACACACACAATGAGGCACACAGTGTGGTAGAGGGCAGCGTGACGGGTGCAGTAGATCAATGGCGACCACTAGCTGCTTGGACTCCACGGCAGAAAAAAGGATTGCAGTGGGACTAACAGTAAAAGTGCAGCCCCATCCTGACATCAAATGCGGCCCTACCACCACTTTTTAATAACGTGGGAGAACAGAAACATTAAAACGGCTTCAATGATGATCCGGCTTTCATGTACGCCCTCCCTCCTTCTTCCTACCCTATCCTATGGAAGAACATCAGGGATGTGTGTTGCCTTCATCAATGGCATGCTATCAAACTCAACCACCTGGAGAGGTGTGGGTTTAATCATTAAAATCACAACTACAGTTATACACTTTTAATGCAAATGTGATGAGGAATAAGTCCCTGCCATGGTGCTAGGATGGTCTATGTAGGGTGTTCTGGGAGGTGGTGGTTGTGTACTGCTCCAAGTTAAAGAAGATCAAATAAGGCAATGCAAGTCTACTAGATTTTTATCACCCACTTGGTAAAAACAATGCAAGGCTCAATGGCCAACAAAAACAATTACTTGGCCACCCAATAAATAAATTCTAACATCAAAAGTGTATTCTATTAATATACAGCCATATATTATAATTTCCAACTTTTTAAAAAGCCCTTTTTTATGTTTTGTATTTATTAAATTTTATCAAATTTAATTTAATAAACAAAGAAAAGTATTTAATTTACTTTATTTGGGTCAATCATTCGCTTTATGTCATATCATAAATAGTAGACACTCAAGTCCTATGGAAACATATTAGCTGAGCGAAGCATAAACCATGAGATAGGTCCACCCTGTCATGGACATACTGTATATTACTGTTAAATATATTTTCATTGCAAAATTAAGATGCAAATTATATTTTCTAAAAGGTATGATGTCCTCTTCCTAAACAGGGTACATACTATAATAATAATAAATAATAATTACATCCTCAATCACACTGATATAGAATTAACTACAAATGAATGCTATGTCCACCCGTTCATGTGCACTCTATCAAGTCTACGTGGCCGACAGGGTGGACATTTTGAGCTTCAATTAGCATATTAACTTACAACAAACTGTGACTAGCTAAATATTTAGTCTGATTGTTGAAGAGAATTTGATCTATTTAAACTTACATATTTTGAAAAGACTGTATTCTAATCACTTCTGGCATATTTTATGCCGACAGGGTGGACATGTTAAGCTTTGGCAAAGCAAGTAAACCAATTCTTATGAAGATAATTTGTCAATTGAAGTGTCACCAACTTGCTAATCTCAGCCGTTGAAATTCCCACCACTGAAAAGATAAAAAATATCTGTTGTCACTAAATTGGATGGCCTTTTCTTAAAGGGACAGATTCCCCAATACAACAGGTTGGACAACTATTTAAGGGACATGGACAAACTCTTCTTGTTTATTAAATAAAAATATTGTTTTTATTACCAAATGATCGATACGGTCAAATTGAATAATCTCTTATTTACCAAAATATTAATAGGATTAATAGAAAAAGTTTGGAAAGGAAAAGACACATAGGCCTGTATGTTTGCATAATAACTTACCTGTCTACTTAACCTGTTTCTTACCTTTCTTTTATTCTCTCTCTTCATCACACACAAACAAAAGCACAAAGCCATCATGGAAGGGTGCATTTCCTGCTCCACAAGTTCGCACACATGCCCCAAAATTAAATTAATATGAAAAAAAATTAAATTAAATTAAACCCCCAAGTGTTTTATTACTTACTTGTGTTTCCAGCCATTAAGAGACTACATTACTAAAATATGAATAATTAAGGACATATGGGTATTATTACGTCGGAGCGAAAAAAAAAAAACAGTCGCTCATGCCTTATTTCATTTGGAAGAAATGTTATCTCTGGAAAGTGTCTGACAAGGGCCTCTGATGTGTCTGAGTTGAGAGAAAAATACAATGGGGTCGGTCTATATCGGGCAACAAGTCACGCCATCCTCACTAAACTGTCTCTTCACTTCATGACTGCTGCTGCAGAGTTCATTTTCCAACTCTCCGAAGTTCAGAAATATCACATTCAGGATTTTTCATTGATTGCGGATTGTGGCCAAAATTAGATTTAAGACTTGGCTCTGGTTTTCAGTGCAAATAGTGGAACAACTTCTTGTCTATGCGCGATTGGATCTCTGTAGTGTCTTGCCAAGCTTCTCTGACATGCACATCTCGCATTTTTGAGGCTCTAGGGTAATGATGCTGCCTCGTCTACATCAAGAAGTTTATCCGTTCTGACCCAAACCGGTGGTGGAAACTCTCCATCGCAACCTAATCACAACAAAATCACCACTGATTTCTCTGCTATCCCACAAGACACTGGGCTCGCTTTCTGCTCTGAGGGCTCCGGTAACTGATGGTCCATGATTTGGACAGCAGATTTGTTTTGTCTTTTAGTTCGATTGGTCTCTTAAAGGGACAATCGTAAAACCAAAAGCACAAAAAGTCTCATAAACAAAATCATAAGGGGAAAAACAAGGGATGGTTTTAGTCATAAAACTAAGTAATTTTTTTGTTGTTGTTGTTTTTTGTGGGGTCTTTCATGCTATTCTTGAACTGCCAAATACAAAAGAACTCACTTAGATGAGCAAATAGCAACAAATAATCACCATTTTCCTATACCTTTTACATTTTATGATGTAAAAACACTTTCTATCCAAGTAGTCTGAGGTTGCAAAACAGAAAAACAAAAAATTTGTCACTCGTATTAAATGATTGTATTAAATATTTGACCTGCATCTGGAGTGTACATAGGTTATATGTATATATATATATATATATATATGTATATATATATATATATATATATATATATATATATATATATTAGTGCTGTCAAAATTAGCGCGTTAACGCATTCGATTAATTTGAAATATTTAACGCGTTAAAAAAAAATAACGCAATTAACGCGGTTGCAGTTTTTTTTTATTTCCAGTTGTGGCCTATGTGTGTTCAACGTGCAAAGAAATATGGATAAGACCAAGGAAGGACTTTTAGACGGAAAGTTTCAGTATAAAACTCTGCCGGATTACTCTTCAGTCTGCCACAAGAAACATCATGACTGTATGACTGTAACAGTGCGTAAATCAGACCTTTCTGTAATGCTAACGTTAATAAGCTTAAACAAAAAAAACGAAATAATTGTGTAGCGGAGTATTTTTTGTACACAGTGCCGCGAACTGTCAATCACTCCTGTGCGCGTGCATCAGTGTCCTCCTCAGCTGCAGCAACTTGCGCTCTCTCTCTTCATCAAGCTTTAAAACAAAAAGGGGACAAAAAGATCATATTGTCTTTGTGCATAGGCTATTGATTAATTAGATAAATTAATATCTAAATTTGTGCCTTGCCGTCTACGGTATTTGTTTAGAACTTAGAAAAAAGATGCTGCAGCCAATGAGCAGCCGGCGGGGGCTGCAGGACGACTCAACCTCCGCAGACAGTTTTTAATGTTTATCAGACAATAAATACTCAAGATTTTGCTTTAGTATAACTCACAACGAGTTTCACACACCTTCTCCGGCCACGTTGAGTTGTTGACACTTAACAGTGGGAAAAGCGACACATGCTCTGTTCACTTGTATAACTTAAGGGTGAATGGGTAATGTAGTTTCTGCTCTGGGTGGGATGAATTAGGAAGCTTGCATTGTGAGGGGCGCTCTGAAAATCGGCAGTGCAGGTAAAAGATTAAAACCTCTATTAAAACAGATGTCCAAATGAGCGTACCGGTACGCTACAAGCACGTTCTGGGCGCACGGAGAGGTGGCGGTACGCTCAAGAGCTATATTTGGAAGTGGCGGTACTGAGTACTGGTGCGTACTGGCCCACTTAAAGCACTGGCAATGACTATACTTTGGAATTTTTTTGCAGTCCACTTAGAATTCAACATGGAAATCATTTTTGTTTTTTATTGGCATTGATTGTTTTGAAATTCAAATGGTACTTAAATGCCTGTGTTTTTATTTCTGTAATAAATATGGCTTTCAAGCCAACAGTTAATTTGGAGGATATTGATGGTTTATTGCAGGTATGTTGTTTACATGAGAAAAACTGTGTTACAAGTTAAACAAAAATTCCAATAAACAATCATATTTTGAATTTAAATAGTTTCTTTGTCTTGAGTTTACATTAATTATTTACATTTTACATTTACATATCCTAAAAGTTTCAGTCTTTTAATTGCGATTAATCGCGATTAATCGCGATTAATTTTAAAAAATTGTGCGATTAATTAGTTAATTTTTTTTAATCGATTGACAGCACTAATATATATATATATATATGTATATATATGTATATGTATATATATGTATATGTATATATATGTATATATATGTATATGTATATATATGTATATGTATATGTAGATAGATAGATAGATAGATAGATAGATAGATAGATAGATAGATAGATAGATAGATAGATAGATAGATAGATAGATCGATCGATCGATCTAGATCTGCCTATATTCTGCAAATTACTTCATAAAAAATGAAGTAATAAATATGAAATCCCACCATTTTTTTACCATGCCAGAATGCAGTGTTTACCAGCTGGACACATGGTGCCATTACACTGTGTTTGTCACAATCCAAAACCAACACACATAACTGCACTCATTTAATCTCTCCTCAACTTTTCCGGCATGCTTGTGAATTATTACTCGTCTCCGATCCATACTGACCCGTTATCAGCCCCTCACCAGTCAACCCAAAGCCCCCCACAGCTGACGGAGCCTCCTGATGCTCAATCTCTCGCTCCCTTTCCTCCAAACCCCCATTTTACTTTATCTAGCCGTTTGCAGGCCCGATGCTTTGGCAGCAGACTGGGGGGTAACCAGTCTCTCCATTTCCCTCTCTTTCTCTCCGTCTCCCCACCCAGCAGTGGCGTCGGCAGCGGCAACAGCAGTCCTGGCCTGCCCTGGGAACAGAGCGTGGAAACAGGCCTGCATTGCTGTGCTGTGTCCTGGGGGAGTTCATTACTTGAGCAGGGCGCTCCCACCAGCCAGCCAGAGAGCAGGTCCGCCACGGCCCTACTGCGCTCCACTGGAGCTGCTCTCATTAAACAGAGGAAAAAAAGAAAGAAAGAATAAAGAAAATGGAAGAAAGCAAGAATGGAAAGGCAGCGATGGCGAGACACCAAGGCTAATAATGTTACAAGTTTAGTTTTTTCTCATCGGGTTGTGCGTGTTGGATTTATCATCTTTTCCAAGGTGGAGTTTGTGTTGGTGACGCCACCCACCCCCAAGTCTGGTTACTTATTCAGCACTGAGTTTCCTATCCTCCCCAGAAATGAGAAACAGGTTTAAATATTTTACAAAGGCAGGGTGGATCGCGTAGGATCTGAGCTCGGAGGAACAGCAGAAGGATTCTCCAGATCTTTAACCCCAATAGAGGACCATCTCCTTTGAACACTCAACCCCCATCACGCATTTCCCTTCCTCGTTTACTCCCGGGATGCTCCACTGTCACTAGCCTCGACAAAACAATACGCACCTACCGCACTAATTCCGCTGAAAGAAGGAAAAAAACAACATATATGCCCTCCCTCGTCCGATATTACGCTCTGAATCTAGACTTCTCCTGTTCTTTCTCCTGCTATCCATCCATCTATCACTCCCTCGCGGTTTCAGAGGCCCCCCCCTTGCGACCCTGCCAAGATGCGAAGGATTCCAATCAGGCACTTAGCTGGATGGCTATTTCCAGGGACAAAGGACATGGAGAGGAGCAGGACTGGAGGGGAGGGGGAAAACGAGGGGGAACAAAGACTGCTCTTGGCACCCAGGGGAGCAACCAGCCACTGACGTCACCGTGTATGAGTGCTTGTATGTGCGAGAGAGATAGAGGGAGGGCATAATGGGTGTTTGAGAGCCTGCCTGAGGCTGGCAGAGGTCCCCGAGGGGGGCTGTCCTCATGGGAAGATTGGAAAAGAGTTTCTCTATCATTTGCGGACAATTTCTCAGAGTGGGGGCCGTGTGCAAAATATTAGCTGTGATGCGTAACTACGGAAATGAGAACGTGAGATATGTAATGCATTTAAGAGCATGTGAAGCTTGTGAGGGTCTTAGGAGATGTAATATTGACAGTAAAGTAGGGCGGCATTCTATGTTCCTACAAAACGCACTGTGATTGGCCGCCACATCATGAGACCTAGAGATAGGACACAGATACAAGTTCTGTTCCATAACCTAGTGGGTCATTTTTTAACCTCATTAGAGGTGAGAAACAAACTCAGTGATAAGTTGCGAACGGGGACTATAAAATAGAATGTGTATGAATAGCGTGTACTAATTATAAACAACAACAATAAAAACAACTCAAGACAATTTTTAACTATAGTCAGATTCCAAATGATTTCAACAAAAATCACTGGATGGATGTCATGATTATGATTTCCTAACTTGGCAAAAGAAAACATCACATATTTAAATATAATATATATATATATATATATATATATATATATATATATATATATATATATATATATATAATAAATATAAATAAAAAGCTCTACAGAAAAGTGTTGATAAAATGGTTAAAATCTAATTAAAAATGAACAATCTGCCCCAAAATCTGTGTGCATGGTACAGTATATTTTTGTGCTTAATATAACATCACATAATTTTTTTCCCCCAAACCATTTAGGCATAAAACCTGGACACAACTGATTTTGTTGGTTAACTCAAATATTCAGTCCCAAAACAGATTTCATGGATATAGTTTAGAGTTTAGAAAAGTAATGGATGTCTCCAACAGCATCAGTAATCAGAATGTGCTAGCAACGTTATACAAAGTTTATGGTTAGGGTTTAGAGTTGAGTTACGGGTCAGTATTTGTTTCAGTGTTGTGTCAAGTCAATCAGCATGGTGATGGGCTGTGGGCCGGCATGTGCACTTAACTGGTTTGGGGAAGAAAACGAGCTTAGAGCATAATTTCATTAGCTTAGCATCAAATTCTATAAGGGTCAGTTGTGCTTCACTTTAGCAGCTCTATTTGTGAGTTGCTGCCTATGTCGAGCTTCAAAATCTTTCACTTTTGAGGGTCCGTTTTATTTCAAATACCTATGTAGACTTACTAGGTTCAGGAACATCCTTCCATCGCACATAAATTTAAAAGTAACAAAACATGACAAACGGAAAAGCACTTATGGGCGTGTACGGTCCATCTCTACTAGCACGCACATGTCTCTGTGCTAAATCAGTGAGTGTGTGTCAACAAGGGCAAGTGTGTGAGTGTGTATGCTGGCGGCCGTGGTTAATGGACTCTTGTCTGTCTGCAGAAGGGGAAAGGCTGGGGCTCTTTGAAAAGAGTGTGGATTCAGACAGCCTTGCCCATTTCTCTCCATGCGCACGTCCCAGGGGCACTGCTTTTCCTGACATTTCACTTGACAAAGGCGAGCCACACCTGAGCGCAGGGTTAAAACTATTATAACAGCTCTCCCCCTGGCACACTGCCCTTTGGCTCCACTGCACCAAGTGTGTGTATGTATGTGAGTGTGTGTGCGCGCACAATTTGGGCCCCTTGAGTGTGAGAATGTGAAAGAGTAAGTTCGGTCTAGGTATGTATGTGTGCGTACCCAAGGTCTGCAGCTCCAGGGTCTGTTGACATACGACGCCACCTGACTGCATCTTGGTACTGTATGGTAACAATACCAGCAACGGTGCATTCTGAAGGCCGGACCTGCAGGGACACGCTCCACGCCCACACTCGGCCCACGCTAAGCTGGCTATAGGGAGCCAGTGAGGAGTGGAGGAGCACAGCTAGTAGCCACAAACCATAATGGAGAAGCCAGAGATTGAGAGAGCGAGGGAGTTGGGGGCAAATGGGCCAAACGCAACAGGAGGTGGGGAGTGAGTGAAAAGAAAATGAGAAAGGGAGAAAGGACACTGCAGGAGAGCTGGAGAGAGGGAGACGGGGAGAAAGAGGGCAGTTTGGGTTATCCACTACAGGGTGAGAGAAGGAAGGAGAAGGAGGGGGTGACAGGACTGAATCGGAGAGAACAGGCTGTTCCTCATTACCGCGGCTCCCTGCGAAGAACCTGGTGATGGCTCTATTCTCCAATGCCCGGGGTCACCGAGGTCACGCCCACCAACCGGGGGTCACATTCTCGGACAAAACCCTAACCAAGATGCGAAGTAATCGAGGGAAGACAGGAACACCTGACCTCCTCCACCCACAGAGCCTCTGACAAAGACTTGGTCCCTGTGGAAAACCAACAAAGGGCGGCCATCTTAGAACGGACCTGTGCCCCCTGGAATCATCCAAAGGGAGTGGAGACGGCCTCGACTGACCTTGGGGCTCAAAGTTGAGCAGTCCGCATCCAGGAACAAGAAGTTTCATTTAATCTGCAGAAAATTCATTTCGAACTAGTGCACTTCCTGTGGCGCGCACAGATCTTTATGTATGAATGAGTAATATTTATGCATTAGTGTGAGACAAAAAAAAAAGAAAAAAAGAGAGACGATTTTAACCTAAAAACAAAGAGGACGCGTGGCCAGAGCTTGCGCAAATAAGCACAGTATGAATTATGCGTATTGGTGTGGATGAGCACCAAAAGAAATAGATTCGTAATTGTGTACTTTGAATATCTATACATTTATTTGTCCGTACACACCCTTCGTATAGCCAATGAATACAAATGAGTGCGTATGGTGGCAGGAATATTACCTCTCTCGCTCTATGAGCGGGAAAAAAAACGTGTGTGGATATTCCAACAGATTTTGGCTTCTTCCTGGGCACACGCAGACAGACCAAATATTTACTCTCCCCTCTTCCGCCCGCCTGCTCGACACAGCAGCCGAGAGAGAGAGAGAGGGAGTGAGATAGAAAGAAAGAGAGAGAGTTACATTTTTAATCGGCTGTTTTTTTCCCTCCGAGAAGGCAAGCTGAATACAAGTACACTGCCGCCAACACACACTCCTTTTTTGTGTCCTTTGGCAAATTCTTTTATTTCGCTCTTGCGTGGAGCAGGAAAGAAAAAAATGGAGAGAGGAGAGGATGGAAGGAAAAGGAAGAGAAGAGAGAACGTCCCCACAGAGTTTTTCTCCCTTCCTGGTGCGAGCGCAGGCCCCCACAGAGTCCCTGTGTAATTTCCAGTCCCTCAGAATTCAGGTATTAATAAAGGCCCCATGGGGAACTGCACACAATATAACCCTACATTTTCAGGCATTATGAAAGGACGCCCCCAGGGGTCTTTGGCTCAAATTTCTGAAATGCAGGCATTGTAAAAAAGGCACCCCAGGGGAGTCCCCCCGCAATAGAAATCTGCTGAATTCAAAGCATTTTCGGAGTCCTGGTGGGAGCCATTACTCCCTCTGGAAGCGCTTTTTTCCTTTTTCTCTCTCTCTCTCTCTTCCCTTTTTTTTTTTTTTTTTTTTACAAAACATGTGTTGCTGACATGTTGACAGATTGCTCAGTGAAGTGTTTAGGTGCATGCACAAACCGAGTCTCTACAGAGATACAGAGCACTGCTCTCTCTGCCAGAGAGCCTCTCAACTCTCCCAAAACTGGTGCCATCCATATTTTATAAAAGGGGGAAGAAGAAAATCTAGGGCTAGGAGAGCAAGCAAGGGGGGAAAAACACGAGATAAGTAGAGTCACGTAGGGAAGGAGGTGGAGAGGAAGCGAAAAAGAGACGCTGAAAGACAGCAACTGGGAAAGAGAAAAAGGAGAGAGAAAAGAACTTCATCGTGAAAAATGAACCCTGTGATGAAAAATGACTTCCAGTGTGCTTTGAAACAACCCTCCATCGTCTCACCCCCTCCCTTTCTCTCGCTCTCCCTGCATGCTGTGCACCCTCCCCTCCCCTCAATCTCTCTCTTATGGAGGCAGGGCTCTTGCTCTCTCTGGAAAACCTGAGTTTACAACCAGCTGTGACTGCATTTGTATCTGTGCCAAAGGCTTAGTGGAGGAATCTTCAGGCCACCCTCTGGCTCTGAGAGAGAGAGAGAGACAGACAGAGAGAGAGAGAGAGAGAGAGAGAGAGAGAGAGAGAGAGGGAATGGAGGGGGTAAGGGAGGACCAACACACAAAGCAGCTCTCACTTTGAGGGAACACGCGTAGTCTGATTTGTGCAAACACACAGAGACACGCATAAGCGCGCACACGCTCTCCTCTGATATAGGTGCCACAAACGTACGCAAAGCAAATACAGCTCAAGACACACGTGGCATACTGACGATTACCACAGACAACAATTTCAGCTCGTCTCCTGATTTAAAAAAAACAAAAAAGACATGCTTCCAATGGAGATCTATGAGGAAATATGGGGTATTTTGCCGTATGGAGGCTACACTTTTCCACAAAGATCAACCAGGGATAGGAAAACCTCTCTCTGGACAGTTTTTCTGCTGACTTGACAGTTGAACAATAATAAAAGTGATTTCGTTTAAAAGCTGTCCTCAAAAAAACTTCACAAAGTCTCTGTTTATGAGCCATAAACATTTTCAGCACTTTGTGCAATCACAATCTACTTCTACTTCTAAGTGTTGCTTAATATGTATATGCATTTTACACACAAACACTGTAGCAATAAAATTTAATTAAATAATAAAATAAAATAACCCTTAACTTCTAATGATTCTTATTTGATTCAGCAGATTTTAGGGGCCAGTGCATTGGCAATCTTTCCTGCTCAACAGATACAAGCGGAATGGTTCCAGATTGGCCCCCTGTCGGTGGAAAGGGGGTATTAAACTTCCACTGTAAGAGCATTTTTATTTGTCTTCCCTAACCAAGTCAATATTATTTTCCATGGTTAAAGTGCTTAATTTAATAAATCCTGTCTTCAACATACATAGAGATGTCCAGCCACATTTATTCAAAAAATTATTTCAGCTAATGGCAATAAAATTAATTTAGGGTACTAATATCAGAGTTTGTCCTTGTCCAGCTTTTTTCTCAGCACAGCAAGATCAAGTTACCCACTACTCTCCTCTTTCTCTGTAGGATGAAGAGAGAGGGAAAATGATCTGCAACTTTAATAAGAGTCTTGGCCTCTCTGGATTCAGCTGCCGTGGTGACGACAGGCAGGAGCTGGGGGGTCTTCGGTTGGCCCGGACAGACATACAGATGGATGGATGGAAGGATGGATAAGTTGAAAAGGGATATGTATTCATAGCATAAAATGCCCTGGGCGAGTGTGTGTTTAGCGGAAGAATGAAGGGGTGACTGCTCTCTCAAAGGACCGAACCACCCTGAGGCCCCGTCACACACCCCCATTACATTTCAACTGCCTGCCAGACACACAACTCCCCACCTAGCCTGCCAACAGAGGAGAGGGCACACCGCTCTGTGTCTATAGAAGTAAATGAGTTGGTGTGCATTGAATGTTACAGTCTTAAAGAGAAAGAACAACTGGGATACTATTACCATGGGAGAAACGCAGGAGAAAAATCTGCAGATTTGCCACTGCCATCATTCACAAACTTCTGTGTTAATTTTTTATATATATTTTATTTAAATATTTATTAACTATACTAGTTTTATTAAATACAAATTATTAAAACATGCAATAAAATTAAAATAAAAATAAAATTAAGTGTATACAAATGTAATTGAATTAAGTGTATAATATTAAAATTATTAGTTTAATAAAAAATTATTTAAAATACATTTAATAAACAAAAATGAAAACTTAATGCAGAAAAATACAAAAGTAATTTCAATAATTAAATTAAATATGCTTTTAAATAATATAAAAAATATAAAAATATTTAAATAACCCCAATAATTCCAGCAAAAAAACTGTGTTATGAAAACCAACAAAGAAAATGTTTGCAAGGTAAAAATATCAGAAAATATTGAAACATTGTTAGAATAAATCTTGTGAATATGTAAATAATTTAAAATCTGAATCAAAAAGAGTGATGACAAGTACATCTCACTGTCAGGCCTGTGGCCTAGTGGTTAGCGTGTAGGAGTGCAAGTTTGAATCCAGCTGGTGACATTTACTGACCCCATTCCCACTTATTCTACCAATCATTCCCTGTCCTTTCTGACTACACCTATAAATAAAAGTGGCAAAAAGGTCCCCAAAAAAAAAGAAGCCATTCATCTTCCCACCCTCTCTTTGCTTCTCGGAACAGTGACAGAGAGTGTGAGCGCTGTTGAGCTATTTCTACTGACTACAGACCCCCCCACCACCTCTCTCTCTCTCCCTCAGTCTGTCTCTCTGGAGCGCTTGCTGTTCCCCTCAGTCTTCTGAAGGCGGGTTAATTAGCACTCGCCTCCTATTTGTATCTGACAGGTGGAGAGCCCGCCCCCCCAGCTGACTGACAGCTCTCTCGTTTACCCACACGGTTGCCTGCTTCACTCAACCATTCTCTGGCTTACTCCCCATAGTCTTTCAGTATTTCTCATCCGTTCTCCTACGGCAACACACAACCCGACATTTATTTTCTATAAAGATCAAAATATGAACCGATCAAGTGAGAAATGGGTCAAAGGATGTCATCCAATGAATTTTAATTTCAGCCTAGAAGAGCTCAGCTGCCATGCAGCGGTCACCTCTGTGTGTGCGCGTGCGTATCCGTGCCTTCTGCTCACCCCCTGTCCTGCCACATGAGTTTAGGGAGCTCACAGGGTGGTCAACACTGCTATATACAAAACATTGTGAAGGTGGACCAATAAAAACGACACATACAACTAAAACCAGGCTGAGAGGACACCTGAACAGGCCTACTGGTGCTGCGGAGTCTAAACTGGGCCTCTTTCTTCGACTGAGCCAAACCCAGGAGGCTATAGGGCCTTCTGTTCCAGACTAGAGAGGGAGGGGTCAGCTGCACAACGCCACAGGGGACATGAGGAAAGGGGGCGAGAGAGAGAAAGAGAGCGCGAGAGAGTGAGGTGAGTGTTGTTAACAGCCAGGGCCCAACCTTGGCCGGTTGCAGGGCAGTGGAGCGGAGCAGCGCAGTGAATGTTCTCCATTTGATCTGAGGTTTTTTCCAAGCACTCCTCAGGGAGCCAGTGTTCCAGATTCCTTCTCCAGTAGAGCCTCCCCTCAGAATCAGCCCACAGTATGACACTCACACACATACACACTCACGTTTCACCCACACACAATCACATACTTGTGCACACAAACACTAATCCACACTCATGACCCTGATATATTCACACAGAGACAAATATAAACATACACAAGACAATATAATGTCGTCCAACTGCCAGCAACACACTCACTTACACGGCAATCCTGTAAACAGACATGATATAGGGACGCAGGGTCATTTACACTACCGTTGGGGTCCGTCAAATTAATAAGAAATCAATAAGAAATTTTTGAGCACCAAATCAGCTTTTAAGAATAATTTCTGAAGGATTCTAGAGTAATGGCTGTTGAAAAGTCAGCTTTGCCATCCCATAAATAAGTTACATTTTAAAGTATATTAAAACAGAAAAGGGTTACTAAAATTGCAATTATATTTTATAATCGTAACTTTTTACTGTACTTTTGACCAAATGCAGACAAAAGAATAAAAAACAAAAATCTTAAAACAAACTGTAGTGTAAAAAACAGCGATAGCCAAAACTAGAAGTACTAGTAAGTAATTTCTAGAAGTACCACTCAATGTTTATTCAACACAAAAATACAACACTAATAGAGTAACAACACGTTAACTTATTCTTAAAAACATACAGTGGGGTCTAAAAGTCTGGGACCACTACTCAAAAAGCTATAATTTTGCACTTTTATAATTTAACGCATTATATTATGAGCTTAACTTGAGTGAAAAGTTATAAAATAAAACAATAATTTGAACTGGATTAATGTTGCTTTAATGACAGTAGAATTTGCACGGCATGAACTCCACATGTAAAACTGATGAGGCAGGAACATCTGATTGCAAAGAGTCACATGATCAATGCCAGAAATTTTAGATTATCTAGAAATATAAAAAAATCTTTCATATCTTTTATTTACAACACATCATGTTTCTTTGTTTACATCTACTCAACTTCTCCATTTCTAGGCTTAACAAAAAGATTTTGTATCCCAGATTTTCACTTTAGAGCTCCAGTGTAAATCTTGAGCAGAAAGAGAAAGCGTGCACAACAAGTTAAAGTGATATATAATACAAAGTAGGAGGAGATGGAAACACTAGGAGTTGAGTGTAATGGGGGAAGGCAGAGCCAAAGACATTTGGAGGGATGGAAAGGCAGACGTTCCTCGTCTCCAATATCGTCTCCTGTGGAACTCATATTAGCAGTGATCAATGGCAGTGAGGGAGGAGAAGAAAAAGAGAAGGAAGAGAAGGATGGAGGGACAGGCAGAGAAAGACAATAACGGTAGAGACGGGTAGCGATCATATCAGAGGTTATATTATTGTAGAGAAGCTAAACTAGAGGACGGTGCACAAATACGAGACGGACGCGCTCACACACACATGCAGGCACAAACACATGATGGGATTCCAGGTGTAATTCTATAGCCACGGTATCTACTGTTAAGGGAATAGAAATTTCATTTCGTGGCATGGCGTGGCACGGCTGTGCTCGAATATTCCTGCTCTGACGGGCATGCGGTCATAATAATAACTGTAAATTGATAGAGTGGCTTTATGAGCCTTCTGCTGGTGTGCTGATATTGGCCAGGCTCTCCTTGGGGCCATGGGAACCATCCACTGCTCTCCACAACATGGCCTCCCTCACACACACACACACACACACACATGCACACAAAATGGTGTGTTTGTCCCTTATCAGATGAAGTCACCAGCAGCATGCTACTCTCTCCCCCGCTAGACCAGATCCCAGGAGTGTCAAGAACTTGAAAGGGATTGCAAATTATTTTATTTTTTTATTTACTGCTCTTACTATTATTGTTATTATTATCATTATTAGTACTACTTCTAAAAATGTCCATAATTCTAAATGTAATAACAATATATTTTGATATTAATTTGATATAAATAATAATTTTACATAATATTAATAATTAGTATTATTATTACTAATAATAATTACTATAATAATAATAATAATAATATAAATAGTAATAATAATCAGGGATAATATGATTAAATACAACTGTTAATAAAAATTGTTAATTCAAATAAAGCTAAAATTACAAAAATAATATTAGATGAAATTGTTGCCTCGGCAATTAAATAAATGAGACTAAAATAAAATAACATCTGAAATACAAATAAATAAATCCTAAAAAAAATTTTAAACCACATATAATTTCTAAAAATAAAAAAAAATTAAAATGAAAATATAAAATAAAAGCTTCTTCAAAATATTAATAAAAACTATTATAGTATATAAATACTCCTAAAATGACACTCATAATAAACTAATATAATAATAATCATAATAATCAATCTTAAAAAGTGGAAGAAGGTAATCCCCCAGACACAGCACCAGATTATTTTGCAATCTCCAGATCGCACTCTCCTTGGAACAACTGCATTTTGTTATTTCATTTCACTCTTTATTTTTCCCCTCCACAATGCAGCATGCAGCTCTCTGATGACTCCGAAACTGAGATTGCATCTAAAATCCAGTGCCATGATTTCATTACTTGGTAAGTTGCCAAAATAAAGGAAGGTGATGGAGAAGAGGGTTGTGTCACGCTGTCTTGTGTCCCCTCAGAAACAAGTGTGCTCTGGTACAATGAGGCCATGGATATTAACAATACACTAGCATCATATTTTGTGTCATTGCACGGTTATTCAATAAATATAGTACTGCATACGACTGCTGGGGTGACATGCTCTTTCTCTCTCTCTATATCTAACTCTCCTCCTCTTCACCTCAGTTTTTATGCTCGTTAAGGAGAGGCCCTTGATTAATCTGCTAGGAAGCAGATGCCCCTGCAGGGCCGCTTTCAGCGTTTCATTAATTACCGCGATTGTAATAACGGCTATTGTGTGCATGTACTGCATGTTAGCTTTAAAACACCACTCTCCTGAGGGACCATACTGACTCCAGAACAGCCAACGGCCTTTGAGTAACCCCACCACCGTGAAAACTATACCAACTTCTGCCTCCTGCCAATATGATTTTCATCAGAAATAAAACATTAAATCTGTGTAGAATTTCTGTGCAAACAGCGTAACCACACGAAATTGCAAAAAATAATGACTGTTTTCAAGGAGGTTTACCAACCACTCCACCATCTGCCATTGTACAGGATAAACAGGTAGTCTGTCTCACCCATAAATGTAATGCAAAAGGTTTTGATTATTGTAGGTAAAAAGGCTAATATTATGCAACAATCATTCATTTATAAGTCTAACTCAAAGTAAACATACAAGAGACACATTAAACTGATACTTCTTCTTTCAAGGCAGTGGAGAAACAACACACACACACACACACACACACGCACAAACCTGCTGGGCAGTGGTTGGTACGGTGCTCTGTCAGGTCTGCCAGGCACTCAAAGTCCTGTTGGCAGTTGTCACAGGTGAAGATGGAGTCGTCATCTAAATCCTCCTCTCCCACCCTCTCGTCATGACTGGTCACACTCTGTTCTCCGTCCTCACCCGCCGCCCGGTTCTCCTTTCTATCAGGGTCTCGCTCTGATACGGCTGCATCTATGTATATACACACACACACGCACCGCAGAGAGAAAAGGGGCAAGATGTGAAATTAAGGGATTGCTACTGACAGGTGAATCAAACTTTAATAATTATTTCTGGCCTGTTATGCGTTCATTCATGTGCTGATGCAGAGCTTTTGCAAATGTCACGGGCAGCAAAACATACTGTACTTGTCAAAACTTAAATCAATAAAAATATATATATATAAATACAAGCAGATTGCATCCGGTGTTTGGGAAGCTATTTTGAGACTGCAGGTTGCCGAGACAGAACTTAGGTTTAAACTTAAGTCAAGTTACTTTTTTGAAAAAGTTGTATTCATATACATATTCACACAGACCAATATACATAATACACACACACACACGTTATAAAATCTGAATTCTCAAGCAAACTGAGGGTTGAATAAACTGAATGTGTTGTCAAAATGAATTACTAATGACTAGAAATAAAAAAATAATATAAATCTAGGCATGACATGACATAACTTAACATAAAATTATATTTGTAGTATAACATTTATTGTGCAGGAATTCAAATCAGTGTATCATTTTGTACTTCAGTTAATGATCCAAATGAATAACTTGCAAATCTACATTTGAGGGAGGGAGAGAAAGAAAGACAGAATAGCATTTAGGATTAACCAATTCATTAGAATGAATCAGAATTTCCAAATGTTACATAAAGAATATACCAATAAGACTCGCTCTACAAATCTACATTTGGGAGAGAGAAAGAAAGAGAGAATAGAATTTAAGATGAACCAATTCTCTAGAATGAATCATACATTCAAATTCTGCATATGAGGTAAAGAATCATTTACAAGAAACAAATCACCTGAATCAATTAAACTTTACAATGCTTTGCCAATGATTTGAAAAGTCACTAATTGAGTAATTGATAGAAAATGCAATACGTTACTGGAAAAACCCCACTGTTAAAAATGACCTAAAACAGATCACTTTTCTCAGCCTATCAGCATAAATCCCAACCCTAAGTGTGTCTAGTCAGAGTCAAAACTTCATCAAAGCTCCCATGAGCCGCTAGACTGAAGTGTAATAGAGGGGCCCGAGGCTTCGAGAGCCGCTTGAGCGTGAGCCACCCAGTCGCTCATGGCACATAGTAAGGACCAGTGGAGATTCTGCCACTGCAATCTTCCTTCCGCCATTGTGGCTCCATTTTCACACCTTATTATCACATTAAAGGCTCTACGCTGAAAGGACTACACACGAGACTGGAGGAAGAGGGAGGAGAGAGCAAGATTAAGTGAGAGGGAAAGAGAGAGAGACTGAGGAAGAGAGACAAGGCGGCATACAAAATGTGGGGTGGTAAGAGATTGCGAGACAGAATGAGAGCAAAGAGAACCTGATAAGATTGATCCAAATTAAGACACAAAGGCCCCCGTCACACCTGCCATTGACATGCGCTTTTGGTGGTTGGATCACAATCGGATAGCACTTGACCACTTTAAAAGCCATGTGATTGCATTGTGATTACCTAGACCCCATATGGAGGTGGTCAGATACCATTCTGACCACACTCTGCAAAAGTGTCAATGCTAATATGTTTTTTCTTCTCCGCATATGACACAAATAATATATAACAAAATCATTCAAATTCACCCTCTTATGATTTGACTGCGAGATAGCATTGAGAACTGCAGATGGATAAAACCAAAACCCTACAGAGTTATATATATATATGTGTGTGTGTGTGTGTGTGTGTGTGTGTGTGTGTGTGTGTGTGTTTGTTTGTGTAAAACGGAATAAAAGATTTGTAGCTACTTCTGTTTCATCAAGACTTTAATGTGAACAACATAGGGCAAACGATCAGGTAACCTGAATTTGTAATCAAGTATACACTACACTTTGAATCTCGTTTCAATCCCTAAATCCACGCTCATCTCAATCCCAGCCTATCCAAATTCAAGGGACTGTTAAAAATGTTTTTTTCACTTTTATTCCCTAATAGCATCCTTCACTATGGCAATGTATCTAAACGCAATAGCGCACAACAGAAATGACTGAATTATCCATCAATGTTTTTAAAATGTGTTAAATGATGGAACGTGTTTAGTCAACGCAACTTCTGATGCAATACGCAACCAGTTTTCCATTTCACGTGTATGTTTGACCGGCTCCAAAACACATAATTTAAAAGAATATGAAACGTTACTGAATAAAAGAAATCAAACAGGCAGAAAAAACAACGTCGGCAACAAGGGAAACCAAGGAGCTTAGAAAAAAAGAGCAGGGAAAGGAGGAAGCGTGAGGGCAGAGGGAGCGGTAAAGAGGAGGGAGGAAGTGGGGGCCGGAGAGAGGGAGGGCTGCTCACCGGCTCCCCCGGGCTTAACATCCTGTCTAATCATCCTGGACTTGTGCAATCAGAGAGAAGCAGGAGGTGGCCATTCCTGTGCTCCACACATTCTGATCAGCTCTAATTTGGCCAGGCCTGGCGCTGCATTACACCGCGCCGCAGCAGCTCACGCTAATGGGGCCTGCGGATCGGAGCCCGGCCAGAGGAGAGCCTGGGCCTCGATTTGGGCCCCTGCCCAGTCCGGATTGCAGGTGGAGATGGGTGGGGGGGGCTCGGTATCTGGAGGGGCATTTGGATAAGGAATCGTCGAGGTGCTCTAGTTTATTTCGCCCCCACCAGAGCAGAGGGTAGAGAGGTGGGGGTGAAGGTGGGGGCGTCGTGGTGGTTTGGAGGGTGGTGCAGGCTGGGCGAGGGGGTAGGAGGGGTATGGCCATCTGTCCAGTGGTGAGAACACCGTCTGGACAGGGAGGAGAACGGCCCCTAACTGACACTACACTGATAGAGCCCTGAGCAGCGGTTACACACATACACACACCAGCAAACACACAAAAGGTGCATTAACTACACTATTTCATCCATGAGAGCTTCTAATCTCGGGGAAAATGGATGGTGGCAGTAACCCTCGAACATTCCCTACCTCTCCTCACTCAATCACACACACTCGCACACACACACCCTGATTCCCCCAGGTACCCTCATGCCAGAGGTACAGGCACTGCCAACCAAGGCACATGCCAGCACAACCTGCTTCCATGGCAACGAGGGAGAAGCAGGAGGGGACCTTTCCCTACCCTTCTCCTCTCTCCATCCCTCCATCTCTCCAGTCATAAGCGGGGCTTGCTGGCATACATAGAAACAAGGATAAAAGAGGCCGGCGGAGCGCTCGACGCCGCTAACCTGCCTTTTAAACTTCTCCATCCTTCTTTTTCATTCTCTTTTTGCATCTTCCTTTCATTACTGGGTCTTTTTCCCCCTCCTTTCCTGTAAGCGTATGCCCTCTCAGGAGGGAAGAGGGGAGGGGAGTCTCTAGAGGGGGCCCTCCAGAACACACTCCATTAGAGTGCAGGGCCACCGTCATTACAGGGCTCCATTTCTCTCTCTGCAGTGGAAGATTGATACACACGCATCACGCATCATGCACCTCAGCTGCTGTCGTTTCACCTCCGACCGCGGCCTTGACAAACACACACGAGCGCAAACTCGTGCATAAACACGATGCACGGTGTGAGGAGAGGCTGATGGACATTGGGTGGGGCAGGGGTCGAGGTGAGGTCCGTGAACGTTTCGAGACCGGGGTTCACCCAAAGCGCCTCCCTTTTTATTTTTGAGCATTCGGTTGAAATGTTTAAAGGGATAGGATACGCAAAAAATAACCCTCACCAATGTTTTTGCCATATGACTTTGTTCTGTGAGAAAAATGGAAGACTGTTATCCATAATCTTTTGCTTACATTTATGACGAAATGGGAACTTCGAAAAGGACACAAAAGACCACAAAAGTACCCTAAAGGTGGACTTATGAAGCCATACGAAACATTTTTACACCAAAAGACAAACATTTTAGTTTTTACTGATGTTCTTCCCTTAATCATTGGTTTTGCGAGTCTAATTTATGAACAAATCATTCAGACTAATTCTGAAAATTGAATCGAATAATTTTAACTTGAACAATCCATTGATTACATTTTAACCAGTTTTTCACACAAAAAAAATATAGTTATATTATACTTGTAATTTAGCATGAGTCATTATGGATTACACTTTTGGTACTTCTATTGTGTCCTTTTTGAAAGTTGAGAGCTCCAGTTTCAATCGTAGCTGGACTGAAAAGAATAAAAAAAACACATTTTTCATTTTCTGTTCCTAAGAAGAAAGAAAGCCATACAGCTTTCAACATGAGAGCAAGTAATGACAGATTTTAGCTAGACTTTCCATTTACCACCCTCACAGGCAAAACCTAGAAGTGACTTAAGGTCAAGGCAAACAAGCTAAGTGGAATCACTCTGAATCAGTGCACAGTTTTTAAACACAGACTGACTGTGGCATGGGCAAGCTCAATGTAATCTGGGCTGTTGAGAATACCATCCAACGAGAAAAAATGTCATTCAAAAGAAATGTTTTTTTATGCTCTCTGATATATTCCTAGTGCTCAAATAATTCTCCGCTCTGCTCCATTCTCCGCTAACATATATCTCCAGCACGCACCGCTTCTCACAGAAACCGTGCTGCTATTTTTGTTTCATTTCTGCAATAGCTGTCAAGCTAGCAAGTCTGTGGTAAGTGAGCTGCTATCTGTGTTGTTAATGTAGTAGAAATGTAGTAGTAGCGACATAATGTGGTGTTTAATATTTTTATAATGTTGTGCTTCAGGTGGGCTGTTGTGGTTCAAATGAGTATGGGGGGCAATTTTGTCCCTTCAGTGTCCTTTTGCAATGAGTTGGAGGACAGACACACACTCGTGTATCTCACAACAGGGCCTAGACTCCCTCTACTGTGAGAGGGCTAGGTGAGAAACAAGCCAAAGACACACAACGCTACTGTGTGTGCGTGTTTGGTGAGGGTTACTGAGTGGACAACGGTGTTGCGAACTTGATTGAAAGCTCCATTTATCAGAGTAGAAATGATTACTGCAGTTTTTGAGAATAATAACCTTGCTATTTTGATGACAAAGACTTCACCTAATACACACACACACAGACTTTGCCGTCCCAGGTGGCGAACACTTTCCACCCCACATTTGTTCATGTATGTGAGAGAGTATTTTATCAATACTTTAAGTTAGGGTGCGTGCTGTTGTCCTCTTTCATGTGCAAGAGCATGTGTTAATGAGTGTTTGGGGGTCCTCAGCAGGGGATGTGCCCGAAGCCCACCTCACTCTCTCACAGCCAGCTGGAGCCCATGTCCCTCACTCTGCGGGCCATTATCTCTAAGAGACAGCCTGTCCCAGCACCAAAAACTCACACACAAACACATTTACCCACCATAAACCTACACAACAGATACAAACAAAATAAACGCACTACGCACACAAATTCACTCTTAATTAACAAACTAACTCATTATTCTCAGAAAGTGAGTGTGTACATAATTGTTTAGTTCTGTCAGAGCTACACATCTGCTTGGTGCTCAAATTGGACTCAAGTCTAACTAGTCAGTATAGACCTTTTTCACATTTCATCATAGTTGGGTTAACTTCGAAAGCAGACAGAGACTGATAATGGCAGTCAGAAGAGAGAACAAAATCAAATTTACCGAGCCTCCCATAGACGCTGTATTAAAAACACTCTTGCATTAACATTAACTAGTTTTTCTGTAATTTGATGCATATGTAATATAACACAAAATATTGTGTTATAAATATAAATATATATATATATTTTTATCAAAGTATAAAAAGTTTGAGGATTTACGATGCTGATGACCGTTGAAATGCGTCATCTCAGTCTTGAGACATACCCATTTCCACATTCGTAAAAAGTTGTCTCAAAAATAGCTATAGCGGGTTTTAACAGAAGAAATATTCATATACATATGTTACAAAGTAATTCAATGGTGCTCAAGAGTTGCAGTCATTAAATGCAGTCCCAAAGGCATCCTTTCTGAAAATGGTAGATTGCATATTCTAATGCAAAAGAAAAAAATATTAATATTCATAAAGCTTGGCCAACTTTTTAAACCACATGCACTTACACCATGGTCTGACTGAAACTATGATTTGAGCAGTTCATCATTATCATTGTATATTAATGATTGTTTTTCCTTATGATATTGTATAATATTCATAGTTCTACTAATAGCCCTTTCTTATTCTTTATATTAAACAGGGTTGTGTTTGTTTTACATGAGCCTCAGGTCATGAATGTGTGAGATAGTGGGCATGGTTTGGGCGGGGGGTGGAATGGGGGAGGGGGGGGGTTGATACAATCGGCAAGATACCAAACCCACCCCACACACTTTCTCTCTCAGGAAAGAAAAAACAGCCATGTTTGTGTGGGGTAATTAGATGAGGAGCAGTGAATTAGCAGAATCCACAGAGCAGTCATGTTGCCGAGCACAGCCCTGCCTTACAGGGACCTGCTAATTACCCCTTGTTAGGTTGATATGTTGTTTTTTTGCCCGTTTGCCCTTAATGGACACCGCAAGGCATCCTCCTGACCGACGGGAAGAACAACAAAATGGTAAAGCGACAAAGGATCAAGAAGATGCTTTAGTACCACTAAGCGTCCACAGATCTAACTGCACAACTATGTTGTCTTTCTAATCTCCCACCGTGCACAATAAACATTCAAGATAAAATAACATAAATCATGACAGGTGCAGTTTTTGAAATTTTCAGAGCTGAATTTTGGAATAATACATCTGATTGAAAAAAACAAAACAAATAAGCACACTATGTTCATTTGTATCCTGAAAACAAAACAAATAAAAAAAGAACGTAAATGCACTAGCATATAGATGCTAAAAGACATTATTTTAATTTCATGTGATCTTTAAATAATGCAATATAAAGCTTTCCATTTTGCATTGTGGGTTTTGCTTTGCCAAGATGGCAAGTCAGCAACTCAGCTGAAACGTTTTGAGACCTTAGCTAAGGAACTATGTCTGCGCCACTGTGTCTGCTCTTAGTTATGCTGTACCATGTGTGCGTTTAAGTGCAATAGAATGTATGTTTGATTATTTCAAAGGACAAAAAGGGGAAATCCAAATATGAGGTCATACTCACGTCATCCGATGGAGAGAAGGAAGCAGGAGACAGAAAAAGAGATCAGAAGAGAAATTGTTCGTGTCGTTTAAGTGACAGGAGGCAGGAAGAGCTATACACACATCAGAATACAACTAAACCCCAACAAAAGAATGAGTGCTGTGCTGCACTGGAAAAATATTAGCTCCAACTTCAACAAGACTTGTTCCCTATGAAAACATTAAAGCACAAAGCTGTCTTTCAACTACACCACAGATACACACACACACGGACACACACTCGAACCAGACGTGGCCAAATGTAAACCAGATCAAGGCTGCATTAGTCAGAGACCAAAGGAATTGTAGTGCTGCTCTGAGCTCGATTAGAGATGTCTGATCTCATCACATGAACACAGCCTACCTGTCAAAATCCATCGCTCATCCAGTCCCTGAAAACTGGCACAGACACGCTCTCTGATAGAAAACATTATTGATGTTGGACTGCGTCAAGACACAATGGAGAGGCGATCCAGGGTTTAATTTGGACTCCATTGCACCAGCACCTTCAAACAACGACAGATTTGCACTCTATTGTACCTTAGGGGTATACAGTTTTTTTTTAGTTTTTTTATTTATTTAAAAGGATCCCCATTAGCTGACACCGAGACGACAGCTAGCCTTCCTGGGGTCCAAACAATACATACAAAACCCAATAATTACAATCACAATTACTCCCAATTATACACTAATGCTGTCTATAAATATATAGACAGCATTAGTTGACAACAAATACAGTTTTAGTCTTTTTTTAAAACCAGTTTTTCCCTTGATCTCACGAACCCGAACTGGAAGATTGTTCCAAAACACAGTTGACCTATAAAACACGGTCCTCTTAATGGAGTCAGATTTAGGTAGGGGTAAAGAGATCTGTCGACTATTCGCCCCTCTTGTGTAATGTGAATGCATATCTGAATAGTAAATTATATTATCATAAAGAAATTTAGGAGTCCGAGTATTAATAATTCTATGAATACAGTCCATGCAGAAGAGTTATATGTAATGATTGTTACAATACTAAAGAATACTACTAGAATTTTCACAATATTTAACATCAGTTTGAACTGAACAATAGCATGTAGTTGTTTTGTCAAAATGAACTTAAGTAAATTGTATAAAATAAAATAAAAAACGTAAAATCTAATCTTTTTACTTTTCTTTTTATTTCTTTTTTTTAAGATTATTAGCATTGGCCACCAATCTTGCCATTTTGAAGCATATATATTGATAAATATACTGGTCATTCTGTCCCCCATAAATTACCATGAGCCATAGGGCTGGGTGATATCACAATAGTCTGTTTTCATATCAGTCGATATCGATAATTATCACGATAAATGTCACTTTGTTTTTTAGTTTTCACTTTAGATTTTAAGTTTAAAGACAGATTTTTGCTCAAAATTTAAAGTTGTAGAAATCAAATAGTTACTTGTGGTTTTAAACTACTCTTTATGGTCAGAACATGTCAAACAATTCATGTTTTTGAATTCTTTACACTTTTATCTTAAATCACAGAAAATACTGTAATCATGTTCTATTACTCCTTTAGTATATTTAATACATGTCTACATTTAATAATACAATAAAATTGGACACGAATTCCAATGTTTATGACAATACTATGGTGTTTTTAGTATCATTACAGTAAATTAAGGTCGATTTGTTGAATCAGCGGGTCATTTGTGTTGTTTGCTGAATCTCACAGCGCTGTTGAGTGTTCGCGGGCCCGAGTAAACGCATCTGTTCTGGTGAGATCGCGCTGCAATGCTATTCTTCTTCTTCTTTTGTTTATTGGCAGGTCACACCAGTTCCCGCGTTGTGTTGCTGTTTGTGCAGATAAACGTGTGTCTGTGTGTCACGGTTCAAATGAGTCGCGCCTTTTCATTCCGCTTTTGGCACATAAACATTATATTGAACATTTATCGAACTCTTCATATCGTTTTATCGAGGAAAATTATATCACGATAATTATCGCTATCGATTTTTCGCTCAGCCTTAACATGACCAATTAAATAACCCATATTGGCTGACCACTAGCTATAAGGCCACATGTATGGTACATCTACATCCGCACTGTTCATACTCCAGTTTGGAGTTGGGACAAGGGCCCCTAATGGCCCAGCGCTTGAGCAGGTGCAGTGCGTGCACGTGGTCTCTCGGGGGAGTGCAGGGCCTAACGCGGTAAACATGGGACCTATTTAAAGCAAGCAGGCCTCTCTCTCTGGCTCTGCTGGCCTCCGCTAGCTGTTTCCACAATACCGCACTGCCCCTTGGGACCCCCGCTTGCCAGCCACACTGTACCAGTCTCCCCTCCTCTAGAGACCCAGCACCCAATGCTTGTGCACCCAGACAAAAAAAAAAGTTGGAGATGATGAAAGAGTGCGTCATGGAAGGATGGGAATTAAATCACAGAGACACACAAACAGCCATACAGCTGCTTACCGATGCCATCACCTGTTCCAGCCCATGCTTCTAAAAGTTGACATGCGAATGTGCGAGCCTCGCATACACACTACGACGCGGAAATATACACGCGCGGCGACATGCTAATGCATACACACACAGAGACGCACACCTCCTCTTCACACATTAAAACTGTTTTCCTGTCGCTGCCTTGGGGAAATTAAAAATATATTATGGACCTCCAGAGGTTCGTGCAAGGAGATGAAGAAAAATAGAGAGGGACACAAATGAGAGAGCGAGACAGACAGCGAGACATGAACGGAGAGAGAGGAAGACACACGAAATCACTTGAGGGATAGAGAGATGGATCTCTTGGTTGTGTCCTCTTTTCTAAACTGCCCACTGCATCATGGAGAAAGAAGGCCATTTTGGGGCTGCAATGTAGCCGACGGTCATCATTGCTCCTGTCCTCCTCCCACCCTCCCCTCCTCTCATCCCTCGTTCCCAGTCACCAAACGGAGAATGCATGGCTGAATCCTGTTCAGGTTAGATTCCAGAGGGGACAGAGCATGTGCAGGGACCAGGAGACTGACTGATATTTCACTCTGTCTGCGAGTGTGTGTATACACACACAAAATCATCTAAAAGATCTTGCCAATCCTCTGCTTCTCAACAGTTGCTTCGGTAGGTCCAAACAAAAAAATGGTCAGTTATGAGCCAAACCGAACTCCTGCTAGCCTAATCAGTCTAATGTTTTGAAGTGATTCAAATACGACAGCAAGATTATATAATGAACTGGCTCTAGTAATTCTGTATGAATGAGTTATGACAGGCCTGAAAGCATCAAACAAATCAATGTAAATATTTTACACTTTATATAATACATGCTATCATAGAGTTGAATGATTAAAAAAAAATCATTATTACTGTTCACTGACTAAAATATATAAATATTTTAGCTGCATTTATTTGATAAAAAATACAGTAAAAACAGTAAAATTTGTAAATATTATCAATTTAGTATATTCAATTTTCTATATTTTCTATATTAAATTAAAATTTTGGTTTCTTTTTCTTATCTTAGTTCTATGTTTTTACAGGAATTTGATAAATAGAAAGTTAAAAATAACAGCATTTATTAGAACTTTATTAGAATTTTTTTGTAACAGTAAAGTCTTAGCTTTCACTTATTATCGTATTAATGTATCCTTGCTATCCTTGTATCTCTTTACAAAAAAATCTCTCACTGTTGGCAGAATTTTGAGGAATGTTAAAAAAAATGTATTAAAAAAAAAAAAAAACACCATGTCAATGTGACAGTCATTTCATGTAAACGCACCTCAAGAAAGGCATCTGACTAAGGTCAGGTGAACCCAAAAGTTTATTAATTTTACAGGCCTTTCATTAACATTGATTAGTAGCTAATCAATCAGGCAAACTGCAGATGAGTATTTTTGAGAATACAGTATGAAAATGTGTCATTATGTCCCCAAAAAAAAGACTAAATTGATTTCTTGTTTAATATACATTTAAACTGGAGCCAATTAAAAAGTTGGCAAATAACAATCTGAACTTCTGGCCCAACCAAGTCTCCAAAAACAGCTCTGCTCTGTACTGCACTGACTGCAGAACATAGCTTTCTTTCTCCCTCTTTCATTCTGGCCTCGACAAAAGTTTAATGTGTGCCGAGTTTGACAGCAGAGGCTATTAAGAGGGTCATAAATAGGACTGGTTCGGTGACCCGCTGCCAAATAAAACCAGAATACAACAGCTCCCTTTCTGCCTGAGGAATACACAGGTGACCAAAAAGCTCACATTACGGGTGAGGTCACAATGACTCGCCCAGTGTGGGTGAGACCGAGGGAGAGCAGACGGAGCAATCCGATTGGCTGCGTTAAGAGGTCCTGCCGGCCCACCAATAGCTGAGGGAGAAAATGAATAAAATAATTCAATTCAAGATCATTACAACCCCTATCGGCCAGCGCACAGGGATATGAGCAGCCTTTTTCCACAATGAATCATAGTCGGGGACACGCACACAAATTGGGTGCTTGTGTGCGTCGATGTGTGTGTGAGTAATAATGTACTTGATCCCTGCAAATGTGCGTCAGACGATGTCCTATATGTTGACAAAGCAATGTCTCTAGGGCTATTGTTTCAAAGTGTGCATGTGTGTGTCTGTGTGTGTGAATGCATCCAAAAGCACTGCTCCAGCTCTTTGACAGGAAGCAGGAAAAACAATGCTCAACTTCACAGCTCTGATGGCACTTATAAAAAAACAATTCCCCCTCCCTGCGCCGTCTTACGAAAAATGACAAGCGTCTGCATCTGTCTCTATAAACTCTTGCTCTTCCTCCTCTTTCTTTCCTTCGACCAACCACCCCCCCTCCCCACCACCATCTCCCTGAGTCTCCAGTGTCAGACCTGGCTCATTTTCTCTCTTTTCTCCTTTCCTTCTCTTCTTCCCCTCTGGGCCAGGGAGGGACGGGTTGTTTTTCTATCTCAGGGAGCACAGGGTGGAGAGAGAAAGACACAGAGAGAGAAAGAGAGAGAGAGAGAGAGAGAGAGAGAGAGGGAAACGGGGGGTGTACCTCCGGCCCGCTCCCCCAGCGGGACAGACCAAAGGGGCCTCAATCAGGTCCTTGGGGGCCTGCGGGTGGGGGGGCGGGGATCTAACTCTTTCCTTTAACCTCTCTACCCCTTAACTCCAACCCCCCCACAGCACTCGCTCCAAACTCAGCACACATTTTCCACTGAAGAGAAGGGGGGGGGGGGGGGGGGACGAAGTGAATTTAATACCAGGAAAAGCCTGCCAGTGTCCTTGTCGACATCATCTCCTAGGGAATAAAGGGAAGGAAGGTTTTTTATCTTTTTAAATAAGAGATGGCGAGCGGCCCCCTGAGCCCCAGCACAGCAGCACAAACAAACACAGGAGAGAATATGGATAGGGGGAAGGGATTCAAAGAAAGAAGGGAAAAAAGGGAGACAAAGAGGAAAGAGAAAGGAAAAAAGAGGAGGTGATGCGGAATGCGACCAAGTCCACCTGGAACAGAGGTGGGAAAAAAAGGCTTATTAGCTTGAGCAAATGGGGTTACGGCACGAAAAATGAAGGAGAGAGGGATGACGTGAGGAGTTGAGGAGGAGAAGCAGGGAGGAAGTACGGAGGGTTTAGCGAGAGCCCTGGGACTCCCCTTCCTGCTGTATCTCACACACGCAGCACTTTGCAGCCACCCAGGACCTCAGTCAGCACCCCTCCAGCACTCCCTCAGGGCCGGTTAGGAGGGGCCCACGTCATCCCCTCAGGCCCCCGGGGGCTGCTCTCTCTTACTCCCTTCTCTCTGCTGAGCTCACCAGGATGCAACACGCACATACACTCGCAAAAGTACAAACACACACGCTCTCCATATCTGACTTCAGTGATTTTAATACCCTTATGAGCAATACGTTTCCAATTAAGGCTATATATTATTTTACTTAGGCCTTTGTAGACATGTTTATTGATAGGAATACTAGAGGAATGACAGGAAATAATGGGGAGAAGGGGGAAAGGGTCGGGGAAATGGCCTCAATTGCATATCAATAACATCAGATCCCATAAAGATTCATCCAGTGGGGAACTAAATAGATATATTTTTTGTGTTTTTCTGCATTTTGAAGTCTTAAAGTGCAGGCACATTTACTGTTGCTCAAACAATATTTCCTTGACATAATCTAGTCAACAGTAATCCACATGATCTGGAGTTAGATCGCAACTTTAAAATGATCCAAGAAATGTATTTATCTTCTAAATACACTTCCCTGCACAAAAAAAAGTTTGCCTTTGAAGTATTTTATTAAAATATCTTAAAACAAGCTTACTTTTTGGCTGTCAACAACCCCTCCTGCCACTAACCGGTCATATAGAAACCACTTTTTATAATCCAATCAAATCTCAACAGGTGAATGCTATCACATCCCACCCTACCGTATCCTGTATCTTTCAGAGCAAGGACTAATTCATTCATAACCCGAAACAAAATGCACAGCTGTGTAGTTTGTTGGATAACATGCAGTCCAACAAAGCAGCTTGGTTAATGCCGTGATAACATTTTCACACTCCCGTCCCATCCAAATCCGGACAGATACATCTCCTCGTTTGAAAACGCTCGAGTAGTGAAAAGGGCTTCTGAGGTAATTGGTTCAAAAGCAAAATCTAATATTCAGAAAGATGCACGATCTAAAACACCCTGCTCGGATTTTGCCAGATAGGAATTTTCCTCTCCAGAGAGGAGGTGTAATCAAACTCGTCAAGTCGTGCGATATTACATTCTGAGTGCGGCAAAGTGCCTTTACGTTCAGACAGGAAGCGGCTCTAAGCCTCCAGTCCAGCATGCACCTGGACGCCATCCTCTTGTGCCTTATGAAAAACTCTCCCTCCTTTCCTCCCTTCCTCCCTTCCTCCCTCTGTGCGCAGGGCTGCAGGCCATGTGGAATTGATATTAGAGATTGTGATGCAGCGGGTCGTCTCCCAGGAGCAGGGGGTTGGATGTATCGTGCAGGACGCCACGCTAGCGAAATCATACCTGTCTGAACAGAGGAGTCCCAACCACTGGCGCACTCTGTAGATTCGGCCTCCTCCACCGCTACCGGAAAAGAGAGAGAGAGCGTATTAGAGCGTTTGTGTAGCCAAACCACACATTTCAGGCACACAAACATTTTCGGCATTCTTCTCAGAAGCGCTCCACATAAACGGCGGCCCATCTTAAGCCTATGATGAGTTCGATCTGATTGTTGGATGCACATCAAAGGGCTTTATTGTGTGTATGTGCTCTTTGTTTGTCTTTGTGCTAATTTTGGAGGTGCAAAAACAGGTAACGGGAGGCAGTGATATGAGAGGAGGAATGTGTGATGAAGGTTTTCCTGGGCATAGTCAAGGAAGGAAGCCCCACTGGCACACAAACAGGAAGCAGCAGTGTTCAGGACACAATAAGAACTTGGACCACCCCCCATAGCCTCACCACCATAAACACACACACACACACACACACACACATTACCGGTCTCTACAAAACTCCCCGTAGCCTGGAAGCACTTTGGCACACAGTCTAGAATGGAAACACACACTGTAACTTTTCAACAACAAACCCAGTCGGTAATTTGTGTAACCTCTCCACATCAGAGGCATCAGTGCATGAAGGAATATGTCGAGTAATTTATAACAGCACTTTTTGAGCATGAATGGACTATTAAGTGTAGAAGTCTTCACACTCGGTGAACAATGTCCATGAAGATAAGGAACAAAAAGCAGGAAAGATAAACATCAATGATGAGGTTCAAAAAGGGCTAAGACATAATGAAGCTATCAAACTAACCACATGAATATTTAAAGCGTTAATTAAGCCAAAATTTAACTTATGTTATTATTTACTCCCGCTCGTGTTGTTTCAAACCCCTTGAGTTTTTTTATGTAGAAAACAAAAGGAGGTTTTAGGAGGCAAGCTCTTTTTCAGTTACAGTGAAAGTCAATAGGGAGTGGAGAAGTCAAAAAAATAAAATAAAATAAAATAAAATAAAATAAAATAAAATAAAATAAAATAAAATAAAAGGCATTAATGTGAATGTTCACACTGTTCTTTTTCAGTTATAATAAAAGTCAATAGGGATTGGAGCAATCAATGTAAAAAATTAAACAAAAAATTTAATAAAAATAACATTAAATAAAAATAAAAATAAAATATTCTGCCTAGTATCACTTAAGTCGCCTTCACCTTCAGTCTCTGCTAAATAAATGTAAATGCCATTTTATCCTTTTTT
The DNA here is from genome assembly GCF_023724105.1 of Carassius gibelio. Lineage (NCBI taxonomy): Eukaryota > Metazoa > Chordata > Actinopteri > Cypriniformes > Cyprinidae > Carassius > Carassius gibelio. The sequence goes on along the minus strand of NC_068413.1, from coordinate 8,502,512 downwards.
TCGGAAAATGAAAGTCATTTTCTCTAACACGAGAGTGAGTAAATGATATACGTTTATTATTTGAGTGAACTGTTCCTTTAAATAGAGTTTATGTGAGAAAAGAAACAAAAGTGGGAACAAGAAAGACAGGGAGAGCCAGAGAAAGCACGAGAGAGAGACTGAATCTGCTCTGTGTAAAGGAAATTGTGGTTAGATATTCTCCCACTGGCATTGGGCATCACAGTCTCACTAAACCCACTTCCTCTCAGGAAAAGACTCTCAGAGAAAGCGGGGGAAAAAATGAGAGACAAAAGGAGAGAAAGACAGAGTGAGGGAGAGAGAGAGAGAGAGAGAGTGAGTAACAAACTGTACTGTCCCTGACAGCCATACTACATTCCTTCCACATTATCTGTTCCTTAATTACACACAGACTCTCTTTTCCTCTGAAAAACATACACACCACCAAGTGCCGTCTGGGCCACCGTACAGCGTCCTCGCTGAAGCTGCTCCCAGCAGGGTGGTCGGTGTGAACTTGACTCCACTACCACCTCCCTGTTCCATATTCTACTCCCAAGCCAAGGCCAACAGGCCCCTGTTTTCCCTTTCAGTGCTGTGGAATATTAGGACCACAGACGCTCCAGCCAGGAGTTCCAGCGCAAAGCCTGCCGTCAAAGCCCGAGGAGCCGAGCCAGGTCAGAATGACTGGCCTGTTACCGGACGCCAAGTGCTTGAGCCCAGAAACAACAGAAGGCCTTTGCTAACAGGACACTGAGGTCTTCTCTTCCACTCCTTTCAAAGTCAAGGGATACATCACACCTCTCTTTGCCTTTCTCTTGTCCTTTGTTTAAAAGTCTCTCACATTTTTCCCTTGTTATTCAAATTCCCACTCTAAAATTATTCTTGTTCCAGACTTGGAGGCAGTGTTGAGTAGAACTGGAATACGTGTAATTCATAAACAGATCACAAAAATAAAGTGGTTGAGTCATTTACAAAATAAGGATGGCATATATGGTGTCCCCCAAGTGTTGTCTCTAGTGGTCGACCGATATGTCGCCAAGGCTGCTATATTGCCAAGGCCGATATATCGGCCGATATTTGGCAAGTTTTCCCGCTTGGCCGATGTGTTAGAGGCAGAACTTTTTTTTGACGGCGCTGAAAGCAACAGCGCCTGAGTTCACACAGCTCACATTCTCCCTTTTGTTTAGTGTCGTCATTAAGTCTGTCAAAAAATCAGATAGAACCGTTAAATAAAGGAATTAATGTATACAAAAAGTATTATAACAATTGCTTTTATATTATTAGTAATAGAAAGGCAAACATTATAAAACTTTCTTGTTTGTCGTCAGCATTACGCTCTCTCATGTCTCTTTGTTGAGTATTCACGGAGTTACACTTCATTTTAATGACGTGTTTGTACATGACGATCAGCGCAGACAGGCTGCAGACAGCACACATACTGATAAGACGCTCGGGAGAATACAGACACATAACTTCATAATCATACTTAGCGTTGTGATTCGGAGATGCTCATTGTTCTAAATAAAGTTGGTAATGAACCCTCTTTTATGGCCAAACGCTTTGAAAATCCCGCTGTACTCACCGAGATTAGAAAAGCAGTCATCAGTGAAATGTTGTGAACACAACAAAAGGGATTTGTTGTACTGCTCTGGTATTGTGGTAAAAATGAATTTTAGCCATTGGTTCTTCTGATCTTCATTCTTTGGCAGTGAAAATAAAACAAACTTGCCTTTACAATTAAAAACACACTGTGTCCTCGACATGATGCTCTCACACCAACCAGAGCGTCTGTGTGGGGGGGTGGGGCTGGTCAGAGTTCCGTTTCTCCCATGACGGTAGGCGGAGATTATTATGCAAAGTGCTCCTAGTGACGTAAATAGAGATGGCCAAAAGATTTGAAATCTATAACGACTCGTTTCAGCGAATCAGAGTCGACTCCTTACTTTAGAAGCCAATAACTTTATAAATCGTGTACTTTTTAGTTGAATTACTTTGTTTACACTGATGGACAGCTACATCATACACTGTAATACAGGTAATTTTTGATTTCCCATCTGTGTGGCTCTTTAAATATTTATTTATTTGTGAAAAAAACTTTGTCATCTAAAGTATAAGTATGTTTATTTTACACATTTTTATTTTACCATTGTCAAATGATTTCAAATTTTGTAAATATTGGCTTTATATCGGCCCCCTTGCTTTCCAAGATATCGGCATCGACTGTCCGTCGACCACTAGTTTTCTCAAACAGATTACGAAAATCAAGTGTTTGGGGCTTAAATAATTTAATTTAGTTTCTGTCACAATTTATATTCTTTATGTAATTGTATAATTATTTATTTATTTATTTATTACTTTTTTTTTTAAATCTTATGATTCTGATGGGATCTTCGGGTTTATCGTAAATAGCATTTCTTTTTTCAATGTGTTATAAACGAAGAATGAAAAACACTGCAAATCAGAAAGTGTAAAAGGATTTTAAAAATTATCCATTTGTAATTACTAGAACATATTATAATGTAAAATACACTTGTGTGATTTAAATATGGAGTACTTATTGGACTAAACAATAAATTGGTTTGTAATTCACAAATGAACATGACTGCAGTCAGGCAGCATCTTAGCTTGCACATTTAGCACAGGTTTGGGAGGAAGTTCATGGTGGAGCCAGTGATGAACATTTTATACCAGGCCCAAAAATTGCTTATCATCTACCCAGCTTAGATGCTCTCCTACTCTTCTCTGACCATCTCTTCCCTTCAGTGTAAGTTTGTATTTGTGTGTTCTTTCTCTGTTCACAGAATAGTTTCTCTCCCGGCCTGAGTCGCGTCGATGCGGTGTTATACTGTTTATCAGGGGAGATATCATGCAGCTTTTTCTAGTCAGATCTTGCTCTCTTGTTCTCCACTGTGCAGGGCTGGGCTTCCTCCCCCCTGGCTTTATGGTATGCTCCCGGTAGTCTGTAGGATCCACTATGAGTGCTGCTACTCATAAAACAAAACGCACACACTTACAAACACACACACAGAAAACACAGTATCTCTCCAGAAACCCAACCTACACTGCAGGTGCTAAGCACACTTAGACACCCACACTCACACAAAACATCTACCTTCCTTAAGAAGAGATCATTAGTGGTGATTACTTGTTCATATTCATGGTTAGAGGTTTACAAAAAACCCTAACCCTAAGGATTAAAGGGATAGTTCACCTCTATGCATATTGTCTGTGGAAAAATACATTTTGACAAAGTAGCAGTGTTTTTGTCCAAAAACGCAAAATTTCCCTTTTGAAATGTATATTTTAAAAAAATATGAAATATTTAAATATTGTCTTTTGTATTCCACAGTGAGCAACTAATACTGTAACATTTGTGCTACAGACATTAAAGATAATTCTGCGTCTCGAGTTTGACCTTACGTTTGACCCTAATAGCCCCAATATGGTTTACTATTTTTGAAAAACTGACTTAAAAAAAAAAGGATTTTGAAGAAGGAACCCCACGCTATGCATAGGGACCAGAGTATCAAAGAAACTTCAAGGTGGGCTCTACTGATCTGGATGGCTACATTCTACCCCATCAACACCTTCACAATCATCCAGAACACGCTGTCTTGGTGCAGTCCCATAATTCAAACTGAAGCATCACCTAAATCTCAGCCGCACCACGACAAACACTTAAGACTCCTGGACCAGGCGAGGGACGTCACATTCCTGAAGACACGTCTTCCCAACGGACGAGGAAAAAACGCTAAATTACTCCCAATCAGAGCGCCACTCATCCCCCATTTCCCGCTTCATTAGAGGAAGGATATTGGAGTGTAGTCAGGCAGAGAGAAAGAGCGCAGGAGTGCGGAGGAGGAACAGGGTTACGGTAGACAAATGCCCTACGTCTCCTCAAACACACACACACAGAGACAGCTCCGTTCAGCCCCGGGCTTCAGCACAACAGCACCACACACAGTTGAGCCCCGATCCCTGTCTAAAAACAAAGCTGCCGGCGGCACTGGCAGACCTCTGCCTCCTACACACTACTGCACTGCACTGGGCTCGAGCCAAGTAAGACATACTTACTTGCTCTCTGTCTCACACACACACACACACACACACAACTACAACTCCAGACCCACTGTGAAGTCAATGGTCAGAGATATCAGTGAATGAACAGCTATATGAAAGTGATTGCAGATTCTACACAATATAAATTATTACTATTACAAGAACCTAAACACATCAAGGTGTGGCTGGCGCTCATCTACAGGGATGGGCCGTCCAGCTGCTGACCACTGGACTACAGATGGCCCTCTGTACACACTTGCAGTCCTGAGTGACTCAAACTCTCCAACCCTCCTAAAAAACAAGAATAAAACATTAAACCCAAGAGGATATTAAGACCTCACACTAGGATCCGCACAGCCAAACACAACCCCGCACGGAAAGAAACAAAAGAAGAGGACGATTGGGAGAAGAGAAAAAAAAAAGTCATTAGAAGGAGTTTTAAAAGCAGCATTCTATTAAAAGCATCTTCCTGCTCTCCCTCATTAGCTGAGCATATTTATTTCTGTGTATCTTGTCTTCATCCCCTGTCGCCCTGCATGCAGAAAGTGCGGTTGTTGTGAACTGCGACGCGACGCAACGGGGGGTGGATTGGGGGGGGGGGGGGGGTTAAGCCATAGCAAGTGTGAGATGAAGAGGAAATGTGAGATATATAATGGGCATATCATGTGATTGTCGACCATCCACAATCAACCAATCATCAACTTTATATTAGTGACTGACCGATATAGTAAATACTTGTACTAGTGACTGACTGATTTCGGGCAGGCCAAAAAACATTTTGTTAAAAAAGTATTTACATTGATAACTGATCAACGTTAATATTATAATTCTACACAGTTTTGTCTAAATAAATTAAAATGCATTTTAAATGTACAGTAATCATTTTAAAGAGGTTGAAAGTTTAAATTAAATTGTACATGTTTTTAAATAATAACTTTAAGGTAACATTAGATGTCGGCAAATCTAAATGTAAAAATAGAAGAAATAAGCATGCATAATTAAATACTCAATATCAACCAATAAAAAAGGTCTCCAATATAACCTTCGTATTTCAAACACACAGTGTACATCTATAAAACAAATCTGTTAATTGTGATTAAAATACTGAAAACGACATACATTTTACATTTTGTGTACATCTCATTTGCTAAAATTAAATTGTATGCTACTCTACTCTAAAAACAGTAATATTGTAAAATATTATTACAATAAAAAAATCAGTGTATTTTAAAAAGTATTTATTCCAGTGATGCCAAAGATGAAATTTCAATGCAAACTTTTAAGTGTTAGTGTATACCGCTGTATTATGTTGCCAGTGTCGGCCTACCACTAAAAAACCTGCATACCTTATTCACTTTTGGCATTGTGCACTGGTGAAAGGAAGGCTCCACATTGCAGGCACTGACACTGCTTCCTTCCTCTAGAACAGCTCCTGCTTGTAAAATCTTTATACAGTGGGGTGCGCGTTCTAATGATAACAGCATGTTTTAAATGTTACCTTGGATACTCTGCATTTCCTTAACATGCTCTAGAGCTACACAGGAGCTGGAGGGAGGAGTAGAGATTGACGCCGTGCCTCCATTTCAAGATCCAAAATGGACACCACTGACCAGTGTATTTGCATGCTTTTACATACGGTGATATCTCAATGTCAGTAACTCTAGATGGATCTGGACCTTATGTTATAAGGTGACCAGTTTTATGAAATGAAAACTGGGGGTACTTTTAGTTCAGTGGGCAATATGTCATTGAATTAGGAGTATTTAGTTTTTTACCCACACTATATTCCCATTGGTGCAGCTACTTAACTCACATATGCAGTACCTAAATATTAATAAGGATTTATAAATTTTGAGGACTGTTTTGAATGCATAAATTTTTTTTAATAAAAGCTCCACTGATTAGTCAGCCTTACCAAGTTTAACTAAAATATTAGAATTAGAATTAGCCTATAAACAAGCTAAACTATGAATAAAATAAACTATGTGTGTGTGTGCGCGCATGTATTAATTTCACACGTAGGAAAGGGTTAATAAATAATCAGCATCCTGGGGAAATCTCCCCCTTTTTAGCACCATTGCAGGGGTGGACTGCTGTTTCTTTTTCCATTTAAACTATTATTTAAAGGAAGAAAGAAAAAGGAAAAAAACACATTTTCCCCCAAGGGCCATCTTCAAACTCCGTCTCTTCATCTCACTCGCACACACACACACACACACACACACACACACACAAATCCTTGACACAATTTATTTCTATATTATTGAAATTCCTCCTCAGTTAATTACTGCTGTGTTGGAGTGAGCATGCAGCGTTATTTGCATTTCTGGGTCCTGTTAAGCAGTGTTAAACAGCACCGTCACCACACACACACACACACACACACACACACACAATCACAGAGACAAATATATGAGTGTAGCTGACGGCAACACAGTGATCAGCGTAGCAGAGCGGAGAATAGGACGAGGGTAGAGATCAAACAAGCGCGTCGTAACAAGATGGCAAACACAACGCTCGCATTTAGCCGCCAAAACGCTTGCCAGCCGGTGGGAGAATGACACAGCCTTTAATTGTTTTCAAAATGAGCGCTTTAAATTAACAACGGGCGATGCTTATCTACCAAAATAACAAGGGTATGGGGAAATCACAATATGTATGCACAGATGTACACGCACAGCTTGTAAAAAGTCTGGCTTGTACTTTCACTAATGTCACCGAATGAAACTGCAAAACAATTAATACTGTTTTCAAACAGGTTTCCGAATCAGGTGTGCCATTGGTTGGCCAAATAGATCCTTATCCTGCTTCAAACTCACACCATTGGATTAGCCAGTGTTGCTGGTCGTGATTTTCAGACAAACAGAAATGTTTTGATAGCGCCACAGAAGCACTATGTTTATCCTTTTCAGAAGAAATCAATGCACCTTTTGGGGCAAGAGCACAATGGCGAAGCCAACTGCAGCTTGACTTTTACAATAATAATATTTGAAAGAGAATTGTCTTTCTGAGTTTCGTTCTTCTGTTGAACATAAAATATATTTTTAAGAATGCAGGTAACCAAACAGTTACTGGTAGCTACTGACTTCCGTAGTTTATTTGTCTATACTATGGAAGTAAATGGCTACCAGCCACTTTTTGGTAACCAACATTATAAAAAATTACTTATTTTGTGTTTAACAGACGAAAGAAATGAATATAGATTTTGAACAACACGAGGGTGAGTAAATGATGACAACATTTTTATATTAATTTAATGTTGTGATATACAGTAGTAGTGACATATCTTCTCAGATGTGATGTACATTTGAATGAAATGGGCACTCGATAATATTCATAGTTGTTGATTGGATGAAGGCAAATCTGAATGCAAGCTTGAGGTCAAATATAAGAAAAGGGTGGGGTTTATACAGACTAAATGATTAGAGAAGTCTGTCATTCAGACATTTCACTGATTAAAATGAGATTATAACATATTTATCCATAATTATGAACTACAAAAAATATAAATTATTAAGGCACTGTGGTCACAAAGGTTCAAATCTAACTCGCAATATAATTCCTGCCTTATCTCATATCTCATGTTGTGAAAAAAGTGTCAAAAAAAAAAGTCTGAAAGAAAGGAAGAACAAAACAGCAATTGTTGCTACAGTGGTTTAATGTAGAGCTATACACAAAGAAAGCAGGTGTGGATAGCTGTCCGTAAGATGCTCGACAAGCATGAAAAGCGCATCAAATTCCCCCCCGGACATAGCCACAGCTAGAAAAATGGAGAACTGGGGGTGAATTCAGTTAGCATCTGTTTATATAACCCTTGTCGTTGTGACTAGCAGGATTACCAGAACACACTCCTCCAGAACCAAGGAGGAATTCCGTCAGGATCCTTCGTTTTATCAAATCAGGGATGCGTTTCACCGCGAGAGAGAGATTCTGACAACAAGGAGATGCTGCACGTACAAAGAATGAGATCGCATCTCTTAACCCAGAGAGAAGAAACATCCTCGCCCTCAGACCTGATGCTGCGAGGGCCCTTAACGAGCACACGTGCATATGCGGACCCTCACACGCGCACACATGCACGCCGGCCCCCTGCTTCTCCCAGTAAGGGCCAACACACTGCAGGTAAAACTTCAAAGATCAGCATTGCACTGCAGCGCCATGCCGGAAAAGACCGGGGAGGAAAGAATAGAGAGAAGAAAAAAAGAAAATGAAAAGAGAGATTGTTTAAACAGTCGTTCTAGTACGGCTTGTATGAATATCAATTTTGAGAGAGACAAAAAGGCTAATAGATGGGCGGAGGGAAAGCGAGAATATTATGCAGACGCACCTCCAATGACATTACAATAAAAAGCTCTTGTGGACCACTGTTGGTATGTGTGTTTGACATGGAGAGAAAAAGAGAGAGATGGAAGGGAAGGGAGAAAGTGAGTTAGTGAACGCTCAGGGGGAGTCTCACCTGGGCCCGGCTCTGCTGCAGCCGTCTGCAGGAGATTCAGCTGCAGAATACCTAATGCGTGTGTGGAGGGGCGTGCCGTACAGCCCTGTTACTGGCCCCGGGCCATTCTGTATGATTAAGTCTTCTACACTTAAGGGATAAAGCCTTGCTCTCCTTCTCTCCCACTGGAAGCCATTAGCAGCCCCCCATTTGCAGCTCAGTGTGTGTATGTGTGTGTGCCCTGTGCGTGTTTGAGCCCATGCATTTGAATGGGTTCATACCCCTGTGTCTTTGTGCTCCAGCCTTGTTTGTGTAAGAGTGTGTGTGTGCTGCTTCCTGAGCAAAGCGTGTGTGATTTTGTCAGTACAAAACAGCTCCACAGCACCCTGGGATTAGTGTCCAGCAGTGAGCTGTTTGGGCCCAGAGTGCATTGCGGTCCGGCCCCCTCATTAGAATGGGCCCACACAGGGCCAATGGCTGCCGCCGCAACATCACAATCAGGGGCCTGTTGGGTGTCCCCAAGAACTGGAACCCCGGGCCCCAGACTGTCACGCATACACACACGCTTGCTCTGGATTAATCACGTCGGGGTCCATAGCTCTGAGGGTGGGGGGCGTTTGATCTCCTCCTGTCCAACATGTGGCACAAACATCAGCACAAAAAACATGTGTGACACACACGGAGTAGTGGTGAATTCTGAGGTTTTGCCATGTATTATTAAAGAAATTACAAAAGGACAACCTTGTAGATGGCGGCTGGTAAAATGGCTACAGGTTCTAAAATGTGATTGGATGCTGAAATACACATACCTAAAGTTCAAATCTTACAGTTAGTAATAACAACAATGAAAAGTTTGACTTTTATTAAACATAATTAACCCAATATATTGGGTATTTCATGGTAATTTTGGTAATAGATCGATATGTCAGAATATTACTTGCTTGACCAAATATCACATTATTATGTAAAATCTGTCAATTTTAGTTTTTAGTGAATTTTGACAAAAAAAGTGTGTAAAATAACTTCAATAAAATAATGGACAGACTGATAGAGCAATAGAATGATAGCTAGAATGAAAGACAGAATGACAGAATAATAGATCAACAGGTTGATAGATTGCATGATAGACAGTGACAGAATGATAGAACGATAGAACAAATGATAGATAGAGCGATAGAACAAACAATAGATAGAACAAATTATAAAATGAACAATAGATAGAACACTAGAGCAAACGATACAATGAACAACATATAGATAGAATGACAGCTTGAACGACAGACAGGACGATAGAACGATAGAACGATGGATGGATGGATGGATAGATCTGGGCCTACTGATAAACCCAAACCTGAGTAAATAGGAACCCTTTCGGCCACTGAACCCAGTGTTAAAAAGCATAAGGCGAGGCAATCAACATTTAATAAAGAAAATCAGAGGCATCCCGCAAGTCCTGCAGTGGAGATGATTTAATGGCCGCTATGTGTGGCTTCATGTCGCCCGTGTTCTCCGGGACAGAGAAAAACACATTATAAATGAAGAGATCCAGCATGCTGTCCATCACTGCCATGTTTCTGGGTTAATGACGCCTTAACGGTCATCCTATACTGACAAACAGTCTCGCCATGAAGGAGAGAGGGAGAGTGGGAGAAGGAGAGGCAGAGTGTCTTTCATTTCCAGATAATTAATAATAGATAAAAGCCTGACTTGTTCTGCATGGCTTAATAGCTTTTAATAGCAGGGAGAATGACGGGAACACGCACGGCTGTGTCTCCAGACGCTGGCCTGCAGACCTCCAGAGACACCGTCATCTTGCTGCAGCACAGAGGGGGGAGGCGTACCTGAGCCAGAACAGACAGACACACACACACACACACACACACACACACACACGATCGGAGAGAGGCAAGCATGCTAAAAGAAGCCCATGTACTTACTCAAACACACGCAGGCACAAACACACCCGAGAGAGCCCCGTTCGTAGGCCTGCTCTCTGAATGGTGCAATTCACTACTGCCAGTACGCATATAAAAATACATACGCTCTTTCCCGTAAGCACTACACACATCACAGGAAACCACCGAAGATCAATACCCGGACACAGCGGTATGAAGCCATTCAAAAGAGGGGACTCGACTACATGGAGAACGGACACACATACACACAAACGGTGGCTACAGCACATAAACACACACAAATGCCTTGTGCTGAAATGCATTGTATTATATTAGTGTGTGTTTACTACAGCGATAAGCACAATATAGTCCGCTGGACCACAGCAATGGCTGCAGGTAGTAACGCTCATTGCTGCAAAATTACTGCACCATTTCTGCTGCATCAGGTCTGAGAGCCATACAATATTAGAGGTGAGGAGGGGAAAAACTATTCAAATTTATATTTCATAGTAACGATTTTAAATACAGTGATATTTTACCTCATAATGCTTTATTAGCAAATGTTGCATGATGTGTATTGTACAGTGAGGCATTTAGTAATAGCCAGCCTAGTATTGTGGAGCCATAAATGGACACGTTTTATTTATTTATTTATTTATTTTATTTTTTTTTGGGGGGGGGGGGGGTTGTAAAGACTAACCACCAAAAAGTAACTGAAAAGATAAGCCACATGCAAAGGCAGATTGAGCTAGATATATAGCTAAAACATTAAATAAATCTAAACCTGAAGTCTATAACTTAACTTATAACATAACTTTATACATAAGTCTATTACTTAAAATAAATATTTAAAACAAATAACATTTGAAAGTATAAATTAGTGCTGGGCAATGATTAATCGCGATTAATCACATCCAAAATAAATGTTTTGTGAACATAATGTGTGTGTGTGTACGCTGTATATTTATTATGTATATATAAATACACACAAGCATGTATATATTTAAGAAAAATGTAATGATTATATATAAAATATATTTACATAGTAATTATTTGAATAAATATATACATGCAACTATTTTCAAAATATATATATTGTATGTGTGTGTCTTTATATAAATATAAGAAGTACAGTACATACACATTATATAAACAAAAACATTTTGGATTGTAATTACCGATAATCATTTCCCATCACTAGTTTAAATACTTTTAAAAAATTTAATTGCCTATAATTTGGGGAGAAAAAAGTACAGTCTCCCTGAAAATGAATAAGAAATGAGTAAAAGATTTTTTGCACGTTTGAATTGCAATTATAAACTAAACACGAAGAGTCATATTTCCGCATATCAATATACTGCAATATTGTATCGCCAGGTCCCTGCTGATTTCCACATCTACAAAATATCACCATCTAAATAACTGCAGCCATCCTGACAGCGAAAGATGTGGTATAAAAAAGTAATATTTACACTCAGGCAGCCATTTGTCACCGACACACCAGCATTGACAGCAGTAGGAGGAGCCCGTTTCCTCAATATGTCTATGTCTCTCTTTCACTCCTTCCCTGTATCCAGGGCTATTCTGAATGCGGGCCTGATTCTGTGACAGCTCCGCCCCTGAAAACACACACACACACACACTCCAGTTGCAGTGGAATGACAGCGGAGATGGAGTGACAGGGATGAGTATTCCCCGAGCGCAACACGGAAGCGTGGACAGCGGGAGTTTTGCTGGGCCCTTATCGCTCAACTGGGTCACTGTATCCAATCAGGTTTTGGAGGCCGGCCCGTGAGGGCGGTACAGGCATTTCCTGCTGGACGGGACGCAGCTGACAGCCTCGCCCTCAGACCCTCGCAATCCGAGCGCATTGGCTGCCAGCTGCATCTCGCAGGTCACACATTGGTAGCGCACCGTGCCAATCTCTCAGCCTGGGCTTTTCCCACAAGGGCTTCAACTTCAATAGTCTGTCCTCCAAACCTAGGCCGAGGGACGGCGAGGGAAGCTGATTAACCAAATACTTTTATCAGCACTGAAACTGCACCGCTGCATAAAATGGCTTTAAAAACACAAACCAGCAGTACTGGCCAGAAACAAGCCGAGGGGGGGCTTACATGGCAAAGGGACACAATGAGGATTGACTGGACCCAAACTGAAGGCTCACCACTACATCACTCTAAAAAGGCAGAAGAGTCCAGCCTCTTGCTTTAAAAACACATATGGTGGAACTAGGCACAGTTCTACACATACTGGCCATTCAAAAAAAAGGTTATTTGAAATAATAATTATAATTTTATAATATACTGCACCGGAAAAAATGAATTAATGGTTCAAAAAATATCTATGGCTCGAGATAAAATAAATGATAAACAAATTACAAATTGTTTTGATTTTATTTAGACTGCTTATTTCAGACAGCGCTTTTTGTGTTCATAACACATCAATATACATCATATGACCCTAACCAGTGAATCTCAGCAATGAAGTCTAGAGGACTAAAGGACAGGAAGTCAACACTGTAAAAGAAGGAAATTGTGTACAGGGAAAAAAAAAGAGAGCAGATACATGAGTGGGAGGATGGCAAGAGCACTTGTGTTGTCTTCCTGAGTTTTTGTGCTCTTGGGAGAACTTGGACGGCTCGGGTCAGAAGAGACTCATAGAGTTGTACTTTCTATTTCTCTATGCTTTTTCTTTCTTTTTCTCTATTTCTTTCTTTGTCTCTCCTTCACATATGTTAAGGTGTGCTGCACTTTGATGTTTTTACAAGAGCCAACTAGAGATCCACAACACGGATGTGACGAAAGATGAAGATGAGACGGACAAACAAATGCCGCACAGAGAAGCACAAATACAACATGCTCTAAAGTTATCTGAAAATATCTATTTAGTCAAAGTCTTGGAAGAAAAACATATTTAGGTTATGTTAAAACACTTTCTCCTATCAGAGTTCAATGATCAAAATTGACTATAGTGGGTAAAACGTTATAAAAATTATACTGTTTGAATGACCTAACACAGCAACATTACCTTAATGTATAGTGCATAATAGAATAGAATAGAATAATCAAAGAAAGAAAGAAATGGTCACACACTGGAAAAGTGGCAGATTGGCAATGGGAGTGTTTGCAAAACCTGTTTGAAACTAATCTTTACATTTTCAATTCTGTTTTTCACCACTAGTGGCCCAGAAATTACACCCTCCACTGTGATGCCAGACCAAATCATAGCATTTACCAGCATGAAGACGCAAACATAAAAAAAAGACACAAAGTCACACACGTAGACACATTCTTTGTCTCTCACACTCCTCCCTCCTCGCCGCACACATGGCACATTCCTGGCCGTGCGATGCGAGGTTCTGGCTAAAGGCCGTCAGCAGTCGTTTCCTGAGGAAAGCCCTGGGTGCAGTGTCAACTCTCCTTCTTCCTCTGAATTCCCCTCTTACACACATACACACACGCAGTGAAAGACACACTCAGGGTCTTATCAGTTTACCATAATACTGCCTTCCAACACAGTGCAAAACACTGAAGTTTATATATTTACCTTGACACTCTTTGACTCTAAACACACTCACTCTCATAAACACACACTCAGAGGCACAAATGTGCTTAGAAACGCACCCAGGCACATTCTCCAACTCAAAGATTCAAGAAAAACATAAACCACAATGGCATCACACACACACACACACACACACGTTAAGAGCACGGCGGAGCTCCGGTGTTCACTAGAAGAAAACATAGTCAAAGATTAAAGGGGTGCTCAGATCAGATCTGAAATTTGTTTTTCATCTGTCTCGCCTGTCAAAGACAAGAGGAAAAATGTTTCCAATATACCTGTGCTGAGAGAGAGAGAGAGAGAGAGAAGGATCGAGGAAGGCAGAGAGAAGCCGAGTCTGAGCGATATAAAGCGAATGAGGAAAAGAGAGAACATGGAGGGAGAGCAGACGTGATTAAATCCCGTCGGCTGTGTGGGGCTGTCAGCGACTGTGACACGAGGTTCAGATCACTCCTCGCTAGGGAGAGCACCATAATCACGTTCTTCCTGCCATGATGCCATCAAACGGGGACGGGACGGGTGGGCGGCTGCGAAGGGGATGGCAATGGCAAAGCCCAAATCTGCCACACACGTCCAACTTTAGAATGGCCATTAGAATTTGAAAGTGACCACAATGGACTATCATGCAATCACAATAATTCCATAACTGGACTTTCAAAATTTCAAAACATTTTACAACCAATTCAAATTCAGCAACTACATCTAAACAGGCCATAAAGGAGTCAAATTTTCAGCTTTGACTGGTTACTGCATTATTTTCAGCAGTTCATCTGACAGCAATTTGTGTCAATTTTTGTGCCTGTGAGCCAAATCCTGCACGTCTATCATTTTTATATGACCCTTCTATTGATTAGATCAAGACAAAATTGCTGTGCTGCCTTATACACAAAAAAGTGCATAAATCAGCAGTTTAGGTGTACATATTCGGTCATGTTTTATACAATCAGATCTGTTTATGCAAATAACTAAGGACATCAGGTTCACATGCACAATATATATTGTCTGATTTTCTTAAAAATAATTAAAAATAAAATCTGAAGGAAAAAATTAAGAAAAGAGAAAATTAAGAGAAGAGTCAGCATTCTCAATCCTGAATATCATTAAATCAGTTTTGCGTGGGTTGATATACTGTCAAATATTTTGGGTTTAACCAGATCTTGTTCGTTTCTTAAAAGCTTATAAGAGTTGCCCTTAAAATCTCTAAATATTATATTAATGCTAATAAACACCTTATTTAAGGGTGTACAGCCTTAATTAGCATTTCAAACTTGAAGCAATAGTTGACCCAAATATGAAATTTCTGTCTTTTACTTCAGTCTTTTACTAACCTTATATTGTTCCAAGCCTATATGATTGACTTTTTCCGAGAAACACAAAAAGCAGACTTTTTGAAGGAGGAGAAAACACTGGACCCCATTTAGTTCCACTGCATGGACAAAAAACTTTTTAACATATTGTGACCCATGTTTTTAAGAGCCACAAAAGGAAGTAAGTCATACAGTTTTGGAGTGATATGAGAGTAAGTGAATGATGACAATTTACATTTTGGTGCAAATATATTGGTGTCCCATTAAATTGAAAATATACAGATTGAAATATTCACCATTAGATCTTTGGACTTCCTCAAATTTGAAAGGAAATAACTGCAAACATCGACTTAGTCCAAGGCTGCATTGCAAAATTGCAAGAATTGGGATGTTTTCACTCATCCAGATGGTGAGCAACCAAACAGAACACAATACAGGGGTATTGTGATGTGTTTTTTACAACAACAAAAAAAGTTTTTAATATATTTTAAAGAAGCATTTTAACTTGACATGGCATGTGGGCAATGGCAAACAGCATAGCATTTTGCTAAAGACATCCTTCTGACGCATTTGCTCATAGACCAACAATGCACATCAGCGCAGATCCCCAAGTACTCCATTGATTTATCTGTAGAGTACTCGAGAAGACAAAACGAACAAAACGCCTGCTTTACACCCCCTGGCAGGTGGAGGGCCCCGTGCCGAATGCCCCTGACCTAGGAGGAGGACGGCCTCCCTGGATCACAACGCTTCGGGACCCTCCAGAAATAGATGGTCCCAGTACACCACCAACAATACCATCAACCGAACAGGAGGGAGAAAGAGAACTGGGCTGTTCCACACAAAGATGTAAGAGTACAGCCTGACTGCTCAGGAGACAGGAAGAATGACAGAGAGAAAAAGAGAGCGAGAGAGTCTTAATTGCCTTATCCTGTAGTACAGGCTGGGGAGTGCTTTTTGACTTCGGCTTCCAATTTCACGCTACAGCATTATTTAGTTTGATACAGACTTGATTAGGCATTACAATGTGTCCCCTCTCTGAAGGAGCTTTGCGGCCGGCCTGTATCACTAGAGGACAGATTAACTCTGCAATCACGCTCCTTCTGAGACCCTTCTACTGTTTGTTTAGCCCGCCGGAGACCATGCCAGTGCATGTTTGTTTGTGTATGGGGATACTGTGGGAGGGGTTCTTATTAAATGAACTCTACTCACACTTACAGCGACCCTTATTATGGAACATGACCACAAGATATAGAAAGAAAGTGTGTGTGTCAGTCCTTGAACTCAAGTAACTTTATTTCCAGTATGAGAATTTTTTTAAAGAACTCGGTTTCAAAAAACCTTGATAAATACACACAAGCTTTGCTGGTGAACAATACTTTTAAAAGTAAAGTTTCACTGTTATTTCCTACTTAGAGTTACTAAACAAATAGACTAAATAATTTCTAATGTAGAACATTATATTAAATCCAATTTATTTAAATTATATAAATAGATGGCATACATTTAGTGCAAATTATGGTTAATTAAATATGTAGAGATTTAATTATACTAGTTACTTATGAAAAGTTAGTGTTATTATGCAACACAAAATAATTTTAATGAAAAGCACTTGTACATTATGAGGAAGGGAGAGTTTTTCATTTGCATTTGTTAGACAATAAATTAAAGGGATAGTTCACCCGAAAATGAAAATTCTGTCATCATTTACTCACCCTAATATCATTCCAAACCTCTAGGAACTGCTTTCTTTTTTTGAACACCAAACAGAATATTTAGTAAAATGCTGGTATCCAAACAGCTGACGTAGCCGTTGACTTCAACTGTATGGAAAATGTGCTAATTGTGATTATGTAACACATTGTTACTTCTGTTACTGTCAATAAAAGAAGCCATAAAATAACACTTAATGAGCGCGGCATACATGGACTAAAGTGTTCCAACCAATTACGGATTGATTACTCCAGTACCAATGTGTAAAATATTGAGTCTTACACTATGCCTTAAGACAGTGTGGTGCAAAACCTCTGATATTGGATTTTATCAGAGTTTAATGATCGAGCTGGATCCAGATGGAAGAAAGAGAATCGGACAGCCTGGTCCCCTGCCCATCACTACAGAACAAGTCAAAACTTTACATTTTTAACATCTGTCCATCCACCCATCCATCTATCCATCCATCCATCAACACTAAGGCCCCACAGTACACAATCCCCACGCCCCGCGATCTCCAATTCTCTTTCTTTCCGCTCCCTCTCTCTGCCTCTCCTGGAGCAAGTCGGGCCCTGTTTGATGGTGACATGAAGCATTTATTAGGCGAGAGAAGCTGAGCAGGAAAGAGAGAATAAAGAAGAATTGGGAGCGCGAGTGTGTGGATGGTTAATAATTTCTGCACATTTCTCTTGGCCCTGGATTTTTTATTTTTTTTCCAGTAGCTGAAAGAGACTCTCTTCCCCATCATGTTCAACCACAACAACAATGATACACACCTATCAGAGCAGCCCACAACATACACACACACACAAACACACACGTCTGCGCGCCGGCAGATGGATGATTAAATACACGCTGTGGCTGTAGCATGGAGAACTTTACCTGGGGACTAAGCCGACGAGATATAACATAAGGTTAACTGATTTGGTTTGGATATGGCGAGCGTTTTGACACAGTTTGGAGTGAATTCTGTCTCTCTGGCGGTGCTCGAACACAAACATACACATGTCAGCCGCACTGAAATGCAGATCCGTCGTGTGTGTGCTGGCAGAGAGGTAAATGTGAATTTGCTTCTACACACCTCCATAAATGTGGCACGAGTCATCTCTCTTGACACAACACTCCCAGATAAGCACCATAAAACTTTCACATACTCTAACAACCATCTAAAACATTGCTAATTTTAGAAATAACAAACCTGTGAGAGTCATGGTGCAGTGGGTGACGCACGTGTGCACTCAGGGACACAGGTTTGAGTCTAAATCATCCATTTTCACCATTTTCTTGTTACTTTAAACATCTTTTTTTGACATGAAGTGCCACTGGACTTTCATTTACTTGCATGACTCACTGCAACACTAATTTTGTTCACTACTTATGATCAGATTATATTATGATCAGAAAATATGACTCGCTCCATGGATTGTTTTGCATAAGTTTTGTATTATATATTGATTTATAAAAAAAGAAAAGTTCGTATTTTTTATACAAAAGTAATGATACAATATCAATTTATTTTAATATTAATTTCTCTAACCTTGAGCTTGTGCACTCAGGCAGAAGGGTGAGAAGAAGTGAGGTGAGATGAGGTGAACGGAGAGAAGTCGGAGAGGAGAGCGTAATAATCACTCTTTGCCTCATTCAGTTCCTCTGGGAACTTCTTGAATACAGGAGCAGCCCTCCTAAAAAGCACACACGCTAAGTGAACTGCACACAATGGAAAAACCTGACTTTTAACCAACAAATGAACACATCGTAGAACAACGGCTGTTTTGTAAATGTCATTATTCCGCTTTTTTCTTGTCTCCCCTCCTCTTTATTCTCCCTTTGTGAGCGTATGTGTGTGTGAGCGCTCTTGAACGAAGAGCGACTTTAATTGTTTCTTCAGTATAGCCCCGCTGTTTGCACGGGTTATTATCCCCGGCTTTGCGGGAGAGGTGGGGGGGGCTTGCTGTTTGACGGGGAATTAAATGAAGAAAAATAAGGAAAACACGTCTGACTCCAGGATCAAGGGCTCGTCGTTCTCTGGAGTCAGGCGGGCTAACAGAACCGAGGGTCTTTTACAATGAGGGGCTAATTCTTTCTAAGCCAAAAAGGCTTCTATGCTAGGTTCCAGACTAGCCTCAGGATAAAGCGAAGAAGCTTCACGCATTAAAATCAATTTATCAAGGCATTACTAACCCAAATCAGAAACCCGTGGTTCGCACACATAATCTGCCCGTGACTAAACCGCAGACTGACAATCGTCGCTTTGCTATCATTTTCCATGTCTGTGTTTTTAAAACTAGTTACTTTAATTGATAAGTGAAGGGTCAGGGTCATCTTTTATCTTTCTGCAAAATTAATTACGCCTCTTTATTCGCCAACGTAATTGTCTTGAAGATCTGAACCAAGGTACAGCCAGACATTCTGACATTGGATGAACTCTGCAAATTACTCAAAAGTTTTGCTTTGAGGAGTCAAACTCCATCTGTGTTTGAAAGGGCAAGGCTACTCAACTCTATAAGCGTATCTTTGTTTTAGCGGTTTTGTTCTTGCTGCTAGAAAACTTTTTTAGGCCTTGTGAAATCGATAGGTTCAGCTCTGGAGAGAGCCACAAGCCTTCAAGAGATTTCTCAGTGCGTGGGCACATGCATGCACACACACACACACACACACACAGAGAGAAACATTTCACCTCCAGCTATACCAGTCCTTCACTGGTCTAGGAAGGCTCCCTTAGCGCTCTGCCATGGGAGACCAGATGACCTGGTGAAGGGTCAGAGGGGACTCTGGGGGGCACAGCAGGGGTCAAACCAGCACCAGCACTCCTCATTAATGACCTCTGCAGCCCTTCAATCACCACCCCAAAAAGCTCAGACCAGGGCCTGAAGCCTGTCCAGCAGGGAGACAGGCCAATAAATATATGCATCAGCCAGGTGAAGAGAGTGGGCTTAATTGCCCCCTTTCCTTATGTTTAATGTACAGCCCAGCGAGACGGGGCAGGGTCGTAGAGCAGCCACCCAGAGAGGAGAAAGAGTAGAGAGAGAGCCTTAATGCTTCTTTGAATATCAGGAAGTGTCAATTACACACAGACAAATACTACTTGACATAAAAACTTATGAGATCAGTGAAGTATATTTTGCTCAAACAAGCAACATTTGATAAAGAAAACATGGGGGGGGGATGAAAAATAATAATATTTTAAAATGTTTGAAAATATCATTTATTCCTGTGGTAGCAAAGCTGAATTTTCAGCAGCTATTAAAAGCTATTATTACATTTAAAAAGAACAGCATATATCTAAAATAGAAATCTTACAATTAAAGATGTCTTTACTGCCATTTTCCTTAAATGTGTCTTTGCTGGATAAAATAATAATAATTATTATTTTTTTTAATAGTCTTACTGACCCCAAACTTTTGAGCAGTAGTAACCCACTCCCCATCTCATAACATTGACGGTCTGACAGGCCCAAATTACAAAACGAGCCTTACGGTATGAAACGTCACTCAAATTGCTATTCTAGGTCACCAAACTTAATTTTCTAAATGTAAAAGAATACTTTGAAGACGTATTGAGACGTGCTTTCTAGACAAAAGTCTCCGATGTTCTCTGTGGACTTGGTGAAAATGGCTGCCATGTTTAATCTACATGGGTACGAGCAGCTTTGAGAGGCGCTTTCTCGGTGCGTTGTTCCAGCACGTTTTAATCTGCCCTCTGCAGCAGCCCAATCCGGGTTCCAGAGCGCAGCATCTTAGAACGGCCGTGATCCTCCGGGAAGGTCTGACAGGGGAGCCTTGGCTGGCAGGCTTGGTGGGGAAGGAAGAAGGGGGCGCAGGAATGCCAACCACACAAACAGAATTAATAACAGCGGGCGTCAGAGCGACGCCTTCTCTTTAGAAGTGAAGCGTGGCATGGAGCGGGTCCGCAGTGAGCGCCGGTTCCGGGCCACTGAGCCCAGGCCTTCTGATAAAGCGTGTGGCTAAGCCGGTACAATGGCAGAGCCTACGAATGAGCTCTTACATTAAGACAGATTCTTCCCCACAAAACTAGCAGGCAGGCTGCTGATAAGGAGTTGTCATTGGCAGACACACTGCCCACCGGGGAGAAACCCACATCCAAACCCACCCGCCTTCTCCTCCCATCACAGACCAGATGAATTACGCCATGATCTCCACACCAATAGGGGTCACTGCTTTGAGATACGGAAAGGTATAATGATTTGACTTGAAAAGAAAGTTACAGAACGGAAGAAAAGCATGCCTCTTAATATAATGATACCAGTCGCATCAACACCCAAAGAAAGCCATTAAAAAAGACCTCAACTGCTGTCAAACTGTGCGCAATTATGTTTTTTTTTCCTGGTTCTGATGAAATACTTTTAGAGTTGTTTAACTAATTGTTCATGCTGTGAAGTCAATGAAAACAAAAAAAGCAAGAGCATAAAAATCAATTTTGTGGTTCATCTCCCATTACCTCAAAATCACACCCTCTAACAGTCAACACACACACACACACACACACACAAAATAAACACTACACTCTTCACATAAACAGTTTAGAACTGAAACAAATGCTTTCTCAATTTCAGATTATTATTGTCATTTCTTAAAAAGCTCACATAAAAAAAAATTATAAAAAAAAAACCCCACTAAAATAATGTTTAATTAAACCCATAATTAGGAAAATAAATTACAAATGTTTCAGGCACTACAACAGAAAACTGAAAGGAAACATTTACTAAAAATAAATCTATTATTCTCAATGAACCATCCTTTGAAAATGTGCAACAGATGCGATAAGAGTGATTAGGTGCATAAAAAAAAAATGAAAACAGCACACCAATCAAAGCACAAAATGAAAAATAGCAATGTGGATGCAAAAGATCACTGGGGGATCTCGTTCCCCGATCACTTCATTTGTGGCTCTGCAGCCCTATGGTAACTCACTTCAGTGTTTTACAACAGCCCACTGACCAATGAAACTTCTGCGCCGTTGCCAAAAGTCTAGGTGACAGTAAAAAAAAAAGCCATTTAATGTTAAAAGCAGATGGCTCCAGAAAAGCAGGAAAGTAAAAAGATGAGATACCGCTACATAAACACACCAAAAAAAGATCAACACAACCGCAAATTACAGCTTCATTGCCTCTTTTCTTATCATGTAACACAGCTCCCATAGAAAAAAAAGTGCAAGGATAAGTGTAAGTGATAACTAATATCACTGAAATCACACAACAGAAAATCTCAGCAGTGTTCTTTAAAGACGGGAAAAAAACTGCAACTTCAACCCTTACGTTAGAAATCTACAAAATTACTAGAAAATTGCATTTTACTTTATTTGCTATCTAGATGTCCCAGCAAAAACAACTCGTTGTTGTTTTATGTATCTAAATATGAAAATCCCTTCCTTCCCACAGTCCCTCAGTTGTTGAAATGCACGTCTGAAAATTTACATTCAAAACAGCGAGTAATTACCCAATTCCCTATCGAAACCCTTGCTAAAGGATACGTATTCTGCAGGAAAAGCTAAATGCATTCCTCAAAGACATTTCAAAACCAGGTACAAACCAATCCACGTTCCCCAAAAAGACCCTAGTGTCGGTGGGGAGAGGGGGGAATAATGCCATAAGATTTCATTCTCAGCCAGTTTCAGATGAGCATTACTCGAATGTTTTCTCCCTTTCGTAGAATAAAATGTCCAAATCGATTCAACTGACTGTAAACAACACTGAAAAAACTGAAATAAGTGCCCTCACTGTCTCCCTTCCTGTTGTGTGCATTCATCCCCCTCTTAATGTCCTGCAAATGAAGGGGATTTATTAATGTGTAATTAAGTAATAATCATTGCTACATAATGCATGAAACACTCATGGGGACGGTGGAGATATGAAACAGGAATGCCACAGCCAAGCATCCAGTGCATAGACACACATTAAAAAGGGATTAATTGAGAGAAATAATATTTTGATAAGCGCAGCTCCCTCTCCCCCTCTGACAAATGCTCGCTGTCTTTTTCCTCTCTAAATAATCTCTCTCTCGCTCGCTCTTGTGCGCGCGAATAACACTGGCAATCACAGTTTCTAATGTGATGTGATGTGAGAGCATGACTTCCTTTACGGGAAAATAATACCTGGTCTAACGTGACAATGGGCAACGCTTTTTTGAGGAACCCCCCTCTCTATGTTCCTGCATATGTTTCTACAGCTACAACACCTGCAGATTTGGAGATATCAAAGCAGAAATTAATGACAAACAAGCGTAACCTCTGGAAGAGCGAGCCAATACACAAGACACCGGGACAGAAGAAAAAAAAAAACATGAATGATTTTGTGCATACCACACTCAGACATATTGTTGGTGCCCTTCTAATCTCCAAGCATAGCAATCAAAGCTAAAGGTGCTGGACTGAGATAGGGACTGAGCGAGCCTTGCTTACATATTTAATTGGCCTCTGATTGACGTGCATCGCTGAGTCAATACAATCACTGTTTACCCCCCAAACCTCTGTGCTGCAGCAGGCCAATGCACACTCGATAGAAAACTGCAATAGGATTGGTTGCAATACAACAAAACATTTGATTTGCAATTGCCTTAAAAAAAAAAAAGAAACGGAACAAAAAAACATTATTGGTTAATTATAAGGGAGAAAAAAAAGATGATGCATATTTACTTGCAAAACATATCACTTCATGCATG
The DNA here is from genome assembly GCF_023724105.1 of Carassius gibelio. Classification (NCBI taxonomy): domain Eukaryota; kingdom Metazoa; phylum Chordata; class Actinopteri; order Cypriniformes; family Cyprinidae; genus Carassius; species Carassius gibelio. The sequence goes on along the minus strand of NC_068413.1, from coordinate 8,478,868 downwards.
TAGAAAATAAAAACTGGTCAAAATAAAAAAAATATTATGTTATTGATTACAGGTTCAAAAAGACTGCTCTCGCTCTCGCTCTCATCTCTAGCTCTCCTAAACAACTCAACAACGTTGTTTAGGATTGATCTGCACTCAGCAGGCTCTGTCAATGTTAAATATCTATGACAATAACCGATCCTTAACACGTTGTATTTCCAGTTCAACCGCCATGAATATTATCCTCTCACACTCTATGTAAACTTACGACCATTTTCTTCTCTCTTAATGAACCTCTGCAGATTGCGGCCGTTAATTAAAACAAAAAACTGGTTATTATTTGGGGGAGGGGGTACTAATATGGGCCACATGGCCACCCAAAAGCCCATCTGGTTTCTATTGGGGTGAGGGTGCCAAGTGATGTCTCGACCGGCAGCACAATATCTGCCGCACATTGCTGATGGACAAGACAAAATAGCAGCAGGCCTCATTGCTCCTAAATTCACCTGCCTGAGAGTGTTGGGTCTTGTAGGAGGGGCGTGAATGAGATGAGACTGTGTGTGACTGATTCTGCCATGTCAAAGTCACAACCAGGAATAAATTCAAGACAATAAACAGCAAAGAGGGGGGAAAAAACACCAAAATGAGATCTGTATAGAGAATCAAATACCATTCACAATACTACTACAGACTGAGAGAGGGGTTTCTAAATTGAACATCTCAGAAAACTTAGGATTTCCACAAAAAGGACAAAATTTGAATACACTTATTTAAAGGTCTATTTTATGAGCAGTAGCAGTATTATTAATAATTTTAATATTTAAAACAAATGAAAAATAAAATTGTATAATTAAAAAAAATTACATAATAATACTTAAGAGTATAAAGTGATGTTTTTTTATTTACAAAAAAATAAATAAAATTGTTTAAATGCCATTTAAAATACTAATAATATTAATTAATAACCAAAAAAAAAAAAACATCGTTCAGGTACAGCACCTTCCCTATAAGAGATAACTTGTACTGTCAACCACAAGACCTGGTGGCACCTGGCATCAAAATAAAAGAGTTTCATTTCCTAATTATCTTTCTATGTCAAAAATCCTGCTTAAAGCCTCTGAACATAATGTCACTTCTGAAAGCAAACGCATTAAATAGATGAATTTCACAATCCCCGCCAGTTTTAGCCACGAAATTTCATTGGTCGTGTGAGTTGTTCCCTCTCGTATAACCAACATAAAACGCTTACCTTTAACGGAGCGCGGTTTGGCCTGCTTGCGTCTAGACATCTCCGTGGTAACAACAATATTTTACTTTCTTTAACGGGTATCTTGTCCTCTCCGAGAAATATTGACAGGTCACGCGTTGAGACTTGGGAGATTTCTTCACTTTGCCTGTTGCAATGCGGCAACTTCGGTCTCGCTAGTCCAGAAGCGTTCAAAGGAAGAGAGAGTACGGCAATGGAAATTGATATTCCAATGATTGAACTTCTCCAACCTGTAGATTTGACTAATAACTTGCGGCTTTTCCCGTGCTCGAGAAGCGAACGCTCTTTTGTTCCTCCGTAACGGCGGAGCGGGCACGCGCGCTCAGAGTTTGAAGAAGCGGAGCGTGCCCAAATTACACCTGATCAGTGGCGAGAGGTGCCAATACTTTCCGATAACGTGCAAAAGCCACTTCGCCTGTGTTTCGGAATTGATTCGCAATGTTTTTCCTCCTTTCTGCAGTTGTCGCAACTGTCTCTTTTCGTTGTGATCCCGCCGAGCCGTCCTCCTTCGCTGTTATTTTTCCGAAGGTGCCACTCTCAATGGCATTTTACGCAGCATTTTTACCTGAGGGGATTTTTCTTCTTCTTGTTTATCGTTCTAAAAGCCGTAAATATTTCTAGTCGCTAGCCTCTCTCTCCCTTTTTCTTTGTCCTGACTCTGGTCTTCCCTCCGCCTCCCGATCCGACTGCTGGCGGGGCTGCAGCGCAGACACACATAATAAAGCCAGGCTTGGCTGGAAATGTAGCCGTGTCCCAGCAGGAGGATGTGAGAGTAGGGTCCCGGCGGGGGAGCGCTCTGATCCCGCAGGGAGCTCCGCACAGCCTGGGTTGAGCAGACAGAGAGAGCCAACAGCACCAAACCATGGTCAGCCATGGAAACTACAGCTTAACTTGGAGCACGGATCGGGGCCAAAACACGGAGCGTCGAGGAAACTCTGCAGCGTGCAAGAAAAAAGACGGACTGGATTCGCTTTTTGCGCTCCTTGTACCGGTGCCATCGTCTCGGGTTAACTCCAGCGTTTAACTGACGATTGAACACGATGACACTTTGACTATTTGGGGAGTTTGTTTTGAACATTTATCATTTCTACGTCGCCTTTGCAACACGTTTATCTGCGTTCAAACGATTAAGATTTACGATTTAAAGGGATAGGTCAGCTCAGCCAAAAATAAAAACAGTTTCATCATTTACTCACCCTCACGTTGGTCCTAACAGGTTTGACTTTCTTTCTTCCTACTGCTCAACACAAAAGATGTAAGGCTGTATGTTAAGGTATGACAGCCTCAGTCACCATTTACTATCATTTACAATGAAAGTGAATGGTGACTGAGAAAAATAAAGTTTTACAAAAACAACAACAGGGTGAGTAAAAAAGAGAGAGAGAAAAAAAAGAGTTCAGCTTTTGCATCATCAAGTGCATGCATTTTATTAAAAAAAAAAGATCTGCATACACAAAATAATTTTTGATATTATCAGATGTGTTGTTTTATTTTCATTGGTATTATGAGATATGTTTTAATTAACTTTTAACCCCTTTTTCTAGGATCCTTGTTGTGTTCCTTTTGGCAGGATTAGGCCTTTTAGACAGTATTTTTAGTCCCCACAGCGTCTGTCTGGTCGTCTGCGTGTGCTGCCGAAGCGCAGTCACAGAATGAGGATCATTTGTGCAAAAATCAACCTAAGAAATGGTCAAAATCACACGCGGCGTGCCGGAGCTGCTCAGCCGTTGTCATGGATAACATGGTGGGCACCCTGTCTTGGTCAGTGGGATATCCTGCAGATTGAGCCAGGCACCCCACGGAGCCACGGAGCGGCCTTTAAAACTGACCCCCCGCGGAGAACCGGGGCCCCTCTTGTCTTGTCTGAGCGCACGCTTGGAGACCGCATTTAAATGTGCTTCTGGTGTCCCAGAGAGAGAGTCCGCTGGCACGAAGGGGCGAAAGCTCACCGCAGTGGTCCCTTTTTCTCAGATAAATTCAAAGGAGGAAAATAACCCACATTACAAGCCCCTTAATGGTCAAGGACAGCCGAGACTTGAATGGTTTGAAAGAGTGGCATTGTGAAATCACATAGCACGCGATTACACCCTCTGTCATCTTTTTACGGATTTGCATTTTTCTTGTGCCACAATGAACAGTTCAGAATAAGACTTACAAGACATGTGGATGAAATTAATTAAGACGCTGGAGAAAAAGAGGTGTGAACTGCAAATGCGGTGGTCCGGTTTGCAATAGACGCTGTTGCTATTTTAGGACGATTTTAATGAGTGGCAAATACATTTTTTGAGCTTGGATGACTGCATGCGATTTGAAATATATTGAACGTTTACAAGAGGAAGCAAATCTCTCATTGGATATTATAAGGATGGAGGCATTTGCAACACTTAATTTCACTGCTAACTGAATTCAAATGGTGTCAGTGTTGGCTAGTATTTTACTTCGTGCAGCAGGGATGGTGGTAGATTGATGCCCTTACATTATTCAAAATTTAGCAAGAGCTAAACAGCGTTTTGTCCTTTCTCTCAGCCGTCTCCTCTCTCACCGTACCCAGGTATGCTGCTATTCTTATGCGACTATCATCTATTGGACAGTGTGGACCCAGAAAGCACCCTTAAACACTCCCCCATTGTACTGTCACAAGCCTGGAGAGTTCATGTTATATTTATGTTGCCTACAGCGTATTCTCTCTGTTCTGTTCTGTTCAGCTGAACTCACGCCAACTCCTCCAGGTCCCCCCTCCACAGACAATGTTACATCTCATTGGCTTTGCCCTAGATAGGCTATTTTGGTATGAAATAATTAGACATAACTGATTTAAATACTGCAAAGCCAACAGTCTTTTGTCTCGTTAACAAAGTACAGGAGAGGCGCACGCTCACGGTGTCACTTCTGTCAATCCGTACGAGGAGGTTTAAAATACAAATGCTTTTGTGGTTAATGGATCTGAAGCAGAGCCAAAAAGAAATGAGTCATTTTATTAGCCTCCTTCGATTCGGGTTTTACTTTCGGGACCAAGCTGCGTTGACCTGACCTGATAAAATCTATTATGAAAGCAAAAAATTGTCAGGAAAGCATTGCCAGAAGCTTTTAATTGTCTCAACGTGTACATCAGCAAAATATAGGATTGCTAAAATATGCAGCCGTACAGCACTAATTGTCCATATTAGGACAGCGCGGCGCTTAAAACAGCACGTTTTGTTTGTTACAGTGACCCCAGACCCAGACAGCCGTGCTGATGCCGAGTGCACATGGCCACACGAGGGAGAGGTGGAGAGCAGGAACGCAGATTGGGGCTGACCGCTCGGCTGCACTTTAATGTACCCTCTACTTCATCAGTCCTGATTAGCCACCATAAAAATCCAGATTGAACATTACATTTTTACTGCTGATTGTCTTCCAAACACTCTCAGGTGTTGGCGTGTTAAATGCCGGGGTGTGCATCTGTCCTCACATCCCATTAGCTTGCTGCAGTGAGACATGTGACTTGAAAAAGGGGGACCCTCTTCAGAAAAAACGAAAGCAATGCAGAACAAATTTCAGGCTTTTAGGCTTACCGTGTCTTGTGCCAAAACCTCAATAACAAGCCCCCCTCCAGCCCCCGTTAGCCTGGCTCTTGCCCCAGAGTTACACAAAGAAACACCAGCTTTATGGACTTAGGGCATTAAAGCATAAAAAACAGCGGACGGAGAACAGGTTCGGAACACATGGCGCCAAACGCGGGGCCCGATCACGTCAGATCGCACATGCTATATGCTTTAACGTTCCAATTCTCAGGTATATGACCGTGTTTTCAAAAGGGCACATTGAAAGGGCTAAGTGAGAGAGAGAGATGAGCAACGGCGGCGAGGAGGCCGGCGCTCCAGCAAAAACGCTTTTCTGATGAGCTGCAACAATGCACTCACTCCCACGACATCAGCTCTCTGCTGGGAGTCTCCTCCTAATTTCCTCCATCCATAATAAAAAGAGCTACATTAAACAGTGCCATTAGTGCCAGCAATTTGTTTTATTCTCCACAGAAAGAGAAATGTTATCTGTGGCGGACAAACTTAACCCAATTAAAGCTCATTGTGTATGGGGGCCTTGCTGGGTCTTCAGCTGATGCCTAGGAACGAGGGCAGAGGAAGCCAACTTTGGGGAGGGAGAGGGGAAAAAAGAGAGCGGTCGGAACACGTCGGGAGAATTAGGGAATGTAGGAGAGAGACAAATGTGCTATCAGGAAAAAAGACGGGAAGAGAAATTATGTTTTCGTACGCTTTCTCCCCGCATCAAATCCCTCCCAAGATGGTTTGATAGAGGAATATTATGCAAAATGTACACTGCAAACAAAAACGCACTGATAATTCGTCACTTAAACAAATAGGCGAAGGATTCGAGTGAAGGTAAAACCTTTCCATGAAATAAAAAAGGGAAGAACTGCGTACAAAGCCACACGTTCTGAGACTCTCGCTCATACCCTCACATTTTTGCTGTTAATTGTTGTGATAACACCTCTCGATTACAGGGGTTTAATTATCAACATGTTTGGCTGTTAGACCGAGTACCTGGCACAGATCCTGGTGAAGGGCTCAAGGTTTCTAATGAAGATCTCACTCACAGCAGCATACAGGAGCTCAGTGTGGTGCTGTCCTAACAAAGAAGCACATTGCGTTTAGAGACGACCTGGGTATCTGTGAATTCTAACACAATAATGCCAAGAATATTCATAGTGATACATTTTGATTGATATCCAGTTGTGCTGGAATGGCAAGTGTGTGTCTCTGTGGGGGAAAAAAAAAAGAGAAAAAGTGATTCTGTGTGATTGCGGAAATGTAGCAGTAACTGAATCGCATGTCGTGGGACACAAATGAGGCATGTCTTTGCCTCCGTAACAGCGAAAGCTGGTTTCACTCCGTTTGACTGGTAATCCTTCCGTCTCCTATTGCATTTATCAGCTTTAGTGGAGCCGTTTTTTGCTCACTTACCCAAAAAAGGCCCAATCAACACCTCCCAGCTGGTGAAATGAAGCAGAACCGGGCCTCCATTACTTTGAGACGTGATGGATACTTCACAGCTGCGGTCGAGTGTCTGTGATCAGAGTGGAGAGACAAACAGCTGTAAAACATGCCCTGCAAAAGACATACACACATTTGCTAGCAGTGTTTGCCATTAGGATTTACATGCAGTGTATACTGTATACACACATGACAGATTCATCCTCAACTAATGTTGTTCTCACACAAGGCCAAAGAAACATTTATGTGAAATCTTAGCAGTTTGAAGGAGACTGAGGACAAGAAACAGTCCATGTAATGAGTTGCTTTGAAAAGTGACATAGCTTTTAAAACCAGGGCATTCATTCTCTTGAAATATATATTTAAATCTCACTTGAGCAGCTAGCATTTACTGTTCTACCGTGATTTATGTCTTTAAAATATCTAACTTATTTCTATATTTGTTGTGTAATTTACATTCATCTATATTTGTCCTCAAACACAAACATTATGTCGTCTGAAAGCAATATTATCCCAAATTGGAGGATGTGCACGATCTAACTTCACAAATACAGATTCCTATTATTATGAAATTGCACTAGGAACAGTAGCTACGCTCTGCAAGCCTTCGATTCATCTCCCAATGGTTAATTTGCCTGAGAAAATGATATTTACTGTTATTGAGAGGAAATACATTCACGCTAGCAATGTGTTCCAGAAAACGAAAACAATTTGTAGGGTTCATTCTGTATTTAAATCGTATTAAATGCCGCATTTCAGTGTTTCCTCTTTTCGAATTAAATATTCAAATAAAATATAACCAAATCTAAATGTCTGTAATAGAAACGCAATGGATGTTTTGAGGTTTGATAAGCAGAAGGACCAGAAATTAAACATTAAACTGCTATGTTGAACGTATGTTCTGTAGGTCTACAGCGCCATCTAGTGGTTAAAATGAGCTCACTCAGATTAGCGTCGTGTCTCGCAGTGTTTGGCGATTAAACAGCCAAAAATTTTGCAAAACCACAAAATTTTAAACATTTATATTTAACTGTAACACTATCAAGACCCCTCCCCGTATATATATATTTTATTTATTATATATTTTTACCTCTTGAATAAGCAAGCCGATTTCCGCTCCATAAGGAACAAAAAGTAATGGTTTAGTAAATTTAAGAATTTTTGGGGAATAATAATATTAATAGTTAGAAATTAAAACGAACAAAATCGTTTAATTATCATCATAGTAAAATCATGATCGTAGTAATAATCATGGAAAGTGTTCAAATTATAATTCTTAAAATTATAAGATTTTTTTTTTTTTTTTGTCTTTGTCTTATGTGGCAGAAATGGACTTCCATAGTTTACTTACATTTCTGGCACTGTTTAGATGTATAAAGTTACTCGTTATCCAAAACAAATTACTCATGGTATGGCTTATGTAACTTTAAATTTGTGATGTCGGGATCAAGAGGAGTCTCTCATTTCCATCCACCAAATGTTAAAAGGAGTTCATAGTAGAGTTAGTTACATGTCCCCTTAGATAAATTGCCCATATGAAGAAACTCATATTGAGACGATATTTTTCAACCTCACTATAATAATGAGGAACAATCAGTTTTAATGCTGTACTTAAGTCACACCCTTTTCTGTGTCTGGTTTGTAATATCAAAGGAATAATTCACCTAATACCTGTTTCTTATATACTCACCCTCACTTTCTTCAGTGCACACAAAATGTAAATTTTTGCCTAACATCTTATTTAAACTGCAATTAAAAAATAAAAAAATTAACTAAATGAAATTATCATATGTCTATATGACTTCTGCACTAATGCCCTATTTTCTGAATATTTCTGAAGCCATGGGGTGCATATAAGAAAAACTGTGATATCCGACTTTAGAATGAATAATAGAGTCAGATCTTTTCGATGAATCATCTGATCCAGTTGACAAAACTGAATGTCATTGATCTGGTTCTGGAGTTCAGCTAAATCATCGATCCAGTCACAGTGGTTAAGCTCAGTGGTGGAGAATATTATCACTAAATTACAATCTAAAATTAAATCTACAGGCTCAATAAATCAGAATGTCGTTGAAAAGTTCATTTATTTCAGTAATTCAACTCAAATTGTGAAACTCGTGTATTAAATAAATTCAATGCACAAAGACTGAAGTAGTTTAAATCTTTGGTTCTTTTAATTGTGATGATGTCGGCTCACATTCAACAAAAACCCACCAATTGACCATCTCAACAAATTAGAATATGGTGACATGCCAATCAGCTAATCAACTCAAAACATTCACCTGCAAATATTTCCTGAGCCTTCAAAATGCTCTCTCAGTTTGGTTCACTAGCTACACAATCATGGGGAAGACTGCTGATCTGACAGTTGTCCAGAAGACAATCATTGACAAGGAGGGTAAGCCACAAACATTCATTGCCAAAGAAGCTGGCTGTTCACAGAGTGCTGTATCCAAGCATGTTAACAGAAAATTGAGTGGAAGGAAAAAGTGTAGAAGAAAAAGACCAGTGGTCCAAAGTCCTCTTTGAGAGCAAGATGAGAGCAAGTTTTGTATTTCATTTGGAAACCAAGGTCCTAGAGTCTGGAGGAAGAGTGGAGAAGCTCATAGCCCAAGTTGCTTGAAGTCCAGTGTTAAGTTTCCACAGTCTGTTATGCACCTGTTTAACGAGAGAATTGAGCACGTCATGCTTCCTTCTGCTGACCAGCTTTTTGAAGATGCTGATTTCATTTTCCAGCAGGATTTGGCACCTGCCCACACTGCCAAAAGCACCAAAGGTTGGTTAAATGACCATGGTGTTGGTGTGCTTGACTGGCCAGGAAACTCACCACACCTGAACCCCATAGAGAATCTATGAGGTATTATCAGGAGGAAAATAAAAAAACAAGAGGCCAAAAATGCAGATGAGCTGAAGGCCACTGTCAAAGAAACCTGGGCTTCCATACCACCTCAGCAGTGCCACAAACTGATCACCTCCATGCCACTCCGAATTGAGGCAGTAATTCATGCAAAAAAAGCACCTAGCAAGTATTGATGCATACAGTATTGTTCAAAATAATAGCAGTACAATGTGACTAACCAGAATAATCAAGGTTTTTAGTATATTTTTTATTGCTACGTGGCAAACAAGTTACAAGTAGGTTCAGTAGATTCTCAGAAAACAAATGAGACCCAGCATTCATGATATGCACGCTCTTAAGGCTGTGCAATTGGGCAATTAGTTGAAAGGGGTGTGTTCAAAAAAATAGCAGTGTCTACCTTTGACTGTACAAACTCAAAACTATTTTGTACAAACATTTTTTTTTTCTGGGATTTAGCAATCCTGTGAATCACTAAACTAATATTTAGTTGTATGACCACAGTTTTTTAAAACTGCTTGACATCTGTGTGGCATGGAGTCAACCAACTTGTGGCACCTCTCAGCTGTTATTCCACTCCATGATTCTTTAACAACATTCCACAATTCATTCACATTTCTTGGTTTTGCTTCAGAAACAGCATTTTTGATATCACCCCACAAGTTCTCAATTGGATTAAGGTCTGGAGATTGGGCTGGCCACTCCATAACATTAATTTTGTTGGTTTGGAACCAAGACTTTGCCCGTTTACTAGTGTGTTTTGGGTCATTGTCTTGTTGAAACAACCATTTCAAGGGCATGTCCTCTTCAGCATAGGGCAACATGACCTCTTCAAGTATTTTAACATATGCAAACTGATCCATGATCCCTGGTATGCGATAAATAGGCCCAACACCATAGTAGGAGAAACATGCCCATATCATGATGCTTGCACCTCCATGCTTCACTGTCTTCACTGTGTACTGTGGCTTGAATTCAGAGTTTGGGGGTCGTCTCACAAACTGCCTGTGGCCCTTGGACCCAAAAAGAACAATTTTACTCTCATCAGTCCACAAAAATGTTCCTCCATTTCTCTTTAGGCCAGTTGATGTGTTCTTTGGCAAATTGTAACCTCTTCTGCACATGCCTTTTTTTTAACAGAGGGACTTTGCGGGGGATTCTTGAAAATAGATTAGCTTCACACAGACGTCTTCTAACTGTCACAGTACTTACAGGTAACTCCAGACTGTCTTTGATCATCCTGGAGGTGATCATTGGCTGAGCCTTTGCCATTCTGGTTATTCTTCTATCCATTTTGATGGTTGTCTTCCGTTTTCTTCCACGTCTCTCTGGTTTTGCTCTCCATTTTAAGGCATTGGAGATCATTTTAGCTGAACAGCCTATCATTTTTTGCACCTCTTTATAGGTTTTCCCCTCTCTAATCAACTTTTTAATCAAAGTACGCTGTTCTTCTGAACAATGTCTTGAACGACCCATTTTCCTCAGCTTTCAAATGCATGTTCAACAAGTGTTGGCTTCATCCTTAAATAGGGGCCACCTGATTCACACCTGTTTCTTCACAAAATTGATGACCTCAGTGATTGAATGCCACACTGCTATTTTTTTGAACACACCCCTTTCAACTAATTCAACTAATTGCCCAATTGCACAGCCTTAAGAGCGTGCATATCATGAATGCTGGGTCTCATTTGTTTTCTGAGAATCTACTGAACCTACTGGTAACTTGTTTGCCACGTAGCAATAAAAAAATATACGAAAAACCTTGATTATTCTGGTTAGTCACATTGTACTGCTATTATTTTGAACAATACTGTACTTTCCAGAAGGCCAACAATTAACTTTTTTTTATTTTTTTTATTGGTCTTCTGAAGTATTCTAATTTGAGATTTGTTGTTGGGTTTTTGTTAAATGTGAGCCAAAACTTTCACAATTAAAATAATCAAAGACTTAACTACTTCAGTTTGTGTGCATTGAATTTATTTAATACACAAGTTTCACAATTTGAGTTGAATTACTGAGGAAAAAAAAGGAATTTATCCACGACATTCTAATTTGAGATGCACCTGTATGTTTGGTACTAATCAACCTTCTGATCTATGAAACCTCAACCCCATTGTAAAGAATGGTGGTGGCAGCGTCTTGCTCTAGTGTTTCTTTCCTGGCAAAGAGAAATAAAAAAGCGTGTTGCCATCAAGAGTAACACAGATGGAGCCAAAATCCATGAAGGGTGCCAGTATCAGCCAGCCAAAGACCCGTTCAGAGCAGCAACCCCTTTGTTCCAGTACAACAATGTTCAACAATAAAGGCTTGAATCTAATCAAAAAATCGTGGCATGACCTGAAAATGTAGTCAGATGGCGCAATCCAATTTCAGTTTATAGCAAATTCGCATTCAGAAACATGCAATTGTACACAAAATTTTGTGTCCAGTCAAAATGTACAGTCAAAAAAAAAAAGGGTGGTGTCTATCTGGAAGTTATTAAGCTATTAAGAGTAAGCATTCAGTGTATAAGGGAGAAGAACAGTTTAAGTTTAGGGACTGGATTCACACATAAGAAATGTAAAAATCCCAAAAACTAAAATCCAAAATGTGTAAAAAAAAAAAACCGAAGAGGTTTTTTTTTTTTTTTTTCAAAACATTATGCACTTTATTTATCTTAAAAAAGAAACAAATACAAAAAAAGAGATCAAGAACTTTCTACAATCTACCAGGATTCAGAATAGTCTCATATTATTGCCTCACACCAAAACTTGTATATGGAATATATTCAATCATTGTACAGAGAACAGTGATATTTAAAGACATTTCTCACAGATTTATGCCACGGAAAATTTTCATATTTTTTCTAAACATGAGCTAACAACTGTGGAAGTAAAGAGATCACAACTGAGGCTTGAGGCTTGTTCCATACCAGAACATTTTTAAACAAAGTAAACAGAAGTCAAATTTCTAAAAAAATGTAAAACATAAACCTGCCTAAGTCCAAAATGTTAACAACTGTTCCATGTGGCACTACTGGCCTACTATTTAATCAGGTGTCCTGAGAGAATCAAGGTAGCAGGCGTCGTGGTGGGCAAGAACCTGAACATGGACAACAACAAAAAACAAGAGGAAGCAAAAAAATGTATAAATTAGTGACCGATCATTCAATGTCAAACAGCCATCATAAGAACTTCATGAGAAGATGCAGACCTGTTGGGGCTCCCATATGAAGGCTCCTAAGTGAAGGTGGTGGTGCTCGAGGACCCCAGGGCCCATTCTGCGGAGGTGGTCCACACATCAATGGTGGCCCACGTGATGAATGAGACCCCGGATGCTGCAACAGACCTCTAGAGGACGGGAAACCAATAGGTGTTTCAAGCAGAGGGGCACGGTCAAGAAGAGGGGCACGGGTGGAGGATGGCCCATGTGCAGGTGCTGGGCCTAGAAGAGGTTGTGGCTTGTCAAGACTATGAGGGGCTGCTGGCCCCCTAGATGGGGGACTAAATGAAGAACCGTGTGAGACTGAAGAGGCCCGAGTGGGTAAAAGACTATGGGGGGCTGCTGATCTGTGGGAAGGTGGCTTTAGATTTTGCATTGAAAGCAAAGGAGGTGGTTTCGTCTTGGGATATGAGCCTGGGAATACAGCATTTAAATTTATTAATGAGCATCATAAACAGGTTAAAAATGAATTATTTAATACTATTCCTTAAAGTAAAATTGTATCCTGTGCCCCAAAAACAAACCTTGCAATCCTCTGTGATGGCCTGGGGGTGTATCTCCAGACCCTGAGGGTGGGTTTGCCTGCTCCCTTGGTGGTGGTCCAGATCCAGCAGGCAGGAGTGGTGGGGGTTTTCCTAACCCTGGAGGCATGCTGTTTATTACAGGAGCAACCTCACTGCCCACCTCAGCCGAAGTTACTGGAGAGGAAAGAAACCGAGTGATAATAAAACGATAATGTTATAATGTTTAGAAATATATTATACAATCTGTATAATTTAAAATCTAACTTACATTTGTAATTCTATATGGTTTTATAAATCAAGTTACATCATATACCATCTTACATCTTAGAGTCAGAATTTTGCACAGTGCTACTCCTGACTACTCCGCTGTTTTCAACATAATATTAATACTTTTTTTTCCTGAAGTGCTCATGTGACTGGAGTATTGATGCTAAAAAATCAGCTTTGAAATCACAGGAATAAATTAAATTGTAAAATAAAGATATAATATATATATATATATATATATATATATATATATCTGTGTGTGTGTGTGTGTGCGTGTGTGTGCATTTACATACATTTAAATAACTGAATATGTAATTATATAATTAACAGATTTGGTAATGAATTAAAATAAATCGATCAGTGTACAATGTGCACTGATTGCATTCTATCAATCATAAATGCATCTAACTTGATCATATTTTGAGGCCATATGTAACATAAAATATTAAAATGTACAATAATGATGAGAATTAAGACACACTTATAAAGACGACATAATATGAATGTAACTAGGCCAGGACATGGAAGCATGTTCACCTTGCAGATGGTCTTGGCGGTTCTGAAGATACTCTGTCAGTGTGTTGAGCTCCTCTGGGTACAGGTGCAAACCTTCGGCCAGGAGAAAGAGCAGGTGGCGGGTGGCAGAGGGAACAGTGTGGCGCTCCAGCTTGCTGCGCTCCAGGTAGTCCTCCGTCAGCTCAGCCGCCCGTGCCGCAGCCTCCGTGGGGTCCAGCACCTGCCGCGAACCGCTCAAGCGTCTGAACTCCACCAACACAAACTCCAGGGCTTGTTCTTTAGGCATATTTCGATGAACTGTGGAGAGGCAGAGGAAGGGTCAGCCAGAGGAGGGAAGGGGCTTGCATATGGTGCTCAGTGTGAGCTGCTGCAGTCTAAGCAGTGCGCACAAGAGTTCTACCTCATCAGCAACACGCTGCAGTCTGGCAACCACTGCTTAACCCAATTACCACATTACAAATTCACTATGCACTCAAAGAACACATTCATGAGCACACTTGAATGTTGGGAGAAGGGACATTTAGCAGAGTAAAGTTAATGTAAGATTGCTTTTAAAGGTTTTTAATATGAGGAAGGCATAGTGCATGAGATAACTCTTATGCATTTTTATGAATTCAGTTTTGATGTATGACATTGCATAACAGCAAATTCAGAAAATGTAAGTGTTCTTTCAGCGTTTAAAAAGGACTTGTGTTTTTGCTTAAGTTTGTTTTGTTGTTGTTTTTAGATGTGAAAGTCTGGGAATGTTTGATCGTTTAGTGTGTGTTCAGTTTTTCCTGTGTTAACTGAAACTATTTGCTGCTTTGTATAATAAAATGTGTAAAAAGTGTAATCAACTTATGTTTTTTCTATTTATTATTAAATGGTGGGCATTCATTAAAATAATGGAATGAAAGCATGTCTGTTGTTTGAGGGCATTTAATCTATTTTAAAGTCATGCTGTGGATCAACCCACCATGTTTTAGATGTTTTTTATTTGTTTGATTTAGTTTTTTGGATTTTGAGTCAAGCACAACGGATACATTTTTGCTTGTCTGTATTGGTGCAAACATTTATAAATATGTAGACTGGTCAAATATTTATTCTCAAATCTATTAAAACATTTTTTGTGTGTTTTGCAAAATTACAAGCGATTATACAGTTAAATTTGGAGGTGTCAATTTTGAGATTTGAGAAACTTGTGAAACTGAGATGTGCCCACAATGCAATAATAAAAAGAAAAAACTAAAATATTGGTAAATAAATCCCAGAAATAGCTTTTCATTACAATTTTATGAGTATGCTTGCTGTCTAGTCCAGTGTAGCTTTTTACTGCCACAAGACTTAGCAACAGCCTCTTTACAAAGTCATACTTTGTTATAACACTGATTTGTTCAGTAAATAAATTTACATTTATGCATTTAGCAGACGCTTTCATCCAAAGAGACTAGAGCTGGGACAACGCGTCGAGGTCATCAATGCAAAAAATACGTAGACGCAAAATATGCGCATCGATTCGTCGACCTGTTTTTATTTCTCTAAAAAACGTTTGCAAAACGTTTACCTTATGTGTATGCTGAATATACGCGATGGCCGGATCAACATTCTGTCCAATGTTAAATAACCAATCCAGGGGTTTTTCTGCATTGATCTTTTTTTTGGCGGCTGTCAAAGCCTTATTTGATCAGTGAGTGATGTAGAATAGAATAACTGCTGTGCCTGAGAGAGAGCCCCGGCTGTGCGCGCGCACTCACAGTCTTCAACTTCAACAACACGAGTGCTGCTTGCTCTCTCTCTCCCTTGAAAGAAGAACTTTTTTTCAGTAAGCTTGTTTCAGTAAGCTATGTGTTTTCAAGGCTTCAAGGTTTTATTGAATGCTATCTCTATACAAGTGCAAAGTAATGCATTCTTAGTCAGTCTTTTATTTTGCAATTTTAAGAGCAATAAACATATATTGCAATGTTAAGGAATTCATGTTTTTTTCATTCAGATATGTAAATAAACATGTATAAATTGTTAGTAGTCAATTAATGGGAAGATAATCGAAATCGAATCGGTCTGAAAAAATTAATCGTAAGATTAATCGATGAAGTGAAAAAATGATCGCTAGATTAATCATTAAAAAAAATTATCGTTTATCCCAGCCCTAAAAGCGACTTACAGTGCATTCAGGCTATAATTATTATTTTGTTATTAATATAAATGAATTCTCTTTTTAGACTGTTCTGAAAGTTTTTGAATATTTTGAAAGTGCTTTTTCAGAATGGATAAATGTATGTATTTTAGTGTAATCATAAAAAACTGGTTAATGTTTTGTTGTTTATTATATGGCAAGGAGTGTAAAAATGCCCACCACCAAGTCAAGGTTGTTTAAGGTTATTTCACTGTGGTTTGAAGTAATGTTAAACTGGTTTTATTGGGAGATCGATTGTGGGAGTCGGAACTTACTTTTGAGGGACTCTGAAAATATGATTACTGTGCACGAGGACAGTGTTACATTAGTCTGCTCGACGAGAATACATAAGGGGGAACCGTCGGAGCGGACATCTTGGAGGGCCCGCGTCAGGCCTGATTCCACCTGCAGGTAAAGCATTTCCACCGAGAGGCCACGTTCCTGCAAACACTGGCCTATCGATTTGGGGTAATCCCTTTGAAAGAAGAAGAAGAGATCTGGTTATTGAGCACCAAGCTTCAGGGCAGGAGGAGAGGGTCTTGGGTGTGACCTCGTTTATATATGCAATAATGAAATTTTTAATGTGCCACACAAATCAATAAACCAACATAAACAGCATTTTAAAAGTGTATTACATATTAGAAAATAGTCGAACATTAAGTTGTTTCATTTGTTTTAGCCAAATAAATGCTTGGGTGTGAGTCATCAGACTTTGAAGGACATAAGAAGTGATAAATATTTAGCTTAAACATGATGCAGAAAAAAATACGGTTTAATATTAATAACATAACCTTGCACAAATATAATAGTGAACATATTATTTATATAAAAAAAACATATTATTGTTTTACCAAAATCTTTGTCAATTAAAGCACTGTAAAAATGGATCTTAATAAAATGTGAAACACTTCGATCAAACACATTTAGGCCAAGATCTATTTACTGGATGGCAAAAATGGGACTGTCTGTTATGTTTGTGTCATATTCATTGTGTATTAATAAAAACAGAAGTACGGTATGTGTTTCCAGTCAAGGAATTTTAAAAACATTCAATTTCATCGTTGCATTCACGTTTTGAAACTAGTTTTGTTTGTGTTTTTCATAGATTGTGTGTTTGTTTCATTTCGTTCCCTTTAGAAATATGGCTTAGATTACTGAAGATTTTGAGTATCAGCACTTCTTATAGAAGCTATTTGGCTAAATACACAAAGGAATGTGATTAAACTGTCATTTTTTTAAAATGTGATGATTTCTGGCCATATCATTCTTTCATTGAACGTGTTTGTTGGAGAGTGAAAAAATGTACAGAATACAACTAAATCAAAAACACTTTTACGCTCGAGACCTAACAGATTTGGAAAATGTGTATTCAACATTCAGGGTAACATTTAACATGTCTTTTTATTATTTCTCTTTTTTTTCCTTTTTTGATATGTGGAATAGAACATTTTGATTATAAAAGTCAAATGATGTTTTTTTTTTTTTTTTTTTTTATTAAACTTTATATCATGAGGCAGGACTTTAAAGAACACCAAGTTGAATACAACATATGGGCTTAAACATTCGCATTTGATTTATTGGATAGATATAGGTAATTTACACAACATACATACTGACTTTTTTTCTAGATTTGCACTATAATTCATCTATAGTTAGCAAAAATGTTTAATTCAAAGATTAATTGTAACAGTTATTGATTGATGTATCATGTTTAGTGTTTTTGATGTTGTTTTTAGATTCGCAATGTAAAATAGTAATGTTATTTTAAATTATTAATTTATAAAAAAAAATATACATTGAAAAAAAAAAAGAGAGACTGACAGTGAAATGTAAAGAGTAAGAGCATTCCAGAGACTTCTGTTAAATGATGGTGAACATTTAGAATACTGGAAGTCTGTTGTCATTGTTTTTTTACTTGAAGGCCCATTTTAAGATTTTGGATGATTTACAATACTAAAATATCCACCCGAATTTTTTCTTTTTATTAACCATCGAGGATGATTCTGGATAGATAAGGATTATCTAACATTTAACAATACAAAGCACATTTACACAACAAAGAAAAAATAATAATAATAATTAAAAAATAACAGCATTGCACAAAATTAAGGTAAACAAGTCCATATTTTCAGTGCAAACTCTGGAAACAAAGTTAAAAAAAATAAAGCAAGTTTCACACAATAAAACATTTACCACAACAGAATTTTACTGCTACCTGCCGAGTATACTCACACATTCTGGTTGTTCACCGACAGGACGACACAGTCTGCAGGCTGTCTAGCACCGTCTCCATGCAGCTGCTGGAAGAACCTCTCGTATATGGCATTGCGTTCAACTGTTGCCTCATATTCTTCAGGTGAAACCGCTGTTACAAACACATTTACATGGAAAAGTTGATTCCAAAAAGATTTCTCATAATGGCCACAGCATCAGCAGTGAGAAACCATGTTGTTGTTTATTACATGAACCATCATACCAGTCGACTGATGTGGTGAATGCTCATAGTCTGCAGTGCCAGAGTAGTCAATCCCTTCGTCTAAGCTTTCAAAGCTGAAAATTGAAAGAAGATTGGTTGAAAAAAAGGTTTTTAGATTTTAAAAAGATTTTTAAATGAAGAAGAGAGAAACAGATATGTGAAAAATAAAGACTTAAAGCCAGGAAAAGATCAGTAGTAAGCACTATCAACTACAAAAATCACATTTTTCTTTTCTGTCATATTTCAACGTGCCTCTCAGATTCTGGATGGTCATCTTTTCTGTCCTCCATCATTGGATATGGTGCTCTTCGAAATGGTCTGGGAGGTTTTGAGACACTGCATGGAGCAAATGACATGATTATGATAAACCTAACACCAAAAACATAAAACGTGTATTGTGGGTTTAAATCTAGTAATCGACGTATTAATTCTGAACATATTTATGCAGTAGCCCACAGCAGCCATTATACAGATGTTTGACATAACTTACCTTCCTCCACTGTGTTTTGGTGGTAGTCGTCTGCCCCCAGCTTTCTTCGACCACGACGACATTTTATTTTTTCTAAATGAACGGCGTAACAAACATTATCTAAAATATCTTAAATTATATTATCGCAGGAGACAAGGCGAAATGAGTTTTGGTTGCCCAGAAAAACCTGCATGTACCGTTACTATTTATTTTTTTATTAAACTAAAGTATATGGTTAAAAAAAACGTTTAATATTTGCAACTTTTGTAAAATTATTGTTATGAAAATGCTAAATCTAATGAAAAGCCCATCTTACCTGCGTAGATATTCAGTTATAACGTTAGCCCTCCTGCTCTATGAATCGCGAAAAATCGATGATTTTGCTGATACGTTATTTAATCTCTGACTACATCAGTACATACGAAGACTATTTTTAGATTAAAAAGATTATGGATAATAGTGATTTATTCGAGTTACTGCTCGAGATTGCTGCAAAAGACCTGTAACACACTCGATCGGACTTCCTTTCGAAGAACAAGTGCATTATTTGAGGAAGCGTGTAGCGCCTCCTAACGGACAGGAAGACAAACGACGACACCAATGACGTCACTACCCAGCCTCCTCAGTCCCTGAGGCTGGAGATCATAAACTAGTTTATAACCAACTCATCAAATATCTCCATCATATACATAACTAAATATAACTATGTGATTTGATTAAGATTTGTTATTGTTACCCATTTGTATTCAAGTGGGGGGGGAAGCTTATTTAGAGAGTTTACAATAACCTAATTCTTCTTGTGAACCAAAAAGTCCAAATTGGCGGATATTAAGCTTCAATTTCAAAATCTATATGACATAACAGTAGTTTTATATTCTGTAACTGCACCTTTATCTCAGTTGTGGCTTTAAAGTCTCACAAGGATGTATAAAAAGATGTCGCCATTAACTTATTTTTTACACTCTTGAGGTTATTAGGTTCAAATTATGTGAAAATGGTAGTCTCAAATTATGTTAGCATGCTAGGGGCTATGAGGCACTGTTCAGTCAAAAAAGCAATTCTCAACAGATCACTATAGTTTCTATTTAGCTCTTGGGTGCATTTGGATTTTGGAATTCATGCAAGTCACAATTGAAAGGAGTAAATAGTGTTAAAGATAACGAAGCCTGTGCAACACATAAAACAGACATTTATTACAAACATCACAATTCAATAAATGAGAGATTCTTAATTCAATCATACTCTCTTATCTTTGGGAGCGTTGGAGATTTTAGTCTCTGTAACCGCTTCAGAAAGTTTACATTTAGCGTCAGCAGCATTAGGACACTGATATGTGCATTAACCATGGCAGAAAACACATGACATTTCCACAAACCTCATCTAAGGGATGCCTTTTACTCTGATATAATCAATTCTCACTTAATTTTGTCTTTGTGCCTAACATAATTTGGCTTTATTTATTTCTAAATGGACTTTGCATCATAAATCAATACAAATACGGTAAAAAAAAGAAAAAAAAACAGTGTCTTGATTCATCAAGACGTTTTGCAATCATATTTAGAATGTGGGGCAATCATCCCATTACAGTTTCAAGTACAATCAAGTCTGAGGGAGCGGAATAATGTGTTTACTGTGGCAGGCATGAACATTTAGAAGAAACAAACTGGCTAAGACACTGCCGCCGTTTCCTGCTGAAACTTTAACATGGAATAAAAATAAAAAAAAATGAGAGAAGTCACGTATATATTTAACACATCTGAACAGAGACACACATCAGATAACAACTTGAGGGGAGAGACTCAAAGACACATCAGTATGTAATAGATGCATTTATTCCATATTTTATCTGTTCCTGGAAATGCAGATTTTAAAATTCCCAGAAGCCGTTAGACATCCTGGTTTCTTCAATAGCCCTCGTAATGGGGCATCCTTGAAGTGCAACAGTGTAGTTTTTCCCCTCTCTTTCTCCCTCTTCTTCCCTCCAGCTGTAAGGAGGGTCTACTCCATCCGTCAGAGGTCCAAGCTGCCGTGTCCAATCCTGAGACAGCATCGTGATTTGATTGGTCAGGTTGATCTCTCAGACAGAGGGGACTGAACAGGATGGAAGCTTGAAGGGGATAGTCCACGTGTAGGGTTGGTGGGCTGATGTCAGGACACATGTGAAATGAGTCTGACTCGTGTCTGGATTTCTTGGCGACACAGTGGGCACGTTTCCAGCTGTAAGGCACACTCCATGCAAATCCCACTGAAGACATGACAGAGAAGCAGAAGCAGAAGATGACTAAACTGTTCAGCACAAAGAGATTATGTAACCGTAATCAACAATAGGTTTAAATGCCCCATGAAGGGACATATTAATAGGCATCCACAGTACTATTATTTCATAGCACATGCTCACTTGTTTTAAGTTTTTTTCCCATTCATTTTGTCAACAGGGGTTTAAAAAATCTTTGTAAAAGATTTATACAGTAAGCCATGAACCAAAATCAATTCCCCTTAAGAAAATGAATGGGATTTTTACGTCGGAACCCAACTGTTGCACTTTGTAGGTTTCTTATGTCACAGTTAATGTACAATGATTGGCTACTTGCCACTGTGAAATGCAATATAACAAGAAATATCATGATACTATGAGATTCATTTATAACACACTGCAATGAAATTCTTGGCAGTTTTATTATCTTTATTTATTATCATTTTGGCTTAAAACACAAGGGTGAAATACAGTATCAATTACTAATTATTACAGATACATGTTTTAAATGTCTTCATTCTCAAAGCAACAGTTGTTGTTATGTACTCAAATTAATCAAAGCACATCAATCCTGCTTTCTTGAGCCTCCATCACATCCCTTTACCCATAAACCCAGTGTTGTAAACACTGACTCTCCATGTTGAACTTTGTACCTGTGCAAACATGGTCTCAGTTCAGTGTCTGCCATCTGGTCACAACAGAGGGTGCAGCAGTTATCTCTGATGCTAACCTGCTTGAGCAAAGCCAGGCGCCTGTGTCTGAAATAATAGACAGAGAAAGAACAATCTCATGTGCATGAATAGCATGAGTCACTTGCTTTAGGATAACTAATGCATTACTCACATCCCTATAACAGTGAGTGGAACTTTGCCCTGTGTACAGAAATCTAATAAACAGTGCAAACCTGGGCAGAATGATCTTCTCGTCTGATGCGAGCGAGGCAAACTCATTAAATGTGTTGAATTTGATGGAGGGGGGATGACGGAAGGGCTTGGCTCCAAAGTTGAACTCACACTGTTGGTAGGACATAAAACTGGCAGCAGCGAAGAAGCCAGACCTAAGACAAGGTACAGCAAGTTTCAAAAAGCTCCATAAACTTTTTTTTGCATTCGTTTTATGGTGGAGGAAGTGAGCTTCACTTACGTGGCGGAGGAGAACACCTGCTTCTCAGGAGGCAGCTGGTGTCCGTTTAGATAGAAAATCATCTGCTTCCTACTGAGGTCTAGCAGGAAGCCTATGACATCACCTAGAAAGCCAAGTGAACACTTATTAGAAAACTCTGCTAAAGTTTTCCCCCAAATGATCATCACCTCATTGAGGAACTCGGGTGCTGAACAGGATGCTCTGCACAAACCTTCTTTCCAGCAGGGATGGGAGTGAGGTTTACTGCGAGCGTTGTACCAGATCAGCTGCCTGCAGCCATCATACGCACATGAGTACTCATCATCTCCAATCCCATAACCCTCCTGTACAAACAAACATGTTCTCACCACTGAAATTCAATGTAAACACTGTACACTTCATGCAAATATAAGAACATACAACTAAAATAAAAGAAAGCATAATTATCTAAACATAACCAGAAACACACATGGTTAAGAAACTTGCTGTCCTTGGTTGCCCAGCCAATTTGCATGACGCCAGAGGTGATGACCGTGACTTCATAGTACCAAACCCCCGAATCCACACAGAACGTACAGCGAACGCTCTCAAATGATGATGCGTCACACCGTGCCTAATGAGAAAGACAGATCACGTTAAACATCACTTTGTAAGATTAAGGGAAACAATAATCACAATATGTTTGTGATCATTACAATCAGCAATTCTTCCACAATAGATAAAAATGTTAAGGCATGCCTAGAACTTCATGTGTTGCATTTGAACCATTCACAGAAGATGAATGGTTCAAATTCAAAAGATGTTTTTTGGCCAAACTGGAAGTGAAAATGTTTCTTATCAGTAAGCCCACACAGAATACTGTAGATTTCCACAGAATCAGAACAGTCATCTTTCATATCTCTACAACATTCCTCATCCCTTGTTTTTACATTTAGATTTATTTGGTTTTCATTTATTTCCTTGTTCGGATTTTGAAAGAGCTTTAAAGGGTTAGTTCACCCCAAAATGAAAATGATGTCATTAATAACACGCTCACAACAGACCTGGTAGAGAAGACAATGCTGAATAAAGTCGTAGTTTTTGTTATTTTTTAGGACCAAAATGTATTTTTGATGTTTCAACAAATTCTAACTGACCCTCTGATGTCACATGGACTACTTTGATGATGTTTATTACCTTTCTGGAAATGGACAGTATACCGTACATACATTTTCAATGGAGGGACTGAGAGCTCTCCGACTAATTCTAAAATATGTGTTCCGAAGATGAACGAGGTCTTACGGGTTTGGAACGACATGAGGGTGAGTCATTATTGACATAATTTTTATTTTTGGGGGAACTAACACTTTAAATAAATATCTTCGTTCTATCTACCAATCAGAGTGTAGTTCAGTTCTGTTGAACACGTCTTACATTATCTAAATCCATTTTGCTGAATTTTACCCAGAGTTACAATAATGCTTTGCCTCTCACCTCCAGTCCAGTAGGAGAGATCTTGAGATATTCGCTGACATCATTACTGTTCAGCATGGCATTGATGTTGCTTAAGTTGACCTTCTCATAGGTAAACTGGCGCCCCTCTTTAATAACTACAGGCCAAAGGGTGACCAAAGCCAAAATTATCAGTAAGACAAGCGCACAAGCTTAATATTTGACATAAATTGACAAAATCATCACAAAATACAAACAGTTTGGTTAAATATTAATACTATGTTCACAAGAGCAGTGAAAGATACTCACAGAGGTTATCAAGGCTCCACTGGGCACAGAAGCCCACCTGACGCTTCAGGTAGTCTGGATGATCTGCCCAGGACTCCAAAACAGACAGACGGTCACTGATACATGATTCCGACACTGTTAACTTGTTCTCACCTGAGATAAAGACAGGCTCTCATTAAAGTACCTTTCTGAGAAGCTCTGGATTGAACATTCTGAAGTGAAACCAGTTAAGACTTACTGGTTTGAGAGAACTTCTCTAAAGCGATTAGAGCAAACAGCATAACAGTGGGATGGGCCTCAGAACTCTAGAACAACAACAAGACCACTTTAATGGCTATAATACCAGCTTTAATGCAACTGCTCTTGCAAAAACCAAAGAGTATTTCACAGCTAAAGTTTCCATAAATATTCTAAGTACACTGAGGAGGAAGCTTTGTATTATGAATGTTAAAGTATATCTATTTTGCAATTTGAACGATCGCTTCAAAAGAGGAAGAAAAAGCCTGTTTTCCATTATGTGATCCCTTTAAGAACTACCCATTTAGTCAGTATGTTTAATAAAACCTCTCAAACATTCTTACCAAACTCTCAAGTAAATACTCCAGAGTTCCAGGGCTAAGAAGCGCAATGCTTGCTGGACCTGTAGACAGATGAGAAAATAGATGAAGTACCCCAGTATTAACCAAATGATTCCTTTTTTACCAATGTCTTTGACCTTAAAAACAGAAGCAGTTTCTTCAAAACTGAGACAACTGGACAGTGTGCGTGGTGTGGGTTTGTGCACTGCAACCTCAGCAGAGCTGTCGAATCCCAGGCCTCTGAGGGAGGCTGCAGCATGATCAGGCATGACAGGCCTTCACAGGCTGCAAACTCAGCTCTTTAGCTTTAGAGGGACAGGCTAGTGCAAATATGATGTAAAATGAGATGCAACAGATCTCAGATTTTTTTTATTTATTTTTTTATCCTAAAATATATTGCTGAAAGCTTTTAAACTACTGTCACAGTGGGTAAAAGGCTTGCAGCATTGTTTCAGTAAATGCAGTGCATGTGTGTGTGTGTGCGCATGTCCCTTACCAGCCAGTTTCTCAGCCAGACAGCCCAGGACCGCTGTGGTGTTGCGGTGTTTGGCTGGGATGAGGGCATCCTGACGTGCCACAGCAGCACTCAGATTCAACATGTCTGACAATTTCTGCAGAGCATCCTGACAATACAAATTCTTCATCAATAACTGATTTTTTTTAATGGGTCAGAAAAAAAAAAATGCACTCAACCGGAAACTAACAGACACATATCAACTGCTCTTTTATCTGCGCTTTCTTCCTCAAAATACAAACAAGGAGTCAGAAGCAATAATATACTTTTACTCATACTTAATACATATTTTTGTTACAAGGTTGTTACCGTCGCTTTTGACCCATTTATTGTATTCTTACTAAAAATAATTAATTTAAAATCTTAATGACTTTAAACTTTTGTGTATTTTAAGGGAACAATATATATCACAATATAGTTACTTCACAGATAATATAGTGAATTAAATACTTTACAAAACAAAGATACTTCATATAATTTTTCTATATTTGGAATGTGATGGACCCAAAGCAAAAGAGGACAAAACAAATGAACAACAAATCTTGCATCAGCACAAAAACAGTTGCATAATATCATAAAACCTTAATCTTGAATCTTAAAGCCCAGTTAAGCATGATGCTGTCTGCAATTATAAACAGAAATTTTTAATTAACGTTTGCTGAAATTAAAGAAAGAGACCCAGATCACCTAAAAGCCGTATACATTTAAATACCAGGGATATGTTGTGGTCTCATTTTCAAAGTGCTAGCAAAAATACAGCTGCATTATGGTCCATAAGCAAAAGCAGAGGTGGAAAAATAATTTGGTAATGTACGTGAACTCACTTTGGTGGGCAAAGGGCATTCATCCAGTAAGAGGGTTATTACGGCCGGTCCTAGTGGGTCATCTAGAGGAATTACCCTAATTAAAGACTGCACCACTTCCAACCAGCCATCATCTACAACGTGAGAAAAAGAGGGACAGAGACAAAAAAGAATGGGGGCAGAACAAACACATGTTCAGTCTATGGGACAGTAGGAAATATTCAAACATTCAAACAACATTGAAAATTATTGGTTAAACAACATGGGCTCTTCCAATGGCTAATGCCAACATCAAGACCTGATCATCTATAAAAAAAAAAAAAATCTATATTATATGATAATGATAACAATGAGCAAATTAGAAAAACCAAACTCAAAAATGCTAATAAAATAACGCAAACATGATTTACTAAACTCCTATGCACTTCGGGGGTTTTGATCTCAATCTGGAAGCCCAGAGTAGTTTCCACCTGTTTACTCCTGCATGAAGCTCTTAGCAGCCACCTGACGCCACAGAGTCTCAAACCACAACATGCAGGCTCAGCTCGGAGCAACAGATGCACGTATAAATAAATTCAACAGTCACAGAGGCTTTGGCAACGGCACAAGAAGAGAAGCAGGCTGGCGACCTGCACATGACCTTGCAGAATTTTGACCCCTGATTAAAATCCGGTCCATATACAGACCCAAACAACCCCTCAACATTACAACAGATTCGCTGCAGGTAACATCCATGAGTAATTAAAAAAATATAAAGTAAATCTGTATGCAAAAAGGGCATATAAACAAACAGCAGAGCACTGTCCTTGTAAACTAGCAAAAGCAGTGTAGCTTTTATCATACACCGTGTTTGCTCCTGCAGTATTGAGGCTCTGAGGGACTTTAAAGCTGCAGATGAACCACAACCCTCACTTCAGTCTCTGCCACAGAACGGAGTGATGGTATGACAATGGCAACGCAGGGCACGAGCCAAACTTCAAAAGCAGCTGTCATTAATACCCACAGAGCTTCCACAGCTTCCGCTGTTAGATTAACATCCTAATAACTTAATCAGTAGCCAGGGGGTCACAACAAGCAGCACTTGTTCCCTTGATGGAAAAAACAAGCCTGGAACTAGAGAGTCGAGGTTTGGCTTGTTCACTTTGGATAATAACTACATTGTTTCTCCACTGACAGACATTCAAAAGTAGCTACTCATTCTGACTAAATAAAACTCAACAATAAATGTTCTCTGCTTTATATCGGAGTAGATGAAGTAGACACCTTTTAACATTACAGCTAATGCACATGCCTGGAGAAAGTAATAAAGCTGAAGAGCTTGTTGTGACTGCACACATTCTCGTCATGCCATCAGTGTTGTCATGCTCCTGTGGTTCCAGGTCATTTGGGTCATATTTACAACTCGAAACAAATCTATATGGCTCATTTATACAAAGCACAAATGCTAACATCCAAGTCAGTTTCAAGTATCTGAGATTTCAAGCATTGAGATGAATGGGAATTCTAGCAGATAATTATCTCCAGGCATTTCAGGGGGTTTTTAGACTTCATACGCTGTATAGCTCCCAATCATGAAAAAACAAGAATAAGATAAATGTCAATCCAATCACCTCAGGTGGTGGTACAGCTGCACAATTTGAGAAAAAAAATATTATTATAAAAACTGTGAATACACTTTAAAATTTAACAAAAAAAGAAAAAAAAAATTCAGGTTGTCAGTTCTTGTTTGTATACTAAATAAAGATATATTACTGTTGCAATATTTCACTGTAAAATAAAAAAAGGCATTTAAGAAAAAGCAGCAATAGATTTATTTTACAGTCAGCATTCTTTACAACACTTATATTTAAGTTCTTCATTTTCAAACGTTAAAACTATCAAGGGTTTATTTTAGCGGAAAACCGCAGGGAGCACTTAAGCTTCTCTTTTATTGACAACAGTCGGTATATAAGTGCTTCTCATAACAAGTTTGGGATAATGGTTGCTCCATATCGAATTCTCAAATTAATGTTATGAGTGTACCAGCAGATGTAAAGACGAGTTTGTGCTAGGGCAGAATTTACAATAAACCAAGCAGTAGCTTGAATGTCAAAGAACACAACGGTGCAATTCACTCCGAAAAACCCAGTGTATATTTATTAAATCAAAACACAGTTTGGGAATCCCATTATCCATACAAATGATCACACATAAGCCATACAAGAAGTGACCTGGGTAAGTGTATATGCTTCTGCATGTGTATAAACTTTACTCTTTCCAATCAGAACGCCAGCACATGTGATGTGAACAATGGAACACATGGATGTCAAGAGCATTAGAACTATTTTATATCGGCATATAGCGCAATAGCAGAATTGAAGCTCTTATAAAAAGCCTACACTATTTTAGGTGTCTTTCACTCACCGGTCTCTGCCATCTCATGAAGTGTGATCATAGAATACGGCGGCTCTTGGTCACTGAAACACAAAAAGACCAAACACAAAAGTTAATGACAAAAAGTAGAGCAACCTAATAGAGAAAATGTTTGCCTGTGTGCCTCATGCCCAGGGTGTAAGCATCTTATTTAGTCCTTGGCTGCTATAGACATCAGTTATGAAAGCCTAATGGTATAATGGGCGATTATGTGACATGACGGATTGCTATTGGAGTGCAGACTGCCGCCGCCACTGCTTCTGGGCCTGTTTTGGCTTTAGGGTGTATGCATCCATTTTGCAGGCTGGGTCTGCAACACTAAATCTAAGCAGAGATAGCAAAATCCCTTGAGGTGCTCCTAGAGAGAGCTGGGCCCGATCAAAACACCACCAGAGACATTTAAGCAGCGAAAATAAATGTGCCTCTATTCTACAGTGTGACGCCGGTGTGGTTCATTTGTCAGTCATAAATCAGTGGTTGGTGGGTACTAGGGGTGATGTTTTCAAATAGCAGATGGGGCCAAGGAAAAGAAAGCTCTGAGGGTAGTCGAAACAGAGAGAGAGAGAGTCTGAGAGAGAGTCAGAGCAGTCTAATGCCCCCAGCCATGGGTGTCTGACTGCTCTGTGATTGTTGTGTAATGGTCACACAGGGATATGCTCTAGTAAGAAATACACAGAATTTTTGCTCTGTTCAGAACAGGCCCTCCAATACAAGGTTCTCAAGGTTCTGTTCTCATATTCGCTCTAGTATAACAGAAACTGGGTGTTGATATTAAATTAGTCACTATTAATCACTTTGTGCTTCTATGAGAATGAATATTTCAATAAAATCTTTGGTACCCCTATGTATCCCTATAAAAATAATGTACTTGTTGTGTATTCCAGTTGAGAATCTCTGCCCTAACACAATCAAGGACAAAGCTATAGGTCTGTGTGTGTGTGTGTGTGTGTGTGTGTGTGTGTGTGCGTGTGCACGTGTGTCATCAAAACTAGAGTTTCAGGTGAATAAAAACGGCTGTCAAAGGATGTGGTTGAGCAACCAAAATATATTCAGGCTGCAAATAAAAGAACAGAAAAGAAAAAAAAACTCTCTCCTTGTGCCCTTTAGATATTTTTCTTTGAAATCAAAACAAGAACAGAAAATTTCCTTTTCCTGAAAAGCTGCATAATCTGATTTTCTTTTCAGGCATGGCTATAAACTAATAAAATATCTAGGCAATACTGCAGGCCTTGCAAATCAGGTTCAGAGACGCCAAATGTGATGTACACATAGAAGAACCTTTTGTCCAAAGTGAACATCCATCATTAGATAGCAGTAGGCCGACTGTGTGGGAAGGTGTAAGAATGTGACAAAGAGGAAAAAGGACTGGCGACTCTGATATCCAGCCAAAATGTTAAAAGAAACATGAAGCTCTCGGTTATCTCAAGCTGCTGTCTTGGGCAATACATTAAGATTAAATGTGGTGCTGTGTGAATGAATGAATAAATAAATAATGGCATGCTCATTTCAGAGCTCTGCCAGGCTTCTCCATAAGCTCTGCACATTTAAAGCTGCTTTATTTTAAAAGTAAAAGCTCTTGCAGACGGTCGGTGTGGCATCGCTGTGGTAGACAATAATGAAAAAAAAAACAAAAAAACAATGCAAATGGATGTACAATAGCAAGCCGATGCTTTTAGCAAAAGATGGAGAGATGTTATTGCTGATACATGGGGAACAGGAAACTGAAATTGATATGACGTGCATGATTCATTCCTACACAGATTTAATGACAAATCTCTGCAGATCCTTGTCATTAAATGTTAACTCACTTGTCAACAAGAGTCCTGATGACAGCCAGCGTGTCCAGTACCAAACCGTCCACGTTTTGTTTTTTCCGACGTGGCTCATGTGGTCCTCGACCTCGCCGGGGCGGTCGAACCGGGTCCCTGGGCCGGCTGCCTCTGGCCTCTGGGGGATCAGACACGGAGTTATCCACTCGTCTGAGCTGCCTGCGAGGGGCCGATCCCTCCTCCACATCACTGTCCTCTCTGCACACGCAGCTGTTCCCCATGGCTCTGCCGGATGAGGGGCTGGGCCAAAACTGCACTGACTGCAGCTGTTCTACGGTGAGTCGTAGAACCCGCACGAGGCTCCTGCTGGCACAGAATGCAATCCAGGTGGCTACTATCATATCATTGGAAGGACTTTAGAGGGTGTCTTGGTATAGGTTGGGTAGATGTGTCAGTCATTGTGCTACTGCAGGCCACCAGCAGCCAGACACAGATGAGCAAAGCTGATGGTGCAGTCAGCACACATCCTACTGCCTGGGAGGTTTTCACTCCTAAAAGAAAAAAAAAACCTTACGCATTAAATTATTTTCAGTGTGGACAGAAAACACAAAAATACATACATGCAAATTTGTAAATAAATTGCTAGACTAATAAATTCTTGCATGTAGCTTGTTAAAGTAAAACACTTAAACACTGATATTAGCCACTGATCTCAAATTATCTGCTCTAAAAACAACATATGTAATATATTACCGTTATTAATATTATTTAAAAGCATATTGCTGATGTTACAATAATATCTAGGGCTTGTCTCACGAACAATTTTTTGCCTTAAGTGTGGCTCAGTGGTAGAGCATTGCGTTAGCAGCGCAAAATGTTGTGGGTTCAATTCCCAGGGAACACACAGGCTGGTACAAAATAAAATAAAATGAATAGCCTGAGTGCACTGTAAGTCGCTTTGGGTAAAAGTGTCTACTAATTGCATAAATGTAAATGTAATGTAAATGTAAGGCATACAGTTTCTAAGTAGTTAGTACAGCATGGGCTTAAGAAAATTAACCATGTTTTTTTTTTTTGTTTTTTTTTTTTGCAGTAGAAGTGGAGTAAACCGGTTTTAATTTTTTTTGTATGGCCTATTAGTTACCATCTGCATAACCACATTCTTACTACAAATACCATTGTTAAACTATAGTTAGTGTAGCCAAACCATGGTTAATTTGTGGTTGCCATGGTTTAATTACTGTAACTATGTTTTTTTATTAGTAGTAAAACCACGGGTAATTTTTCTAAAACCTAACCTGAAAAAACGCGGTAACAACCAAATATAGAAAAAAACAGGCAGTACGTACATAAACTATACAAATAAGAATGCGATAGGATATGCGTAAAGTTAGTTGTCAGTGTTAGCACTAGCAGTGGCTAACTAACGGCTAGCAAGCCAAACAACTTTGCAAAAACCCCATTTAAAACACAACAACCCACTCACACATGAATGAACACTGACTAGTGTACGCATAACACCCGCTGAAATCTTATAAACAGCACGCTGTCATTTCAGTAAATTAGCGTTAATAAACTTAAGTCTCTATGGATGAATATCAAAACCATAGTGAGCTGCCTACGTAGGCAGCATTTAAAGGGCTAGTTTATCTATAAATTAAAAGTCTGTCACCAAGATTTGAAACTTTAAAACTATTTTTCCATTAAACAAAAAAGGAGATGTTAGGTAGATGGTTGGAAAACAACAGCGTCAGCCACCGTGTAACGTATTCAATTTATGAATGCTCATAATGAAAGTGGATTGTGACTCAGGCTGTCATTTTGTGTAATGTCTAATTGTCTAATGTTTTCTAAATTTTCATACTGGAAACGCCGAATAGACCTATGCCCAAAATACTGTTTATGTTAATATTATCATGGTAATGTTGTTTTAAAAGGTAGATCACTATGTTTTGAAACACGGCCTCTTTTATAATATAAGAAAGTAACGTTAGCAACCATATAACTAGCCACACCTCCAAATAGATGAACAAAACGTCAGTTTAAATATTTTCTTTAACGTGGCACATACACTAACACGTATTTTATAAATAAATATTGTGGATATAACGCTACCAGAAACAAGTATTTACTCACCCGGTAAAGCGGAGGATTTTCGGGAAATGCAACAGCACTGATCCGTAGGCCGTACACAAAGACTACACGGGAAGTGTGTGTGTGCTTTACTTCTCAGCGATATGATTCGTAATCTCACACAAAACCACTTCAGTAATCAACATTTTGCCGATCCACACACAAAAGCACAACCAACCGGTGTTTGACAATGAAAATAAACGGATGGCTGAGAAGTGAAAGCATAACAACTGGCTGGAATCAGTATGAGATAGCTGGATATCAATGAAAGCTCTGTGTGGTGTTAGTAATGTGAAGTCCGACTCATTTCCGCGAAACGGTTCTTTTGAACAATTCGTTTCAAATAATGATTCAGCTGTTCCTTTACGTCAGAACGTAATTGCGTCATCACGCGGTCAGTAATCCGTATCATACATCATACCTCGTGGGCCGTGGCATACTACACTATGCATATATTACTGTTTATCACGTTTTCACATTATGTTTAATCAATAATTAAGTCTACTGTAGACGAAGTTGTTGCGTCCATGTTCGGTTTGTTGTAAACATGAGCTAATTAAAATAGTTTAGGAACTAAATATAATGTAAACAACACTACAATTCAATCGCATCACTTTGATTAAAATGTTTTTGTTTTTCTCATATTTTGAAAAGATGCTACGCATTAATACCACGTCGAAATATTAATAATCAATTATCATATTAAATAAACTAAATTAACATTTTAAATTGAACGTTTTTCGATTCTCTCGGCTCACTCCGAAAGATCCATTCGGTTCCGACCAACTCAGTCCGATTACGATTAATCATTCAATCGGTTATTGTGAACAGGTTCAGTTGGCTCATTAAAAATAGATATGATTAAAAAAGAACGATTCGTTGTGAGTCGTCGCATATTTCTATCCAGCCCATGAAGCTGGACCCAACCAGTAAAACAAAACAAATTCTCCTCAAGAGAGTGCTTTATGTAAACAAATGACAAATTTGCAAGTAATACATCCCTTGTGTATATGTGAATGTCTAGCACGTTTTTGTTTTATCACTAAAAATCTAGGCATTTCAGATATGTTGTAACTCTAATAACTTATTACGAGCGGGTTCAACACACAGAAATACACCAAAGATATGCAAACACATATCCATTTGCTTTTCTTTATCATATTACTTTATTGGAAATATTAAATAACTAAAAATCGAATGATTATATTTGACTGACAGAACATTGAAATTACATAAAGGTAACATCTAATTTAAATGTGGATTCGATTATTACTCTCTGCTTATTTAAAAGTTTATCCGTAAAGAAACGAATTGTACTTTTAAGGGGAAAAAACTTTCCCGTAAAAACTACATTTCCCAAGAGCCAATAGTTCGTGCGTAGGAACTACGTGCCTTTAGCAGCTTTTTGCTGAGGGGATCCTTTTACAGGGACACAAAACAGGACAAGGTAAATATCTGAGGGCATTTCCTTCTTGAAATAATTATTTACTCCTTGTCTCTTTTTTCCACCTTGAGTATTATTTGTCTGACATGTAAAACAAACCAACTTTAAGGTTATATAATGTGTTATAAACCAGCCATTTAAATACCACTGCTTTCTGGAGTGTCATTAAAGTCTCGCACGGTCTAACGTTACTTCAGATCAATATCATGAATCATGCTCTGAAGCTGCGTTGCTGTCTGTTGCAGAGCAATATTGCAGTGTTTCTTGCATATATTCAAAATAAAGTAACGTTAACGGTACCAAGTCTTTAACATTTCACGTGATGTCATATGTGTCGTTTTGTGTGTTTTTGTTTTGATGTTTATCACAATACTATTTCATGATTGATGTTTTTATCATCCACGTTCCACACTGACAGTGAAAGTGTTTATAAACTATAGTTTGAGCCAGATTGATTATTTTTTATTAATATATTTTGCCATCTTAGAGTGATTCTAGCAACATTTATATGGAGTAAATGCATTATACTGGATAAACACTTTCAAATATTTGTTTGTTTTCAATAAGTTTACAGCTTAAATAGCTATTATTAGACAGGGAAATAAGTGACTTTGTATCTGGTATCTATTTCGTTCAGTGTTCAAATCCAGCACTAAGGGGCAGTGTTTACTTTTTCTTTTCAAATCTGTCACCATTGCTCAGACAAATATTTAATTATCTTCTGGATCCATTATATATCTTTTGGAATTGGAGCTTAAATAATATTCGGCTTCACATTTAAAATGACTAGTTAGATGCATGTGTGTTTCTCGTTGAAAATATATTGATTTTAAAAGAGTTTTATGAGTCAGTGTTCATTAATTCTGCTTGAATGATAAGTAGAAACGTTTTTTTTTAACGTATTTTATTCTCTATCTCTGAGCAGAATCTACTGTAGATGACTTCATGATCTACCTAAAGTCTTTATCCTGATTAAATAAACAGCATTTAGGTAGGTTTTGATGGGTTCATTATGTTTTTGCATATATGTGATGATTGCCACATAATAACACAAAATATGCATGTGCTGTGTAGGTTCTGCCATGGCAGATGGTGTGGACCTCAGCCGGAAGTTTGTGTCAGAGTCTGAATTAGACGAGAGAAGGAAAAAAAGGCAGGAGGAATGGGAGAAGGTCCGCAATCCTGATGACCCAGAGGGTGAGACATTCACTTTGTCTGCACCAATCAGACAAATTAACAGCAGGCTTAATGACAGACATTAGTCCCCCCTCTATGCATTTGCCAGGTTTTGATTGTGTTCATTCTCACTCCACCACAGAGGCCCCTGAGGAAAAGTACGACCCCCGATCTCTGTACGAGAGGCTACAAGAGCAGAAAGACAAGAAACAGGAAGAATTCGAGGAGCAATTAAAATTCAGTAAGACCTCATGCTGCTTTCCTCCCATATTCATCCCTTTATTTTTATCAAAAACTTCTTTCAGATGACACACATCGCACGGTCTCAGGGGGCTTGCCTCTCTCATCTAAAGGTGACCTCATTTTGGGGTTTATCTGTCACTGTTTGCGCAAAAACACAACACAACACAACATGCGCTGGTGTGTGTTTGAGCATGTTGGTGGGTGTCTATGAGTGTGAACAGATGGGAGTGGTGGAGATCAAGAGCAGCAGGTCTGTTCTTGCGGGTGCTGATGATGGAAGACTGGCATGATCTTAGCATCTCGGCTTCGTCTCCGTATCCCTGGTGACAAACCCACTCTCGGTCTCCCTAGCGACCATTGCTGCTCCTATTGCCGCTGATTCCAAGGGCCACATCTCTTGATCTGCAAGCATGTTGGTCATGCATCTTTTTGATGATGCTTGGATCTGTTAGCGGCTCTTTATAATTCTGTTGTTGTGTTCCTTCACAGAGAACATGGTTAAAGGCCTGGATGAAGATGAGACCAGCTTTCTTGATGAGGTCTCGCGGAAGCAGTCTCTAATAGAGAAACACAGACGGGATGAGGAAGCTCTGGAGATAAAGGAATACAGGATATCCTTTTGCAACTTAAAGCGCACACAATATTACTGTCACGGTTCTTAAAAAATTGACAGGGAGAGTTTTGCTTTCCGTCTGAGTCTGTCTCCACTTTCACCTTCGTTAAGCTGGTGGTGGAAGCTTCGGCTGTCAAGCGCAGTGATGGCTGGTGAAAAGTAAAGGAAAGTAGAGTTCTTGTACCTTGTTAGTGTACATGTTATCAAACAAGACAGCCCCTAGAGGAACCCGACGCACTGACGATACAGTGCTGCTTCGACAGAAATTCATGCAGGCTTGGTGAATGGCTTTGAGGTTTAGAAAACATTATGAATGCGCACAGTTTAAAGCAGTTTTGTAGCTAGACATTTTTGCACTCTAATGATACCTTGTCTTGCAAAACCTTTCAGGTAAATAAGTTTTACTTGATAGAACAATATAAATATTCTTCAAAATGTCTATGGAATTAATAGGATTATTAGAAAATAAGTCAAATTTGAACTTGAACTTCTTTAACCCTATGTTGTTAATTTCTATTTTTATTTTTTTTTGTACAGTCTACAAATCTGCCATAATGCAGAAAAAATGAAAATTGCCAAGCAATGAAGGGGTGACAAAACTTGAGCAATTACGGTATGTCTGAAAACACTGCTTAGTAGCTATAAGGAATACACAGCACTGAATATAGGCAATATGGCTATAAACGCATCTAGTGGCTACATCATGGAATTTATGTTTAACAAATCTGCCTCAGGCCAGTGGATTTTAAATACGTTTGCTCTATTTTTAACTTACTTTTAATTGAAAAATTATAATATATATATATATATATATATATATTACATTTTATACAGAAATATAGCCCGTCATTTAGATATGAATATTTGTTAGTGACATGAAATCCACTCAAAATGCAAAATATTAAAGAAAAAAACATTATTGAAATAAAATATCATATATTCATCTAAAAATAAAACATTATTACGTGATCATGGTTTACGGTTAGTTTTGACCACAAACAACATAAATGTGACTCCAAAAAAATGAACAATACCAGAGTCTTAAAAACACAGCGCTCATGCACGAGAGGTTGAAATGTGGCATAAAGGCCCGTTGTTTCTCGTTTCCTGTGAAGAGAAGTGGAATGCAGCAGCGCTCTGCTGAATAACCAATGCCACAGAAAAGAAAACAACTAAATTGAGGTCCCCATGGGGAAATCAGCTTTTAAATCATACACAATTTTTTTAAGAATGAAAAAATGCAGAAAGTTTTCTGTGAGGGATAGATTTAGGTCTAGGGCAATAGAACACACAGTCTGTACAACATTTTGAGAGTCCCTACAAGGATATACCTATGTGTGTGTACATTATATACTGTGAACTATGTAGTCAACAGGTTGTACCACATTAGCACGATTTTGTTGCATTAAATTATCTGTCAAATGCCCTGCTTTTATCCATATCATAAAATAGATTTCTCATCATGGTACAGCTGACATAATCAGCAGTGGCCTTTCTCTTCTGCCAATCAGGTATGACTGTAGATAGAAGGTTGGAGTATGTGTTGTCGTGGCAACTGAAACCTTTCGCAGGGTTTGATAACTGCATCTAAAAGCACTGCTGAGAGCCATGATCTGCAGCATAATAGAGTAATCTGCCCTAATTCTGTTGAATCCAAATTGCCTGACCTGCAAGTGTGTCTGTCACCTGTTTAGGCCATCTGTTAGTGGAAGGAAGTGGGTTTGATTTCTGTGGTGGCTTCTGTGGTTATTTTAGGAGTGGTTGCCCACTTTGTCTGATCTTCCTCATCCGTCTGTGGGTTTTTTTTTGGTTTGCATGATAAGGTTTAAGATGGGGTCATATATGTCCTCGCAGGAGTTATTTAAAGTTTATGAGAAAGATTTAGTATAAAAGGAAAAACGGCATTAGTCAAGTGGCTTACCACAAAAGCATTGCCAGAAAGTTTGTTGCATTGTGATGCTGTGAAGTTTTCTCTCTGTTTAATTGTATGTCAGTGATTTCTCCTTAACCGATGAACCTCACAGCGCTCTGCAGAAGCTGACAACCACTGAAAACCAGAAGAAGGAGACAGAGAAAAAGGCAGGACCCAAACCCTCAGAGCCCAGGACCAGTCACCTGTCTCAAGCCCACCTGCTGGCTGGGGCAGTCAAACGACGCAGGTACGAAAAGGACAAAGGACAAACTCT
Organism: Carassius gibelio; assembly: GCF_023724105.1. Classification (NCBI taxonomy): domain Eukaryota; kingdom Metazoa; phylum Chordata; class Actinopteri; order Cypriniformes; family Cyprinidae; genus Carassius; species Carassius gibelio. The sequence goes on along the minus strand of NC_068413.1, from coordinate 8,441,200 downwards.
CCACAATGAAAGTCTTAGGCCTAATAATCTTCATGTATAATTATTTGTGATTCATTTCTGTCTTTGTACAGCTCGTCTCAGTCCTCCGAGGGGAGTAAAAAGCAGAAAGCAGAGGAGTCTGTCACCGGCAATGGTAGTCAGACAGGTGAGCAATGTAGTATAATGCTGGCTTTACATAATGTAATTATGTAAAGTGATTATCCGATCATTATTAGAAATGCAATTATATGTCGTACTGTTTTAATTGCTTGAAAAATGTATCAGATTATAGTTCATAAAAATACCAGTGTGAAACTAATTTTTAAAAATATTTTAGGAGTCTAATAACTAAATACAATTAAAGACACAATGCTGTCTTTTATAGCAGAAATGTATGACTTGACTGTCAAAAAAAAAAAACTATATTTTGTCTATATATATATATATATATATATATATATATATATAATACACTATATACAGTTTGGGGTCAGTAATTTTTAAGAAATTAATATTTAAATTCATAGAGGATGCAGTAAATTGTATGAAAAAAAATTCTACTTTATTCTTTTTCTCATAATATATATATATATATATATATATATATATATATATATATATATATATATATATATATATATATATATATATATATATATATATATATAATTTAAAACATCAATATTCAGCAGCTCAAATGCTTTTTATAATAAGAAATGTTTGTGTACCAATGATTTCTGAAGGATCATGTCATGTGACACTGAGGACTGAAATAATGGCTGCTGAAAATTCATTTACATTTAAATAATTACAAAAAAAAATACATTAAAAAAAAAAAAAAAAAAAAAAAAATATATATATATATATATATATATATATATATATATATATATATATATATATATATAAAGAAAGAAAATAGTAATTTTAAATTGTAGGAATATATTACAATATTACTGTTTTACTCTATTATTTGATTAAATAAATATAGCCTTATTGAGCATAAGAAACTGCTTTCATAAATGCTAAAATATCTTACTGACTAGGACATAATAGACATTAATAATAATAGGACAGTAGTGTACAACGGTTTCCCTATAGACATTCATTACCAGTGCACTTGTTTTTACAACTGACCAATAAACTCCTGTTGCATTTAACCTGGAATATTCCTACACCTAACCAGGGAAAATTTAAAAGTAGTGTAATAATTACCATTAGAAGCCAGGAGAAGCTTGGCCTTGCCATATTAACCTGCAGCGTTAGATGTCAAATGCATCAGAGACTGCGTGCGCTCTATGTGCGTGTATTGTTTTGTGTTCTCAGATCAGGAGGCGGTGGAGCTCAAATCCCCCGGCGCGGGCGTCCTCCACCTGCCCTCCGCCGCTGTATGCGTGGGCATCCTGCCAGGGCTCGGAGCTTACTCGGGCAGCAGCGACTCAGAGTCCAGCAGCGACAGCGAAGGTAGCGTGGACGAGATTGGCTCTCCCATAAAGCGCCACAGGCTCTTCAGATAGACACACTGACAGATCACACTCACTCACTATCACTCTCTCCCTCACCTGTGCTGCCCGAGGCTTGGGTGCCGCCCCCTCGCTTTCTCGGCGGTGCATTACCTAAATCGATTTAGCTCTAGGTATCCGTAATTTAAGTGTTTCACTTTTGGATAAGTGTGTTTGGTTACTTTCTTGATGTTCATTAAAGGCTGTAGTGTTAACTTCTATTGTGGTTGTTGATGTCTTGTGCTCTCAAAACATGACACTTCCCCCATCCTCCTCATATTACGTTCCATACAGTTTAAACCCCTGGCAGCTTAACCTGGTGATGCACCGTCCCGTCTACCCACCCTTGCGGTTTCTGCAGAGCTCTAGAGGCCAAGGGGACACTGACTGACTGACAGCTGTGGATCAAGAAGACATGAAACATTTAGTCCAAATCTCAGACACCATCATAGGACAAAGCAGATATTACGGGCTTGTTTCAGAAAGATTGAATGTCTTGATTGAGGTTTTGTTTGTTTGACATTTATTTTTTTAAGACAAAATGCTGCAGTGCTGCTGAATGCTGGAATTTTCATGAACTCTGTTCTATAAGGATATGTTTGCTGGAAAATAACCAGTGATGATCGAATGGAAAATAAAGGTGTTTCTCGTGAATTTGTGCATTTATTTTTCTTTTTATCAGTTCCTATTAGCATGAAACTACATTCACAATGCATTTTGGTTCTGTAATGTGAGCTTCTGAGTGACTGAATATTCAGTGAGGAAAAATTAATGGATTGTGAAAAATTTCCATAAGACAATGCAGGCAGACCCAGATAATTTTGTAGTTAATTGTGGAGAATTACTCCCCTCTGACTCTGGTTTTTATTTTTTTTGTTTTAAAGGCTGAAGGTTAATATTGACCCTCAAAGGCATCTCTGTGTTTTTGAGTCTTTATTTATTTTTTATTTTTTTAATTTAGCAATGTTTTATTTGTTAACGAATGAATAATATATTTTTTTATAATTATGTTAATCAGCATTAATAGTGTTTAAATGATGTTCTCGTTAACAAAGTTCGAGAGGAGCGCAGTCAGATACTTAGCCTAATCAACACAGGTGGACCACAATCTAGTAATCAATCCCACAGTATAAATATCGCTGACTTACCTCTGTTCATCGACGGTTAATCAGCATCCCTCCTCCACCTCATCTCCTCACTTTGAGTTCACGTTATAATTAGACGGGGGTACTCTAGGTTTGAGTCCTTCCCCTGACAGCATTCCAAATATGAATACCATACCTCAGCTAATTATATGTAAGCGTGAATTGTCTATTATGTTGACTAAGATTTTAAAAAGACTGCAAAGACCTAAAAAAATGCCTACATTTTTATTTGGCTACTGGCTGTGGGGATTACAAAAAAATAATTATGTTTATTAATTCTCATGTCATTCTAAAGCTAAAAGATTTTCAATGATCTTCAAAACATATATATTTTTTCCATTTCAAATGTCAAAATAATTCTTTAATCAACATAAATTTACTTTAGAAGGAACATGATTTAAAGAATTGCATTTTTATTTTTAGTTTGTACTGTTATCTGAGGTACACATAATGTTATCAATAGATTTTACATAGAAAAACAAACAAACAAAACAATTAAAAAGTAATAGGCTTAGTATGTTCTGTCCTGTTTTGATCCTCCATTGTAGACTCAGAAGTAAACACCCACTGCTAGGATTGGCTAACATTTGAATCGGTGGGCGGGGCTGAACAGGCAGCAGTATAAAAGCAGGTGTTGATCTTATTCTGCAGAGGTGTTTAGCCACATTATTATGTCATAAAGTGGCACATTCCACAACCTTTTTGAGTTTTGAAACTTAAATAATGTTTCTATATCACAATGACCTCATCTATCAAAAGATCAAGGGAATTTAAATTTCTCCGTCCACAAAGTGATTCTAAACAAAAATATATTTTCATACCACATTGAGAGGTATTTTTATTGTTTTAAACATAAGCTTGCTGAAAACAAGGCTAAATATCTTATCATTTTGCTTCTTAAGTAAATGTATCATGAGTAACAAATATAATTTAGATATTTTACTTTTAGAAAAAGCTATAAGCCAAACATCTGTCATCTTTAAAATGACATGAAATCGCAAAAATAAGACTTTAGAATATTAAGAAAGTTCCTAAGGTCTTGGAATATTTTGCCCTTCAGTTTTTCTAATGACTTCAAATAAAAATCAAATGTAGCAAACTTTTCAAAGTAATCCATGCAGAGTGTTCTAAAAGCAGAGCGTTGCTTGATCACTTGTTATTTGAAGGTGTTGTTGTGACTCACTACCAACCTGCAGCAATTTTCACAAGTAAAGCGCTAATCAGATCTGGAGCCTCAGTTCCCAAATCAGTTTGTTTGTGTGGTGTGTGATGCGAGTGCCAGTCATGATTTTCTCAAATGAAATTTATTGACCTGAGTGGAACATAAACAACCGGTAAAACTGTACAAAATAAACAACACCACCTTGACCATGGCACCATACGATTAGCACTAAATACAAACCACTACATAAAGTACTCTTTAGCTTTCACTTCTCTTAAAACACAGAAAATGGTAGTATAAAGTTACATTCAGCCAAATACTGTTACATATTTTGTGACAGACACACAAATGGCCATTGCATTTAGATCGGTATCATCATATATGCTGTCTATATATAAACCAATAAATAAAAACATTTACTAAAAACACTTCTGTACAGAAAAAAACATGCACTATGTTCATTGGATTGGTCAAGGGGGGTCTGTAAACAGTTAGCAGGTTTTGGCAACATGCAGTGTGAACTCCAGGCCTCCAGCGCTTATTCTGGCATTGTGTTGCTAGGCGACAGGTTCCTCTGTTTGAAATACTGCGTGACCTGTTGCGGCAGCTCTGCCAATACGGATTTGGCTAAAGTTTCCTTCGGAGCCTGCGAGAACAACAAACACACGCAACAACATCATTGAGGATGCACACGTTGGCAGTGGCCACTTGTTAGATTGTTAAATCCACTTCCATGTAATGAAAATGAAGAAATGGCAGACACGTTCGCTTGCGCGGCGGTGAAAGTTGGCACCGTTTCCTTCCATATTCTCTCTAAGCTAAATGAATTTTAATTTCCTCTGAATGGAGCCCAAATGAGGGAGTGCTGCCCGTTCCCTCCTGCTGTTGAGGAAATCACATGGCCCACAGACCGCCCACTCGCACTCCTACTAAAGATTCTGTTTACATACGTGATCCAGGATTGGATTCACTTCAGAACAACAAGAAACTATCCAGAGGTCTGTGGCAACAGAAATATTGATTATGCGTAAGCATCTGGGCATCTGAGTCAATTCATCTGCATAATATTAAGAGTTTAATGCTGCTTCGGAAAGACCTTTTGACCTGGCACTGAAATTACCATTTTAGAAGCATTGCATCATGTACCCTATGACAACACCCTTATATAACTGAAGCAGTGCAGAATCGAGAGAGGAAATCAGAATGAGAAACACTCACGTTGCGAAAGTCCCTGAATGGGACAAACTGCACGATGTCTCGGACCGCCTCCTCTCCCGTGTAGGATCTGAGCGCGCTGCTGTCTCCGTCCAGAAACTCCATTGCGGTGAAGTCGGCGTTGCCCACCCCGATGATGATGATGGACATGGGCAGCTTGGCGGCTTGAACTATAGCGTGACGTGTCTCGTCCATGTCGCTGATCACGCCATCAGTGATGATCAATAGCGTGAAGTATTGCTGCAGAAGGGGAAAGAGAAACTATTAAAGGAGTCTATGGAAGGTTATATCGCTTTATTGCAGTGCTAAACTGTTTAAATATTACATACTAAATTTGGTGCACTTCTTGAAAATATCTTGTTAAAACAAAGCAGAGAAAGGCTCAGAAAAATCCAATTAGAATTTAAAATTTTCAGAGAAAATTGAGTTTGCACATGTAAAACGCAATGCTAGGGTGATCTGGTTGGTTGCTAGCTTATGGGATTGCTATGGTTATTAGGTAGTTGTTAGGGTGTTGTTTTACAATTGAGGTAGTTGCTAGGGTGTCACTACAGCATACTGAGTGGTTACTAGGCCATTGCAATGCAGTTGCTAGGGTGTGTCTTGGGTTTAAGTTAGAGGGCTTAGATACTGCTTAAGTATTTCGTTGCCAGCGAGTTGCTAAGGTGTTTTGCGAGGTTCCTATGGTGCTGCTACAAGGTGGACTGTGTGTTCTGGGGGTTTAATTACCCAAGTCCCAACTAAATTAATAGCAATTTCGGTTATTTTCTAGGCAGGTTGTTAGGTAGTTGTTAGGGTGCTGTTATACAATTGAGGTAGTTGCTAGGGCATCGTTAAGTTATTCTGGATGGTTTCTAGGGCATTGTTGTGTGGTTGCTAGGGTTTACATTCCCAAGTCAGAAGAGCCATTTCTATGATTTACTAGGCCTTAGATGTGGGGTCAACAATGTTTGGGTACTCTGGGTGGTTGTTAGGGTGTTGCTGTGCAGTTACTAAAGTATTTGGTTTGGTTGCTGGGATGTTGCTCTTCTTTTGTTAGGGTGCTCTGGGTGGTTGCTAGGGTATTGCTAAAGGGTTCCGGTGGTTGCTATGACATAGCTAAGATTTTTATAAGATGTTGCTAGGGTGTTGCTATGCAATTGCAAAGATATCTGGTATAGTTACCCAAGTAAAAATAACATGCAGTTGCTAGCATTTGTATATATTTGTCATTTTTTTGGAGGAGGAGGAGGAGGGGGTTATATTCCAAAGTCAGAAAAGCCTTTTTTTATTCTAAGCCATATCCACAAGGCTAGCATGCTCTGGGTGGTTTCTGGGGTACTATTAAAATATTTGGTTGCCAGCTGGTTGATACAGTGTTCTGGGAGGTTAATTGGATGTTGCTACACGGTTGCTAGGTTTTTTTGTGGGGGGGGGGTCTAATTACCTAACTCCCAAGTAAACTGAGACATCTATATAATGTTTTAAGCACTAAATAAAGCTAGGGTTTTGTTGGTTGTTGCTAAAGCATTGCTAAGGTGTTTGGGCTTGTTTGGGCTGGGGTGTTACTAAGGTGTTTGTGGTAGTTGATAGGGTATTGCTATGCAGTTGCTAAAACATTTGGTGTAGTTGCTATGCTGTTGCTAGGCTGTTCTAAGTGGTTGTTAGAGGCTTGCTAAGGCATTGTTGTACAGTTGCTATGGTGTTTGGGAGTTTTACATACATAAGTTAAAAACAATAAGTAAAAAGAGCCATTTCTAATTTCTAAGCCCTAAATATGGAGTTCAAATTTAATAAAATAAAATAAAATAAAATTTATGCATTTAGCAGACACTTTTATCCAAAGCGACTTACATTGCATTCAGGCTAACAATTTTATACTTTCCTGGGATTTTAACCCCCAACCTTGCGCTTGCTAAGCGCAATGCTCTACCAGTTGAGCTACAGGAAGACTACAGCCGGTGGGGGTATAAATACATATGTGTAAAAATTGCACATATAATCATGTAAAAAAACAAGCTCCGCAGTTTGATGTTTTGAAAAACCTCTAACCCTTAATTAAGAACAACAGGATTTAGCAAGCGCTGCTAATGACAGATATTTAATCTAGCTCCAAATCCGATGGTTTCCTTGGGATTACAAAGACAGAGTGAAGGAAAATAAGACACAGAGATGTGCTGAATTTTTTGTTAAAGCTGCCACACTGCCCTCCCCCCCCTACACACACACAACGGGCAGACAGACGGGGAGCTGGAGGAAATGTGTGGAGGGATTTACGCTGTCACTTTCCCTTCCTCCTTCTTTCCGTGGTAGCTCCTCTCTGACAGTAACACTTAGCATGGAACGCTGCCTGTCTCTCCAGCCCTAATTCATAGACAGCATATTTCAATATTTCCTCAAGGAGTCCAGCCCTACTGCTTACACGGAAAGAAGAAAGTTGGATTCTGCCACAGCAGAAATTAGACATAAGAACTGGGGCTTTAGAGACTGGTACAAAAGCTAATTGGACTTAAATTTAGCTGGTGATGTGACCTAAATAGGCAAACAGCAGAAGAAACTGTTCTTTCTTTTTTCCACTCTGGTGAGATGAGACCGAAATCAAGTATTTACCACAGTATACACTCTTGTGGACAACTAATCTTTGAGTCAAGTGCCTCCAAACAGTGTTGCATAATGAAACACCATTCTAAAGGGTTCCCTTGCCTGCTCTACAAAAATATTTCATCACTTATGCAGTCTTTGACTTACAAATAGTGCTTGCAAGTGCTTTAAAACTTTTCTAAAGATGGACCTGATTCAAATCTAGGCATTAAAATATTAGGATGGGCTCTTTTGACTTTATACTTAGCAACTTAAACAATTGGATGTACAGTTTTCACCTGGTGAGCCATAAAAGGGCCAAAAACATTTACACAATCATTCAAAAGTTTGGGGCTGGTAAGATTTTTCAAATGTTTTTGAAATAAGTATCCTATGCTCACCAAGGCTGTATTTATTTAATAAAAATACAGTAAACAAAATGTAAACTTTTTATATTTTAATATATTTGCAAATGGTGGCAAAACTGAATTATCTGCATTATATAATACAGTCTTGAATGTCACATGAGCCTTTAGATATTCTAATACGCTGATTTGGTACACAAACATTCATTATTATTATCAATACAATAAAATAAAAACATTTGTTTTGGTTAATATTTTTGTAAATGTCTTCAGTATTGCTTTTGCTAAATTGTATTCGTCCTCATTACATAAAAATATTTATTGGAAAAAAAAAACAGTAAAAATAATCTTTTGAACAGTAGTTTATATTAAGAGACACCCGAGTCACATCTAGAGATTAGAATATCATAGAAACATATTTGAACACCCAGAACGCCCTAGCAACCATGTAGCAATGACCCAGTGCATATTAGCATCACAAGTGGCAATTTTTGCAGAAGCAAGAACCACTCATCGTTTCTTGAAATTGCCAAAAAAAAAGGGTTATGCAATAGATCACAGAACATTATTATCAAAAAGGCAGCATAAACAGTGGACATTCATTTGGAACATAACTAGACACAAACCAAGGCCGTGCCCTCTTCCCTTAGGTGTATTATGACCAAATGAGCAATACAGCCATGCGTAACGGAACAAGGAACGAGGCTGTGCCCCCTGCTCTAACCGCCAAACTGTATTGCTGAGACACTGTGGGCAGCACTTCCTGTAGGCACTGTGTTAACCTTCCTGAATATACACACTCAGAACATAACCAAGTCACACAAGCTGTCTTATCACTTACCATCCAAATAACCAACATATAACAAATGCAAACCAGCAAGATACTGCAGGAAGCATGTTGAAAAACAACCCTAATTCGTTTGGATTCCCTAACCTTTACAAAGACACTGTTTGGACAGGCTTAAACGCAGTTAGTATCTGCTAGCTGCTGGGTTTCTTGCGGTACCTTCCCAGGGTCACTAACAGTTGACTGTGTAGACAGCGACCTCTTCCTCCCTGCTGTGTCCTCTGAAGTCTGGGCTTTTGATGTGCTAACAGACAGGCTCATTACCGTCTCATTATCCAGAGCAGAGGCATATACGCTGCTAAACTGAATATTTACAGACACATAAAACTGATTGATTACCTCATCAAGTGTTCAAACAATAAATTCACACACCCACAATGCGGCTTTATGAAACCCCATTTCTTCATCTGAAAAACTTTCTCTGGGAGTTTCTTCTTCAGCTACAAATGGTCTGTATAAATACATATAAAATATTCCCGATGACCTCATGGCCATTCAGTTGTACTGGAAACAAATACTGCCTATGGCACACTTGACGGATTCACAAAACCTCTTTTGCTTTAAGAGAAGCTGTGAGCCTGCAGCACTATCTTCCTCCTACTGCATTAAGGCTCTATTCTTCTCTATCTCTCTTCACTACCCATTTTTATCTTTTAGAGGTGACAGGGTGCAATTAGGGATAGAAAGCGCTCTAGGCTCTCCTGAAGGAGGTTAAATAATAACTAACTATTAAGTTTTCCTTCCAGGCCTAGTGTGCACTGTGTTCGGCTCATGATTCGGCACCAGAGGAACTGCTTGCACTCATTCAGGTTATAGTTTTGAGTGGCATAAAATTTTGAATGCGTACCAGGAGAGATTGAGCTATGCAAATTATGCATTCATTGCCTTTCATTGTTTTATTTTCATTTAAGCAGAAGAATCAAATAAGGTGCTCAGTCAAATGTTATTCTTTACAAAACATATTTTGGATGAATCCCCCCCCCCCCCCCCACACACAAAAAAGTCCAGGACTTAATTCGCCCCAAGCAAAAATGAGAAAAATAATTGATTTGGTGAAAGACAATGAAGCATTTTTTAACAATAAATTTTGACAAAAGTGTTTGGACACTCTACTTCTTTTTAAATAAGTGTATTTTATAATTTACGCTAATGCACAGATAAAGTTTTTATATATATTTTTAGATAATGTCTATATTTCAGATAATGTATTAATTTTTAATTTATTATTTATTTATGTACAGTATTTTAAAATAGTTATATTAATATTCAAATATGAATATTACATAATACGTATTTATATATAATATAATTCATTTACATATATAAAACAAACATATTACATTATATCAATTTAGATAATATAATTATGTAATTCATTTTTATTTAAATTCTTAAATGTTCATATGCATATATCTTGGTGCACATTATACAAATTTGTTGTAGAATATTATATAATGATACATTAATCACAATGCAAACATGCTTTATATACATATATATATATATATATAAAAACAGACTTAATTATCTTTAGGCACTACATAATTTATTTGGGCTGCAATATGACCTGGCCATTCACATAACAGGCATCATCCAAGTTCCTTTTAATTTTATATAATATCTCATTTTAACTTATTTAAAGATTTCAGTTCAATGTAAAAAAAAAAAATCTTATCTGACCATGATAACAGCATGATAACAGCACTGGGAGTCTATGTAGCCTTGTTCCCTCGCAACCACAAAAAAAAAAACGTTACTCCGTTCTCCTTCTCCTCTGAAGCTGGCCTGGCTGCTGGCCTGTACACAGAGCAGACCTAAGGGCATAGCCTCATTAGTCATTAAAACCCAAGAACAACTGGGGGAAAAGAGAACATTTGTTCAGTGAATCAACTTCTATAAATAGCTATAATTGAAAAGGGATTTTAATAGGTTGTTTTCCACTGGGCTGATAATAAGAGCAGGAGAAATTGGGCTCACTGTGCTGTTCAAAGCCCCTCAGCAGACTTTGAACTAACAACCGATGGCACATTTTGTGAGTCAGTGCTGTTGTCTATTACACACACCCATCCTACACACAACACCAGCAAGACTGATCACTGACTTCTCTTCCATCTCCATACTAAGAAAGCACAAAACATACCATAAACGTAGTCCATGTAAACTGAATTTGGCACATCAGAGACAAAACTTGGGAGATTTGAGTGCTGAGATGGAGGGATAGCGTTTCTAAATTTGTGTTCCTACCACAAAGCTACTATGGCATCAAAAACTCCATCACATAAGTTCTATACTGTGGATTATTTTTTTTTGGTACTTTTATGATGCATGTTTTGAGCTTGACACTCACCACTCCCTCTAATTCACTGAATGGAAAAAAACAGCTAGTACATTCAGCTTAACTTCTCCTTTTGTGCTCCACAGAATAAAGAAAGTCATCATTTTGGAATGACATGAGTGGGGGTGTAAATGATGATGACAGAATTTGTATTATTGTATGTAATTATCCTTGAATACAGTGAAGCCAACAGTCAGTTTAAAGAGTAATAGAAAGTGTCTGTGCTACAAATAAAGTGAGAGAAAATTCAAAATATGTGAATGTAAAATTAGGTTAGCAATTAATTCAAAATTGCCAGCTTAGAATCAGCTAAAGCCAAGAAGTGTTAACAGAGCCACAGTTGAGAGTGCTTGAGAGTGTTTTTTTTTAAGCAAATTTCGCACACGCTCACAGGAAGTTAACAGAGTGAGCTAAACTTCACAAGTGGAAAGCTGCAGGAACACCCTGCCTGATGAAACACAGACACATTGTGCTATCCCGGAAGAGAGTGAGCCCCGGTCTGTCTGCATGTGCCTCGCTCAAATGTTGCACCTATCTAGGAAACCGAGGAGCTATTACAGTTTCCTCTCAGCGTCTGAGGGGGAACACAGAGTCATACTGTTCCTCTCTCAGCTGAGAGATTTGCATAAAGTGAGTGTGAAAGTTATTCCAGTCTTTCCTCATTCTTACAGATAAAGTTGACAAAAAGTAATGGGATGTAATAAGACTCATAAGGCTTTTAAATGAATACTTGCTATCTGGTATTGTGCTGACACACACACACACACACACACACCAGTCTGTAACTTAAGGACGAGCCTTTTTGTCCATTTAATGAGTGGCTACTAACTGTAAAACTGCTAAATAGTGACAGGAGGCAAAATGCATCATTTGCTTTTGCAATTAAAGCTTTTAGCAGATGCTCTTATTCAGAAGGACTTCTAAAGTACCTTCGGGAAGTTGGCACCCCATTAAAATAAATAATCACCAAAACTATGTCATTCGTTTGTGCTGATTTGTGCCGCAAAAACAAACGTTTGTGCTGGTTTGGTGTTTGAGATATTAAACATTCTTTTTTTGACCATATGACGTCACTCTCCACCCCATGCTGCCAAAATTCCTCCAAATCTGTGCAGTTTGTTTGTGCTGGGTTTGTACCAGACCTGCCAGTTTGTGCCATTAAAACAAACGCTATATGTATTTTCCTTCCTTGGATATAAATGATCTATTTCCCTTGTATCTAACGAAAAAAGAAACAACTCTGTGGCCGCGCTAAATGGGGTGGAGAGTCAAATTTTTGTTATATTTAAGAAGAGATCATGGTTAATTTGAATGGCACAAACCAGCAGTAATCAAGCACAAATGAATGTCACCGGTTTAGAGAGATTTTGATGGCATGTGGTGGAGATTGATATCACTGTTCATAAAAAGTTTATTTTCCTTATATAAAAGAAATGGTAATTGTTACAGGGTTTCTTTAAACAGCACAAACCATCACAAATCAACCACAAACGACCGTCACCGGTTTTGTGCGATTTAGACAAACTGGGGTGGAGAGTGACGTCACATCTTCTGAAAACATTTTGGTTATATCTAAGGAAGGAAAATACATTTGGAGCGATTTGGGCAACATGGGGTGGAGAGTGACATTTTTTATATCTCAAACACCAAACCAGCACAAACGTTAGTTATTGCAGCACAAATCAACACAAATGTAGCACAAATGAATGGCATAGTTTTGTTGATTACTTCCTTTCATGGGGTGCCAACTTCACAGAGGTTTCCAAAGTGCTTTAGCTTCACATGTGAAACTGCCATGGCCAACAGATGGCAAGCATTTCAGAAATGTATCTGCTAAATCCATAAATTTATCAGAACAAGTTAAATGTACTTCCGAAACAGGTTTGGCTTACTATCCCAAGCATTAGATCACACCTAGATTAACCAGCTAGACTTCTTTCCATAGTTTTCCTCAAGAAAACCTATGATCCTCTTGAATGTTTTGACACTTACTGCTGCAGTGTCCTGTTGGAGGGCCTGGGTAGCGAAGCGGGCCACGTGGTTGATGATGGGGGCGAAGTTAGTTGGTCCATAGAAGCGGATGTGTGGCAGGCAGTTGGAATAAGCTTGAACGATCCCCTCCACACCTGCAGGCACATAAAACACCATGATAAATACTAACTTAACTTTATCTGTGGATGCTACGGAAAATGTGTGTGAGCCTCACCTGAGCAAAAAGGGTTGGTGGGGTTAAAGTTGATTGCAAATTCATGGGACACCTGGAATATAAATTGAAAAAAACAACAACAATAACACATCAGTAGCTAAAAAAAGACAACAAAAATAGGACTAATACATTTTTAATGTCACAATCAACAGCTGGAGTGTCCTCGATGGCCATCTGGTGATTGTGACATTTAATATTTTTATGACACATACAGAACTACTGTTCAAAAGTTTGGGATGGTCTTATTATAAATGTTATAAATGTTTTTTTGTAGAAACTGTGATACATATTTCCAGATTTCTCTGATAGAAATAGAAAGAATAGAAAGACTGAACAGCATTTATTTATAAAAGAAATCCATCATATTTTTATGGTAATTTTTAATGCATCCTTGCTAAAGTATTAACTTCTTTTGGACTAGATACTATTGGACAGTGGTGTATATTTCTTATATAATTCACTGCAATTACTAACAGCACAAAGATGCCTTATTCACAAAACTCCATTTTTTGGCACAAGTGCTATTTTTCTTGTTATGCTGTTTGTGTATAATTTCTATTGATCATAGCTGCAGTTATTCGTCAATTGATAAAGAAGGGCACTGTAACTGGGCATAAAATACAAACGGCAGAGATAAGTGCCAAAAGAAATGCAAAGCATTAAATTAAACAGCACTTAAGGCGGGTGCAATTCTTTCCTTGTGAAATCCCCCCCTCAGACTTCCTTGTATTCATTCCAGTGCCATGGCAACGCAGATGGGATGACAGTTGCATAATCATTGGGATATGTGAGTATTATTCATTTTCTTTATCTGCCTCTTCGCTGTCTTGCACTTCAAATTCTCGTTTCCATTTCACACTTCCGAAAGCTTTAGCAGTCTTTAGCATTCAATTCCATTTGATTATTTCAAAAGACAACTAGTATGAGATGCACAAAAATAAACACAAAACTAAATTTACATGGACACAAATGCACACACAGTTATGGATGCTTTTTCTCACCTTCCAGTCGGGTGGGAGTTTAGCCCCAAATCCAAGTGCAGGAAACATTTTGTCCCTGTGGACATAAAGTGTGAACAAGAAGGAGTATGATTTTATCAGACACTGCTTTTGTGGCCATATGCAGACCTTTAAATTGTGTTTTTATTTAAAACACTGTTACATACGTGTCATAGTCTTGAATGATCTGGCCTACAGCCCAGATGGCGGACAGATATTCGTTGCTGCCCATTGGGTTGATATAATGCAGAGACGACGGCTCCCTGGCGTTGCCATTGGACGCTGTGAAATCAATGCCAACCTGAAAAAACACACATTCACAATAAAATAAGCTAATGCATGCCAATTAGACTGGTGTATAAAAAAATACAAGCAGCTGTTAGTGCGATGCATTTCAGAAGCTTTTCCCTCAGTTAGTGGGGCATCAAAGCTCATAGCTAAAGGCGACACTGTTAACACCCAGGGAGGCTGTACTGCCAGATCTGCTCAAGCTGAGATCTGATAGCTCTGTCCTATGGCAGTCATGAACCGGGAAACATGTTCTCCGACTACATCCTTGCAACAAAACATGTTAACCAATGCAGGGGAGACCCTGTGTCTATCCTTCACACTTGCTAGAGCACACCTAAACACTGGATGATCACTCCCCTGAGGCTGAAAACAGATTAATGATGGGAATGGAAAGGGAAGAGGGTGGAAATGATAGGAAGAGGGGAATAGGAGGTGACAGAATGAGGGTGCCCTTTATTGTAGTCATCCTCACATTGCCTGTCATGGCCTCCGGGTGACCGAGCTGTGAAGTTTAGCGCATGAGTATAAACCGAAGTGATGTCTACTATATTTTCTCTAGTGTGGTTTTTACAACTGTTTCTTTGCGGGAGTATCTGTCTTGCAGTAGATAAATATGGAGTCATGGAATATACAATACGGCCTTCACACCATATTAAAGAGAGAGTTCATCTAGAAATTAAAATTCTGTTATCATTTACTGCCCTCTTTTTCAAACGTTTTGGCTCTTCCGTTAAGCAAAAAAGGAGACATTTTGCTTTCCCCTCCAATTCATGGCACCAGAAATTTTTGCAAAGAATTAGCATTTTAGGTTTACTGTTTCTTTAAGAGGAACATCTTTTTTTTTTTTTTTTACCTCAAAATGACATAAAATAACCTACAGACCTTGCCCAATTCTCCATTTAAGAATTTTGCAATGTCCTCTGCTACAGTGAGTATAATCCTAAAAGCTGTTTCTCCATCTTCAACATAAAGAGAAAACATCTCTTCTGAATGCTGCATTCATAAGTCTGTTTGCCCACTGTTGAACCATGAGTTTGACCGGCTTAAAAAGATGCTGTGAGTACTTGTTAAACAGCTGCACTGAAGCTGCATGAGGACTGAGAACTGAGATCACAGCTGCAATGCTGAACTCTTCACGTACAAAAAGTATTCTCGTCGCTTCATAATGTTATGGTTGAACCACTGATGGCAGATGGACTATTCTTGATGATGTCTTCGATACTTTTCCGGACCTTGACAGTGTAATATACTTGGCAGTCAATGGGACAGACACAAGCCTCCCGGTTTTCATCCAAAATATCTTAAATTGTGTTCTGAAACCAAACAAAACTTTTACGGTTTTGGAACGACATGGGGGTAAGTGATTAATGAAATATAATTCATTTTGGGGTGGATTATTCAATTCAAGTTCAATGACTCAATTATCCAGTCACATTAGTTAAAGGGGTAGTTCATTCACCCCCCATGACATCCAAGATGTTCATGTCTTTCTTTTTTCAGTTGCAAAGAAATTAATTTTTTTGAGGAAAACATTCTAGGAATGTTCTTCACGCAATTGACTTTAATGGCGGGCAATGGGTTGGAGGTCCAAATTGCAGTTTCAATGCAGTTTAAAAGGGCTCTACACAATCCCAGTTTAGGAAGAAGTGTCTTATCTAGTGAAACAATCAGTTTCAAACAAACAAACAAAACAAAAAAATTATATATAAATATATTCAATTCAAATTCAAATATTTATTACTATATATATATATATATATATATGTATATTTATAATTTTTAACCACAAATGGTCGCACTAGCTCTGCAATTCGTTTGCATGTCTTCACGCATTGCATAATCACTTTGTACAAGTCACACACAAAAGTGAGGTCCAGCTAGTCAGTGCAAGATAAGCATTTGTAGTTAAAAAATTTGTATTTGTTTTAGAAAATGACCAATCATTTCACTAGATAAATTCCTTAAATAAAAAGGAAGTGAACTACTTCTTTAACAACTGAAAGACTGAGTGAGCAAACCAAACGCTTCAGAAGTTCACTCCTAGGATACTTTTATGATTCGTTGACTTCCTTTTTGAAGCTTAAAATGACCAGTTCCTGTTTATCACAACTGAATGGAAAAGAGCATGGACAACATTCTTCAAAATGTATCCTTGTGTGTTTTAGCAGAAGGAAATAAAATGTTATTTTGAACTAATCAAACTTTAACAGATAGGAACATTTTTAAAGATGATAATCTTTACAGGAAAACTGCACTGGTGAAATCTGTGAGGTCTTATCATAATCTGCAGGGTAACAAACAAGCATGCATCATAAGGTGGCGTCATGCAAACAAGATATCAGAATCACTTTCCTTTGTTCAGAGGCTCACACAGCTTCTCTTGCTTTCTCTCCTTCTCTCTTTTTTACATCCCTGTATCTCTCTCTGTCTTTAGTTTCAAATGAGAGACATGGATCTCTACACTGCAGCACACTGTAACTATAGCAACCTGTGAATTTCACTCACTTTCTGTATCATTTCTTACCAATCACACTGGTGAAGGCAATTGAGTCACATAAATGAACCATATATAGAGCCTGCTCAACTGGACAGTGTATGGAAAGAAAGCTTTTAGAGTACTGGATTCAACAAATTTGACTTTGACCATCATTTGCGCTCAGCGATGTAAACCATCAAACAGACACTTCAAATCTGACACTTTACAACCCTCTTGATCGCATTCTGCCATTGTGGTTTTCGGCTCAAATTTTTCTCAGTGACGGAATATATTTTCAAAATCATATGCATACAAATGACATTTTTTGCATTTTGCATGCATGAACACCTCTCCCTTCAAATCACTGGGAAAAAAAAACAGACATTCAATTTCCAGAGGTGACGTTATCATACTCACAGTAAACATGAGCTGACAGCCACCCAGAATATAGTCCAGGAAGGAGTAGTCTCTTGTAATCTAACAAAGGAACGGCACAGCAAAACATTTTATATTCACATATACAAAACACGTAACCACCCTTTCACATTCCCTCAAGCTAAAGGTTGTTAATGTGAGTTCAAATGGAGATTTAGTGAGAATAACTGAGTCATGTTCTGTTTTAATGCCTGAATCCATCGACAGAGGTGATTAAATGGTGACGGTGCATGAGCGACAGGTGTTTTGTGCTGATATTAATACGTGTTATTTAAAGAGGATTTAGTACTATTAAACTAATCTGTCCTCACAGTGAAGCCACAATTAAAGGCCTTTATTCATAATATAAATTTAATTAAATAAGCCGGAACATGGAAGGTGCCTTTAATGTGCAGGCAGAATGTATTTAATACAGCTTTTCTGTTGCCTGTGAACAGCATTTTCATTCCCATTTTTTTCCTTACCTTGCATGACTTCATCATTATAACCCCAGAGTTTTTGTAGCTCTTTTTCTTCTGTTTTTTAGGATTAATGCATTCAAACTCAACCTGTGAACAGAGAGCACTGTGTTATTGTCCACTTTAATTGATTCTATATTAATTAATAATTATTATTTTGTGAAATCAGACAAAAATATTGATTAAAATACTGTAGAATATTATTATTTAATCACAATAATATTCATTTTATTTCAGCGATCTTGAATATTTGCATATAATTTGCAGCAATTTATTCAGATTATATCCTGGTCTCTTGATACTAGTAGCAGCAATTCTGCTAATATAATAAATCTGTTAACTCAGAATCAGCTCTCTTTATTTGAACCAATGATAACATTATTTTAAGATCTCTCTTATGCAAAAGCTCAAGACGGATATTTTTGTATAAAAGCTAACAAACTGCCACATTGCCTATTCTGAAAAGATAATACAAGTATAAGCATCATCTGTGAATTCTAGTGTGAGCATGGGTGACAATCACTGCAGGAGCTCAATTAGTTTACAACATGGCACCAAATACATCATATCTCCTAGCTAAGTCTGTGCAAATGAATGTCAGTACCTGAAAGGAGCAAAAGGGCATTTATTAGGATACTAACTCTTTCTCCAGGAGAACATTTACACATGCTCTTCTTAAGAGTGACTGGCGACACAATGCTTGCTCTGGTAAACAAGGCAGCGGTAAAATAAGAGTGATTTGCATCTCAAAAGAGCCAGTTACTCTCTCTGTTTCTCCCTCCCACCTTTTTTCTCCTCTCTGTCTCTCCCTCTCTCACTCACTAATTCTCAGTTTCATTATGCCAGATAATGAGGCATAGCTAGTACTCGCATAGTATTCTGGCGCAAGAGTGGCAGGCATTAGTGTGAGCCAAGCTTTACTTCACGCATTTAGTTCCTACATTCTGGAAATGATGAATCTCTACAGTGTTAATTGAAGGCAAGCCCACCTCCACTCCGTTCTGTGCTTCACTCATCTTGTTAACAGTGGTCTGAAACTCGCCGATGAAGTCATGGCCTCCGTCGTTGTCGTAATCGTAGCACAGCACCTGTGACATCACACATTGTAGCATTATAAATGTCTTTAAATTATCAATATGATGTATTCTTGTTCAATAAAAGTATTAATATCTTTGTAAAAATTGAATTGTAGTGAAAATGCATGATTTCTGCCAAAGACAAATAGCTTTTTTCAACTAAAATAATCAATTTTTTATTTTTTTTTAGCTTTATTTCATGGATATATTTTCATGTTTATGTATTACATGTTATATTAAATAACCTAGACAAAATTCTACTGGTAATAGTCACACACATAGACTAATACACAAAATATAGAGGCACACCTTGATGTTTCTGTCCACATCTCCATTGCAAAGTGAGATTAGCGGCACCGTGAAAGGCTTCCATACAGGATCCAAAGTGTTCTTAATGACCTGAAGTCACACACACAAATGGCTATTATGCTCTTCCTGGCATTCATTAAATGGATGAATACAGTCTGAAGCACAAGCTTAACATCTGATAAAACTGATGGAACAAAAGTGGACTTAAATGTGAATATCAGCAACGTGGATTCTATTTAGCATCTCACCTCTGTTCTGTGAACCATCATCCATTTCCCATCATCCCCTTGTTTGTGGAATTCTAAATAGGGATCTGATTTACCGAAAAAGTCCTGAAAAACAGCCACAAACAAAAACATCATCATCCTCTATCACCGAGCGCTTTTTTAAAGCACTTGAATGGTTTTCACAACCTCTTAACTCACCTTTTTATCCAGCTTCCTCCCACACATGGTTAGGGTGATTATTCTGTTGTCTGATAACTCCTGGGCTGTTATCTAGACCAAACGGAGCATATTATGATGCTCGGTTACAAACTCCGTAAATGCATATGCCTGTTATAGTCTATTATGTGGTTTCTTACTGTGATGGCCCCCTTCCCTGCTGGCTTGCCATTAGCCAGAATCAGTGGTCGATGTAGATTCTTATTTGACACAATCTAAAACAGAACAGATGGCCTGATAAACGCACAAGTATAGACAATCCAGAGAGCTAATTTAACATAACTAAGATCATAAAAGCTTATGTTAATTACTTAAGGTTATCTCATTACAGTGGTGTGAAACAGCATATAGCAAACTGATCTGGAAGTAGGTCAAATATGAAAGTGTTACCATACCACTCCCAGTGTGCAGGTGAATTCACCCAAAAAGTCGTGTTCGTAAAGCTGGGTGCTGCATTTGTCCTCGTCAAACATGGCGAATTTTAGCTTCTGGACCTCCTCAAAGTGGTAATCCACTTGGAATTTTACACCAAACACTGGATTCAGGTTGTTCACGGCAGTCTCTGTTCGTGCCAGCTGTAATGAAATATAACATTTGATTAACAGGATTTACACCCACTTATTATGCAACTTCATTCACTCATTATATGTCTTTCAGTAGTGTAATATAAAGTATAAAAATAACAATTGGTATGTTGTTAAATGTTAAACAACAGTACAATCAATACAATCCATATGCAATATATTTTGGATCCCTCCTAGCCTTATTTTCATTCCTGACAAAATTTTAAATACGACACTACCCTGATTAAAATCGCAATCATTTGCATTTTTTTTTCACTATTACTCAAAATGTTCTTATTACTGTAATAAGGTAATAAAATATTAGTGCAATAAAAAAATGAAAAATTATAACTTCAAGGTATCGCAAATGAAAGGCAGCACAACGGTAAATCTTTGTATACAAAAATATTCATATTTATTACATGATTAATTATTACAGTAATGAGAATGATTCTATTTTGCATTACTCACAGTCAGTACCATACTGGTGTAACAATCACAAGTCCATTAATAACAGCTTGGGCAGAATCTTTGTTTATTATTTATGGAAATCTGTTCTTTTATTATTAGCGTTCTTATTTTCCTATAAACATCATGTTCTAAAATGCATTTAACCATGCATTTTTATACTACAAACACATTCCTTTGTTTGTGCCTGGGTGTTTCCATGGTTACAGGGTGCTGTGGAAGAGTGATTTAATGTGCTGGCTTGCCCTACTGACCAGCAGCACTGGCCTGTGATGATTGGACCGCTGAGGGCACAGTCCCATAGAGACTGCACAAACACGCGTGTGCTCGCACTGCATCCTATTTTGATCCTCGGTTCATTTTTTATATTTAGTGTATGAAGAGATTCGTTTTCCTCTGATTTTGCTTCCTACATGCCAGCTATTTCAGCTTTCCATGCTTCCAACTTGTGCGTATGTCCCAAAAGATCCCAATTCCATCTTCTTTTATTTCATATTCACATGTCAGTCTGGTTTCTATCTCTTTCTATCAGCAGATTTTATTAAAGGTTAACCTGTGTTATCCACAGTAAATCTGTGGAGGTATGGTGGAAAGTGAACACTTTTTATCACGTCTTACCTCCACCCAGTTGCCATCCACATCATGGAAAAGAACACAGAAGGGGTCAGACTTGGATGCCACGTCACGGTCTAGCAGGTTGGAGCCACAGACAGAGAGCTCTACCTTTGTGACGCAGTGCTGGGACCCAATAGCAGGACCCACATCGGGGCCCGAGCCCAGAGTATAGGCCATGAAGATGGGAGTACCTCGTCTCCCACACCCTGGGTGCAACAAAATAATATTTCTCTATCAGTTTAATTTCTTATATACTCATTTGCAAAGCATCATTCATACAGTAAAAACTAAATCTAATTTGAACCTGTCATAAACATAACATTTTAAATGGGTCATGAACTGAGAAATCAAACTTCCCTTGATCTTTTAATATGTGACACTGAACCATAAAACGAGTAGCAAGTCGCATGGGGATATTTGTAGCAATAGCCAGCAACACATTGTATGGGTCAAAATTATTGATTTTTCTTTTATACCAAAAATTATTAGAATATTACGTTAAAATCATGTTCCATGAAGATATTTTGTAACTTTCCCACCATAAATACATCAAAACTTCATTTTTGATTAGTAATATCAGAGACAGTTTATAAGAGACATGCCACTTCCTCAATCCTCAATACAACTATATAAGGAAAACCTGTAACGGCAAAGATGGCGGTTGTGTGCACATGTCCCGCCCCTCCCGGTGGAAAGCCAAT
Organism: Carassius gibelio; assembly: GCF_023724105.1. Lineage (NCBI taxonomy): Eukaryota > Metazoa > Chordata > Actinopteri > Cypriniformes > Cyprinidae > Carassius > Carassius gibelio. Next base: position 8,419,052 of record NC_068413.1, on the reverse strand, counting down.
CATCTGACTTTAACAGTCAAGCCGGGAAACATTTAAGCCTATCATCTGGTTCCACTGACGTATGTGCACAGTTGAGGAACCCTTGTGCATGCATAGTAAAGGTATAACCTTTGGGGAAAAATGAGTTTTAAACCTTATTTTGGGGCATCAAAAATTTTCAGCGATTTTTATCATATTTTACTGCTGTTTCTATACATGTAGTTTTTATGTCCCGGTGACCAGTGAAAGTGCAGTTCTGACTCTCTGCCCATTCATTTAGATAGGAGCTGGTCTTGCCTGAAAGGACTTTGGTAATATGCATTGCTAAGAACTTCATTTGGACAATTTAAAAGGCAATTTTCTCAATAATTTGATATTTTGCCCACTCAGAATCAATATTTTCAAATAGTTTTGTGGTCCAAGGTCACATATATATAAGAGGTCATTGTGTTATCAAACCATTCTGTAATTTTCAAAACTCCTAACTTTCTCTTTAAGGTCTCTGCACACAGCTTCCAAAACTTTCGTCCAACAGTAATGTCACGGCACACAAGTGTGAGTAATTGTTTTTATTACGAGATCAATATTGCTTTGTCTGTTATTTCTGATTGTTTGATAAGAGTATTTATGCATTTTTAACCTAAATCACTGCACTGCAGCATCCAAATGTGAAGGATGTAAGCTGTCAAACATATACAACTGTTAGTCAATCATAGCAGTGGGAGTTTACTTCCGACTGGAGTCTACAATCCACCATGACTATTCATACAGAGCGTTCTGATGATAAGTGGGGTTAAAAATAGGACAGAAAATTGGCTTTTTTCTTCTAAATTAGAATGTTTTTTATGTAACAGTCTAGATGACATTAAAAGTGGACCTCAGAGAAAAGTAAAAAAATGACTTGCCCACATGTCTGAGACAGGGATGCTTCAATTCACGGTCCTCTGACAAACAATTCCTCAAAAACACTAAACATGAAAACACCCTATGATTTCCACACACATCAGTGCCACACGCACGCAGAACACGAGCGTCACACCAGGACATGAGGAATACAGCGAGGGCTCTTGTTGCTTAGATACTGATGTACCACTGTCTCTTTCAGTGTTAATGTCACAAACCACAATTAGGCTGTGACCACCGTAGAAAAAGCATGATGGAAAATGACTTCACAATCATGTTTTTTTTTTTCTGTAACCTCAACGATTTATTTTGAGAAAATCTATTTTGGACAAGCTTGTTATATTAAATTATAAACAATGGAAACTTTTCCCGATCAGTTAGGAAATGAGACGAAAACTCACCTGAATTTCCATCCCAAAACGGCATCTTTGTAACCTCTAGGGTTGTTCGGATTCGAAATGAACTCTGTATCTAAATTAGCATTATATAGTGCAGAGTTGGTATCCATTCCCAGAATAATGACATGTTCCACATGACTGTGACGTCATGGAAAACGGGATACACAGTCTCAACAGTGTGCACTTAAATCTTGGTCAAGAAAGCGCACACCCAGATGAGACGTGTGTAATTCATGCAATGTCAAAAAACACTCCACCAATGAGTAATCTTCCACCTAACCTTGCATCCTAGTTTAATCATTGCTGTCTGGGAATAATGTCCATAAAATCATTCAGAATCTTCTCCCACCCATTTGAGGTCAAGATGGCAACACGTTGCCTTAACCTAAGTGATCATCAACTCAACACTTCATTACTTATCTCCAAGGTTCAATGCCAGATAGCACACAGCTAGACACTGGAGTGGAAAACAAGTGTAAGGCTGTAATCACATATGGAGTAAATTGTTATCATTTTATTAACCATTTAAAGTATTGCTAAAGTATAATCATAAAGAACAATGCAAACTGTAGTCATAAAAATTGCAACCTTATTTCATTGTTGTACCATGAAACTATCCATACTATATGTATGTATATGTATATATGCATATAAATATTTATTTTTAAATTATATTATATTATGAGGGACAACATGACATGCAATATTTCAACTCTTGTATTGACCATGTAAGTAAATGACAGTTTCGTATAAAATGCACTACATCAAAAAAGAATGTGACAATTATTTACAAAGAACTGTTTACAAGGAAAAATATTATATAGATGCTCAATTTTTTTTCCCTTTGCAATAAATAATAGAAATATTTAAATTAAAATATGAGCTTCCCTTTTGCCTAGCCACATAGATTCCACAAACACTTTAGTTTGTTTTTGTAAACTGAGGTGCTGTTCACAAGTTTAAGTTAAACCCTGAACATTTCCTTTATGGAAAAATAAATGTTACCCATAGATCATTTGCAATACTCCTAAATAACTGTGATTTAATCTGATTTCCTGTGTGCCACTGCCAACCCTCCAGAAATGGAACATAAACTACCAAAAATCAAACATCTAGACTTTCCATTTAAGGAAGTTTAACAATTACAACGTAATTACATAATTTCCCTATCATACTGTTCTGCATTATGTTCATGGTACAATAGGTTTAAAAGGTGTGCAAACTAGCAGCAAAGAGGAAGCTCTAAAGTACCTGATATAAAATTAACACTTTCATTTCTTTCATATCAAAAGGTGCAACAAATAATATCTTATTAAGGTATCTTATAGGTTACATGTTTTAATATTAATAATAATATTATTAATATTTAATAATTTGTCAACAACAAAGACCATTGTTCAAGTATCTATGTGTCTTGAGTTAGTGTTGCAGTTTAAGCATCACCTTTCTGCTCAAGTGTCAAACCACATCTACACTTAAATATCACAAAGCGCAACATCCTGTTGACTCTATGATAAGGTGTTGAGCAATAAAGTGCAGAAAAAAAAGTTTATAATGGCTAACTGTAAAACAATATGAATGGAGGTTGTGGCAGTATATGTGCAGTTAAAAATTCTCTAACAAAAGGCAAGTGGGTCAATGAAGTGGCACTCATTTTGCCCTGACCTATTAAGTAATTTAAAATTGCATTAAAACACAGTCATGCAAAGAAAAACTTGCACACATCTCTTCTATGATGAGTATGATTTCAATTCCTGAATTAAAACTCACTTTTTTTAAGCATGAAATCAAAAAAAGTATAATTTTTCAGAAATAATAATAATAATAAAACACTCAGTGCTAGCATAGTTCGTTTTTATTATTTATCTAAAAAACAAACAGCCAAGTTTTTTTATTTTACAACAAACATGTCTTCAGGGTGCAAGGAAAGTAGTAGGCTACTTTATACTTGGTTTCACCATTTGACAGGTTTTAATTAATTAAATCTATTTTTTTACATACATGTATTGTTTCCAAAACATTTATGTACCCAACAAGAATAAATTGAATTCAGGTAAGGCGACTTCTAGACATTGGAATGGTCCTTATTACATTAATTCATTCTTCAAAGATGACATTTCTAAGAAATGCACGTATGGCAGCGGTATTGGTAAAAGATTTCAAATTTTTATCAACTTGGACACTATTATATGACGCAATTATCTTAAAATAGTCCGAGGTCTCTTTGGTTGTTGTGAAGCTTAGGTTAACCCAGAAATATTTTAGGCTTTTTTTTCTTTGGCTTCTCAGTTTGTTGTTTTCTTAATCGTGCACACCGGAACTCATTATGTTCATGTTACTTCCTTCCAGACGTTAACATGTAACAAACCCTGCGTGTTTGTGTATGGGAATGATTACTTCGTAAAGTCACTGTATAACTCAATAATAACTCACCTCTCGAAGCTCTCGCGCAATACGCAGCCTACTTTTCCTTAGCGTCTCCAGTCGTTGTTTCTAGTGCTGGTGGCAGAAACTCTGCGTTTCAAAGAGATTATGGTATGTTTGCATTATCCAGCCAAAATATGATATTTCAGAGGGTAAAAGCCGTTTAAGAGGAAAGCGCTTCGCTGTGGTTAAAGCGCGTGCCTACTCCAGAATCGCGCGCTCAGCGAGCCAACAGTTGTGTAGCTTTCACAGCTCTGAACTCCGCCCGTGTCCACATCTGTCACTACCATGAGCTAGTCTCTTCTGCGCTATGCCACCATCGAAAAAGAGCTTAAAAAGAAACGGAGGAAGAAAAGGAATGAAAGTAAAACGCTTCTTTTATACGTTTATACATCTTGGTGTATTTTTGCTGATGAGCGCGGAACGCGCACGCATTGTTCTGAAGAACTTGTGAGGGAAAATATTGTATAATTAAATCAAACGTATGTATTGTCTACAGTTTCATGCAGGCTAATTTAACTAATTTAGATTTTTTTTAAGTCACAGACCATTTGTAGGGGGATCTTTGATATACGCTTTGAATTGATGTGCTCTTCATCATCCTTGTTGACCGCTATAAACTACGTGTATGAACGTAAGATGTGTTTTTCTTTTTCTTCTTGATTATGTTGTACATCGTGCCATCATAGTTACGGGAATGTGTGATTCAATCCAGGTGAACAGTTCTTCGTGATAAAACCCAGCAATCCACATCCTTACAAGATCTACCGTGTTGCTTTAGTGCCATCTAGCAAAAATATTGCTCCGTGCAAGTGTTTGAAAAAGAGCCCATTTTTTAAATATGTCCCCTCACAAATAACATACTACCACAATTTGCCTGGCACTTTGAAATGTAACTAATTAATAATAATAAGTATTATTAAGACACTGTTGTTACATGTTATATTTTGTGTCTCTATCTATATTATATTTTGAGATGTGAATAAATAAAGGAATAACTGTTGTCCAAAATATCATTAAAAAAGAATCTTTATTTAATCTAAAGTGCACATGAAAAACACATTAATAGAATATAAATGTATCAGTGCAGCTAACAGTATGTTTGTGCGTTTGCCACAAAAACTGAGCAAATTCACCTTACAGGTGTTACAGAGTAAAGCACATTATAAAAATAACAAATAAAATAAAACAATTTAAAAGGTAAAAGTTGAGCAGATCAATTAAATACAGGCATAAATACGTAATTTAAAGGAGAACACAACATGGTGGTGTGTGTCCAGGGTTGATAAGTGCATTAATGCCTCTAATGGAGGTCTGGGCTCTTACAGCAGTGTATAAGCAAAGAGAAGGATTGTGCTGAACTTTACAAGCCTGCATGCTTCATTGTGCTAATAAGTCACATTTTCATTGTTTCTAATTCTTGCAAATTAGAAAATCCACAGGAAGCGTTAAACTCTTGTAAAGGTAATGCAATTGATCTTTTTTTGGGTGAGGTTGATAGTAAGTTTTACCTGCCCTTTCTCTTTATTTACCAGAGCCTACTGTTTCCATTAGATGGACATTAAATGGCTCAAATCCCTGAACAGCTGGAAACTGTGTTGTTGCTTTTGTGTATGATGAATTGCTCTAATGAGGTAATGTGTTCCCCGATTAAATAACTCAATCTTTAAATCTGGTAGAGGCACTACAACAATATTATTTACAATATAAAAAATGCAAACAAAACAGAAGTGGTTAAACTGATGAAAAATTCAGTCTCGGATCTTTCAGATTTTCATCTTCTTTGGCAATTGGGTTCCTCCAGAGTCTGTGTAAAATGCAAGAAGCTTTTTATTTGCATGTCAAGCTGTTCTACTAGTAGATCCTTATTAATCACAAATTGTCTAATCAAGAGTGTAAGTGCTAGTCATACCTTATTACTTCAATGGAGGGGCATGATGGGAGGCATTTGGCTATTACTGTGGCTCCTGCTGTGGTTATATTATTGGCCTCCAGGCTGCAATCATTAGTTTTAATGACATCAGCATATTGTGAACACACTAATAGCTAAACCTTCACAGCAAGCACTCAAGTACTTACTCAAGTCTTTTCAGCTTTGTACACAGGGGTAGAATCTCAGCCAGTGTCCGTGCCAGGCTGTCATCACATGAATTCCATGACAAGCTGAGGAAGACATTGATTCATAAGCTTACAGCGGCTTTACAAACACAGGGACCAGGACAATGCAATGTCTGGGTCCATGCATGTATCAGTCAAACTGAATCTGAAATGAGTTATCCCACCTGACATCCTGTATGGACGGACAGTGTTTGAGGGATGAGGCAACACCAGCCAGATCTGAACTCCCAATCGAAGTCAAACTGAGAGACAAGCAGTGACACTGGTTTACAGTATTGCAGCAGTATCTAATAACCAATCATGTTACAAAAGTTTTCAAAAGTTTGGGGTCAATAAGATTAGCAAATGTTTCCTAAAAAAGTATCTTATGCTTACTAAATCTGCATTTATTTAAACAAATACAATAAAAAAAAAACATTGATTTTGTGAAATCTTATTACAATTTAAAATAGTTGTTTATTTTATTATATTTTATTCAAATATACAGAAGTTCTAAGCGGCCATGCATTATTTTTTTTTCTTTTTGTTTTCTCGTTATCTCGACATAACGAAGTTCGTTTTCTCGTTATAACGACTTAATTTTCTCGTTTTCTCGACATAGCGAAGTTCGTTTTCTCGTTATAACGACTTTATTTTCTCTAAGAAGTTACAAAACTGCGCCAGCAGGTGGCACTATAGACCGGAATATAACTGATGGGGTGTTGTAAACTATCCACTTTACTGAACGCGGACCTTCTTTGTGATCGCTATAATTTGTGCAGTCTTGTTCATTACTGACATTTAATTAATTCATAAATGTTAAATGCTTGAATCAATATGAATATTTTGTGTATTAAGTTCCTGCTAGATGCATGAGTTTCACCAACGCGTTCTGTGTCATAAAATAACTGCTTATCAAAACCAAGGTTGACATCAATGTATTCTGTTTATCTACAGTAGGACGGGATTTAACGATGTAGGCTGATGTGCTTCTTTTCCTTATTACTAATCTTTACTGTTAACCATATTAATGAGAAATGTGATGTATATGTAAAATATTTATTTAATTAAATTTAAATATTTAATTCAGTTTTGTCCTATACTGTTGTAATCATTTTTTTCTACACACACACACACACACACTACACATGAACGCTCTTTTCAAACAGAAGCTTGTAACACACATGGTATCTGCCACATCATATAATGACTACTACAAATTACAAATTATATATAATTTTATTTCAAATAAAGGGAAAATTAAAAGTGAGTTTAATACAAGCAGCTCTAATGGCGCGGTGTTGCCATTTAAACATGTTAATTACAAAAACAAAAGTTCATTGTACTGTCTCTGGAAAAATCAACAGTGATTGATCAGCCTTTATTTATGTACAGTACTGTAGACGTTATTACGAAGCAAGATTTGCTGAAATATAGGCTACAGTAAGAGCACCTGCATGGTTGTTCATCAGATGCCTGTCAAAGTTGAGTTCGTTACTATAGCAACAGCAAAACTGTCATGTCGTTATAACAAGAAAACAAACTTTAGTTATGTCGAGATAACGAGAAAAATAAGCCGCTATAACGAGAAAACGAACTTCGTTATGTCGAGATAACGAAAAAATTATGTCGTTATAACGACAAAAAAAAAAAGGAAAAAAATTATAATGCATGGCCGCTTAGAACTTCTGTACAAATATGATGCCAATTATGAATTTTTACTTCAGTCTTCGGTGTCACATGATCCTTCAGAAATCATTCTAATCTGCTAATTTAGTGTTCAAGAAACATTATATATTATTATCAATGTTGAAAACAGTTGTGCTGCTTAACATTTCTTTATTTATTGAAGACCTTAATATGAACGGATAGAAATTTCAGAATAACATATGAATGTCTTTACTGTATTTTTTTTTATCAAGTTAAGACATCTTTGGTGAAGATAAATATGAATGTCTTTAAAAAATAAAATCAAACGAGCTTTTGAACGGTAGTGCATGTGATGTAAAAAATTGATACATTCTACCCTGTAATGTTTTTTAATTTAATGTAATGTATTTAATGTCTTACTGTAGTATTTTCAGTGCCTTCATGCTCATCAGACATTCACAAAGAGATTTGGATCCTTGTTGGCCAAAATGATTCTCTGACAAACTAAATAAAAACAAAAATGTTATTCCCTCTCATTGACATCTTTTTAAACCAATAGTTTCATCTAAAATTAATTCTGTAATTTTCCACCATCAAGACCACAGGACTTACTTGAGCTCTGAAAGCTGAGGCAGTAATGGAACGACTTGTGCTAGTTTAGCAGCACTGGCCTGACCAAGCTGATTTTTGGACAGCCTGTGAATACGAAACAATCAAAAATGATCACCTACTGATTTCCCAAGTAATATCACACATTAATAAAATAAAATAAATGTATGTTTTACTGTAGTTTCTGAAGAACTCTGCAGTGGGATAGTGCTGCCAATAGCTTCTCTCCAGCCTGGTCAGTCAGATTGTTGTCTGACAGACTGCAAAAAGTTAATTAAGGTAAATTAATAATGATGCAATTAATCCTTTCTTGCATTAAATTCATTAAAAAAACTGAACAGTGCTGAATATTTTAAACAAGGAAAAGTTATCGTTTCCATTTCCACCATATTAAATTGTTTTAAATGTATCCACTAGATGGCGCACTACTATACTATATACTGCTCAGGCACAGGAAACGAATATTCTTCCTCGGTGAAGATAACATACTTTAGTTTTACTAGCTCAGTCCATGAAGGAATGCATTTCACAAGCTCACAAGTACCACCATCTCCCATTCTCCAACTTTCCAACCTGTAAACATAAAGAAAAATTTGCATATTACCAAACACTGTGGGCTTTTGTGTGCATGTGCTTTTACTGACCACAATACTTACTCAATCTCTTCCATCTGTCTAAAACCCTCAAAAGAAGCCAGTAGACAGGGTATGCCAGTGCCATTCACAAATGTCTCTGATGCCACCATTCTGATTTTGTTCAAGATGAGGAAAACAACAATCAAAATAGAGAAAAAAAACAGGATGAGCTCTTGCTAAATACTAGTACTAGCTAAATCTACAATGAACATTTCAAGGTGGAAAAGCCTCACCTGAGCCTCCTAAGTGAGGTCAAACGGCTGAAGCCTTGAGCTAGGATGGTTATACCCTCATCAAGTATCACAGAGTCAAGTCTATGATTGAGAACAGAATATTGAATACAGTATATCTTGTCAGTGATTGTGAATGCATTAAAAACTAGCCACACTTCTTAATTTCAAGAGTGCATGTATTACCGTATCTCTGCCAGCAAGACACACTGCAACAGACCTCTGACCAGCTCATGTCCTCGAGCTGCTGTCCAACCTGAGCACTGGGACAGACTGGACAAAAAAGATATCGGCCAATCAGCAGTCACACTCATTATCACTGAGAAACAATCAAAAAAATCAGACACTTACTTGAATGACTTTAGATTTGGCACACTTTGAAGTGCTCTTCCAAGTTCTGCAGCTCCACGGTCACCTAAAACAAGCTGGGACAAACTGAAAAACCAGAGGCAAAGGGAAATGTTGAAACATATAGGAAGGAAAAGGTCAATAAGCTCACAGAATGAAATGACACATAAATATTCAGTGTCAAGATCACTTTAAACCTGGATAAAAGGGTCAAGAGAAAGACAACACACCTCAGACTCTCAAATGATGTAGTTTTTGGTAATGCTTGCATAAGTGTTGCCACCTCATCCTCAGATGCTCCTTTCAAATCAAGACTGTAAAAAACAGTACTTATTATAACACCATGAGTGTTGGATACAGGTGTTTCTGCAACTTCAAAGTCCCAGGAAATGGGCTTTTTATTAAACAGATTAAAATTTATTTTGGTTATGCAGTTATTTTTAGTGTAGATTTTTTGAATGAAAATATTACATGTTAAATTACAATTATTAAATGTTTTACAATAATTTTATCCATTTGAAAAAGTTGCGGCATCAATTCCATCAGTATGAGAAAAAAATATACAACACATAATGAAGAATATAAAAAGAAATCAATATCACTCATGAGCAGAATTTGTATTGCACTTAATTTCCTATTAAGCTTTAATTTGGTAAAATTTAGAAAAATAGTATGAAAAAAATATACGAAATGTTGTATGTTAAGAATACTTAGATGCAATGAAATTAGCCCCACAACAAAAACAAATTGGACATTTTATTTCAAAGATTTTTAAGAATAATTTCCACCAGTTATTTCTACCACAGAATGCTATTAAACACAATATATTATGTGAGATATGGTAATGACACTGTGATGGCAAAATTACATAAATATCCTTTGATGCATGCACGTTAGATATTATGTAAAAAGTATGTTTTAAAAAGAAACACCCACATATACAGTATAAAATAAAGATGACTGATCTCTGTAACACTTACGTGAGGCTCCTGAGATTCCGTAAGAATGGAATGACTGCTGAAAAAAAATCTGCACCTTTTCTGTCCACTCTGAGCTGAGAGAATCTGGACATAAAATAAAGTAAGCAGAATTTATACTAAGGGGAAAAAAACGAATAGACAAAAAAGTTAGTATCAACTCCCACTGGCTTACCTTAAATCCTGCAAGTCATGACATTTCTGAAGGGGAAGTGTCAGAGGAGCGAGATGCTGTCCTTCTATGTCACAGTCATCAAAGCTAAAGAAAGAATGTGACAAAAGTGTAGTAGTACATCAAATACGACGAATATAACAAAAATAAGTGTGAATAACAGCACAAAACAAACAATAAGCTGACAATCAAACAAAAAACCAACACACCTGATGGACTTCAGAGCAGAGGAGAAGTTTTCAGGATGAGCTCTGTCAGAAGGAAAAAGGGCCAAATTAGCTTTGCATATTTATTTACAATATATATAACACTCCATATTATATGAGAATAAAAATGTATAGAAGGATCAAACTTACACAATAGTGGATCCAGGACTGGAAATTCCCTCTGTAATGATGTTTATTGATGCACGGTTGACACTGCAAATATAAAATATGTTATTTCATCTTACCTCTTTTCAAAATGTTTTACCTAATCACTTGGCAATCCATTATTAAGTTAGGATCATTTGCAAACGTACAATTTACAAATTGTTGTGCCATTGAACATAAATGTTTGAGTTGGGATGAAATAAAAGCAACATTGCCACACAAGGAACCATTCAGTATTCACCCACAATTACTGGTTTCATTATAGTCATGATACACCCACAATTACATGAAACAATCAGTGGTCACACTGGTTTGTCTGTTGATTGTAGGTTAATGCTTCAGAACTGCACCTGATTTCTTTGATATGTTGCTGCAAATTTAGGCATTTGGCAATGAGACTGACAACAGCATTTCCTGTCAGCCACGGCTCTTCAATCCTAATAAAGACATTCCAAACACATTGTTATTCTCACAGTGCATCTGCTATATAAAAGTAGCAACTAATCACAGATTATATTTGTCTTTGTTGTTTCTTCAACTTAGGGCACTTAGGACTATAAGAAAATAAACTCATTAAATACATTTCCCCACACTCACAAGTTTGTATACTAACAATAATGCATATACATGTTTTATAGGGAAAGTGTAATTATCCCCCATAGTTTCCAACAAATTTCAAATCGTGTTTTGTGTTTAGCAGTTTGTGGTGGAATAAATGGAATATGTCTTGCTAAGGCTAATTTAATAGGTGGTATTATATATTTATTAAAGGGGTCATATGATGATTTTTTTAAGAACATTATTTTGTGCACTTTCGGTGTAACTGAATATATTTAAATGCTTTAATGTTCAAAAAACACTTTATTTTTCAAATACTGTACATTATTGTAGGTCCTGTATGCCACGCCTCTCTTAAACACATGATTTTCTACAAAGTCCCGGCTTCTGACAAGTGCAGTCTGCTCTGATTGGCCAACTGACCCAGTGCATTGTGATTGTCCGAACACCACAAGCATTTATCAGAAATGTAATTCCCCTTTCCATAATCGCGAGCTTCAGCTTTCAAAATCAATGTAAAGACAGTTAATAATGTCCTCAGTTTTACCATCAGTTCGAGCCCAAAAGGGGAACAGAGTGGTGTGAGAGACACTGTGATGATACTTGTATGTGTTTGCAGTACACAAGCCACGGAAAGTTAAGACAGCTGACTCCACTGTGTGACCATGTCTCTCTCTTTCTCTCTTTCTTTCACTTCCGGTGCAGGTGTGAGTATGGGTAGGTGGAGTGCTGTGAGTGCAAGTGGAGTGCTTTGAGTGAAACATTTCCCTTTTTTCCCTCTCTTTGCTGTGTCTATCCTAACTGTGTGTTTTTAGTTGCTTTTTGCATTTTTTCGGGCCGTGTGCTATCCGCTTTATTGAGGAAGCATGTCAGCCCAACACATGCAGGGACTGGTGAGTGTAAAAGATTGTTGTTTGGCAATTGGAGAGGTGGTGGGGCATGAGAGTGTGCTTTCTGCCTCAAGAATAAACCATGGTAGTTTTTCTTGACAGTATAGATAAGGCTAATGAAATAGTTGAGCACGGAATAGTTTTAGTGGGGGCCATTTTATAAGCAGTTTTTTTTTTATTATGTGTTTATTTTTATTTGTGTGTATGTTCCCACTGTACATGTTTACAATTTTTTTTTTCTTTAACTGTTCCCCTGAAGATTTTTTGTTTCTAGGTGGTGATTTCAATTGTACTGAACTCAATTTAGATAGGAATCATATTGAACCTCATTTAGCTTTGTGTAACCATCTTATTCATATTATTAATATAAATATGAATCGTGTGATATTTGGAGATCTTTAAATGGCAGTGAAAGGCAGTACACTTGGGTTCATTCATGTGATAATGTTATATCTTTTGCCAGACTGGATAGAGTTTACAGCTTTCATTTTCATCTTAACATTTTTAGTAGGTGTTATATTATGCCAGTAAGTTTTTCAGATCACATATTGCCATTTTACACTAAGATGCTAAATAATTGACTAAGTAGTTGGCTCTTAGAACTTTTGGAAAAAGAGATACTTGAATCTAAGAAATTGACTCAATCTACTGGTGAAGTTCGACATATGGAAGCCTGCTCTAAGAAGAAAGCAGAGTAAGCAGATCTACTGTGATATAAAATGCAGGGACCTCTGCATTTTATTTATGCACTGCATTCTGAAAATGTTTTTTGTTGTCTGATCCTATACTGATATTCGGAGGAGAGCAGCTCTTTTTTTTATCAAAATCTGTATAGAAGCAAGCTTGATTCAGGGCATTGTATGGAAAGTGTCTTCCTTGACAACTTACCTAAAGTCTCTGAGGAGGCTAATGTGGAGCTTTCAGGAGTCTTGACCCTGGGAGAGCTTTTCAAGGCCCTTCAAAGCACGGAGTCTGGGAGGGCACCAGGAGTGGATGGCCTCCCAATTGACTTCAATAAGGCTTTTTGGTTGGAGCTGGGAGAGGATCTGCTTGAGGCACTCAGGGCCAGCTTGTTAGAGGGCAGGCTGCCACTGAGTTGCCAGAGGGCAGTTATCACCCTTATTCCAAAAAAGGGGACCTTACTGATATTAAGAACTGGCACCCTGTCTCACTTCTTTACAGTGACTACAAACTGCTTTCCGAGGTTTTGGCTAATAGACTGGCTGGGGTATTTAGGAAGGTATTTGGGAGATGATAGTGTTTTACAAAAATATTAGGAGGTGTTGGAAAAAGTCAAAGGGCACTTGGATAAATGGAAATGGTTGCTACCAAATATGTCCTACAGAGGGACTCTTATTGTCAACAATCTAATTGCTTCCTTGTTTTGGCATAGATTGGCATGTGTAGACCCGTCTTCACAGTTTTTATCTGAAGTTCAAGCCATACTTATGAATTTCTTTTGGGATAAACTACATTGGGTTCCACAGAGTAATTTATACCTCCCCAAAGAAGAAGGTGGACAAGGTTTAATTTATTTAAAAATTAGTGTTGCTGCTTTCCATTTACAGTTTTTACAAACATTTTTGGATGGTTCAACAAATTGTAGTTGACATTCTGTTAGCGGCACGATTCTGTGTACACTTGGAGGTTTTCTGGATAAACCACTCTTTTTAATAGATCCTACTCAGTTGGATTTATCAGAACTGCCTATTTTTTATCAGAATCTTTTCAAAGTGTGGAGTTTTTTTTTTTTTTGTCCATCAGACAGAGAACTTTTTTTCTCTCCAGTGGTTATTACTGGAGCCATTGATACTTGAGGCCAGCTTGGACATTACAGCATGCTATATCCTACCAGGATTCAGTATCTCTCCTCGGGAATCCAGGGTTTTAACCTTGGAACATTTATTGTCTAATTGGGCTTCACTGTGGGCATGTGGAGGCAACCTCCAAGCTTTTGGGTATAAGATCTATTTGCTCGCTCTCACAGTTTTTAACCAAATTAAGACTATGTATTACAGTTGAAGAAGACCATATATTGACTTTGCAGGGTTTAATGTTCCTGATATTGAGGATTCCTTTGCCTGTTTATTTGTGCAACCCATTTTTTATGAGATATAGGCCTAAGTTTTCTTTTAAAATGATGTGAATCTTTGGTTTTAGATTTATTGTCATCTGAAGGTAAAAAAACGTATAGAGTCCGTGTTTTGTTCTTTAACAAGAAGTCTTTTATTAGTAGAATCGATATACTAAGGTATTCTGTTTTCAGTTTAAAAAATGATGTAACACCCGAATGGAGAACTTTATAAAAGCCACCATTGTCGAAGAGGGTAGGTGATATACAATGGAGGGTTCTGCATGGTGACATTTCTGTCTCCAAAGATAAACTATTTATAGTTTTAGATTAGAGCATTTATTTGTGAAGCTAAAATAATTGTTTTGTAGGTTTAATTAAAAACTATTATTTTGGGTTTTAAATATTTTCAGAAAAACGTTTTTTTTTTTTCTAAAATTTTATTTTAGGACAAGCAAAGTTGGCCGTGTATATTAACCGGAAAAGTAAGATTGAACAAAGGTCTAGTGATGATGTTTATTTTCTGTTTTCATGAACTTTCAAGTTCATGCATTCATGACCTCTAGACTGGACTATTGTAATGCACTTCTAGGTTGTTGTCCAGCATCTTCAATAAACAAGCTAAAGGTAGTCCAAAATGCCGCGGCTAGAGTCCTTGCCAGGTCAAGAAAATATGATCATATTACCCCAATTTTACAGTCTCCGCACTGGCTACCTATTAAATCACATATCAGTTACAAATGATTATTAATTACCTATAAGGCCCTAAATGGTTTAGCTCCTGCGTACCTAACTAGCCTTCTACCACACTACAATCCATCATGCTCCCTAAGGTCACAAAACGCTGGACTTTTGGGAGTTCCTAGGATAGTAAGGTCCACTAAAGAAGTTAGAGCTTTTTTCGCATTTGACTCCCAAACTCTGGAATAGCCTTCCTGATAATGTTCAGGGTTCAGACACACCCTCTCTCTTTAAATCTAGATTAAAAACCCATCTCTTTCGCCAAGCATTTGGATAATTCATCTCATAATTTGTGACTGCAGTTGTATCTGATCAAATGCACATTCTTATTCTTTAGCTTGGGTTAAACTAATTAATTTTACTTTGTTGGAACAGCAGCTACGCTAATTATGTCTCTATTTGTTTCTCCCTCTATTTGTTTCTATTTACACCCGTGGTAACTAGGATTTACACAAGCTCCACTCTGGATCCAGAACACCTGAGAAGAGATGATACTGACCCCTCAGAGTACCTCAGATGATGCTCATCCTGAAACAACATACAGAACTAACAAATATTGCTACTTTCTATGCAGTCACATAATAATTGCTAATAATAGTGTTCATCGTCTGGCTGACTATTTCTTGTATTAATTTTTCTGAAAATACCTATCATATGCACATAAACTGACAGTCACCACTTATAAGCTACTTCTAAATATTGCAGAAACTTAATTTTCTGTAAAGTTGCTTTGCAATGATTTGTATCGTAAAAAGCGCTATACAAATAAACTTGAATTGAATTGTCATTGCAACATTAGTCAGAATTACCTCCTCTCCTAGGTTCATGAAACGGTCATCCATAAAATGCATTTCTGTTCTGTTGTGATTCCTAAATGCATCTACTTTCGGGAAGGCCAAAAAGTGCTTTTGCTTTCGCCTAGATATGCACAGAATCTTCCTGACATGGCTGCTTCAACACTGACTGCGGTTACTGAAATCACAACCTTTTTTCTGGTGGCATTACGCAAATTTTTCCACATAGTGACATAGTGGAGGTGTGTTTGAATGAGCCATTTTAGGGGGCGTGGCAGAGTCTTTGATTTAAACTTTGATTTAAGAAAAACTCTTCGGATTTAAGAATTTAATCTTTGCAGATGTTCTTCATGTGCCAAGCACTTTTAACACTCCAAAGAGAAAGAAGAAATTGAATTGCATCATATCACTCCTTTAAATAAACACAGTTACATTCAATTACACTATTTACCTAATTTACCAGACGTTGCACTAAACTTGCTGGGCCTTAACAATTCCCTCTGTAATTGGATCCTGGACTTTTTAATTGGGAGACCTCAGTTAGTCTGTGTCGGCTGCAACACCTCAAGCACTACCACACTGAGCACAGGTGCCCCACAAGGCTGTGTGCTCAGCCCGCTACTCTTCACACTGCTGACCCAGGAATGCACTGCCAAATTCAGCTTCAACCACATCAAGTACGCTGATGACACAACGGTTGTAGGTCTCATCAGCAACAATGATAAAATGCACTACAAAGAGAAAGTGGCACAGCTGGCTGAATGGTGTGGCACTAACAACCTGTCCCTCAATGTGGGGAAGACAAAGTAGATTGTGATGGACTTAAGGAGAAAATCCATTGACCAGCCCACATTGAACATTGACAGCTCGACTGGAGAGTCAGCAGCACTAAATTCCTAGGGGGTGCACATTACAGAGGATCTCACCTGGACCACCAAAACCATTTCACTCTCCAAGAAGGCACAACATCGCCTACACTTTCTCCGCCAGTTTAAAAGAGCAAGTCTCCCTCCAACCATCCTCACCACATTCTACAGGGGAACCATTAAGAGCGTGCTGAGCAACTGCATCACTGTCTGGTACAGGAACTGTGTATGTATAGGCAACAATTTATATATAGTATATTTATAGTCAAAATCTGTCAGTAGGTTAGTTGTGTATAGGTTTAGGCTGTTTAACTTCATTGTAGTATGTCTGTATTTATGTAGCACTGTGGTCCTGTGAGACACAACATTTCGTTCCACTCTATGCCCCCAAATGTAGAGGAATGACAATAAAGCTCAACTGGACTATACATGATTTTTGCTTTCTATTCCATATGTTTCATATTTAAAGGGGGGGTGAAATGCTATTTCATGCATACGGAGTTTTTTACACTGTTAAAGAGTTGGATTCCCATGCTAAACATGGACAAAGTTTCAAAAATTAAGTTGTACGTTTGAGGGAGTATTTTTGTTCCAAAAAAACCTCTTCCGGTTTGTCACAAGTTTCGGAAAGTTTTTTTCGAGTATGGCTCTGTGTGACGTTAGATGGAGCGGAATTTCCTTATATGGGTCCCGAGGGCACTTCTCCCGGAAGAGCGCACGCTCCCGTATAGCAGAGCACTGAGAGGCTGAGTGCATCGCGAAAAGTCACAAAAGAAGTGTGTTTTTGGTTGCCAGGGCAAGACAACCCTGCACAGATTACCAAAAGAGAAACAGCATTAAGGGACCAGTGGATGGAGTTTATTTTTACAGAGCATCAACGGAGTTGTGCAAGTGTTTTTGTTTGTTCCCTGCATTTCGGATTGCACATCGTTTATTTCTTAAGGATAATGCAATCCCAACTAAAAAGGGTCACGATCGTGTGTTGGAACCACATGCGGTGAGTAAAACTGCTTCAAATATCTCTGTGTTGTTAACTTAGCTATCAGCGCGTAAGCACATCAAGTAAACAACATGCGATGTTGTCATCAAACTGCACTTTCCACATGTACAGCTTAAAAAAAAAAAAATGACGACATAAAGTGGAACTTAGTCATTTTCCAAAACCGCTAAGCAAATATATACAGTTTCAGTACATACCACATAGAGACGCCTTTGCTGATGCTGCTCTTGTTAAATTTCAGCCTCTGGATCTGTGCCACAGCTTCTAGATGCTCTCAACTCAAAAGCCTACTGGCGCTCGTGATTCTTTAGCTCCGCCCACACGTCACGCCTCTAGGCGCTCGTGTTTTTCCGGGAAAAATCGGTACAGACTATCTTTCTCTTATAAATATAATAAAACTAAAGACTTTTTGGAGTTATGAAGGATGCAGTACTACTCTATAGGTACTCAAGATTAACAGGATATTGAGTGAAAACGAGCATTTCACCCCTCCTTTAATATCACTGTTGTCTCAGACACAGCTGTTTCTTTACTAAACAAGTGCACTAACCTTTGAAAATCTTTAACGGGGCAATAATGTTCGTCATGATGAAAATGATACATAAGGGTGGCCATAATTTGTGTAAAACTGATGTACGTAAATTCACATAAATACTAAACTTGTTTATTACACTCTTTGTGTAGGCTGTCATTTTATTAGTTATATTTTTGTTGCAAAAATTTATAATATTTTTACAGTGGAACTTCATATTTTTACATTGATAGAATGGGTCTGAGACAAGGGTAGAAACCCTAAAATCTATTAAGAAATGCATGATAAAAAGTATTACAATTCCAGAAGTTGAAGAAACATTTTTAAATAAAAAGATGTTTTGTTCATTTCTTACCTTATGTCTCTGTGTTGATGACAGCTACTTAACTGTTTAACAAAATACTCAATCTGCTCAGAACTCAGACCATTTTTACTTAATCTAAGAGGAACAGAAAAAAGCATGAAAAATGTGCCAAATATGCCATTTTAAAATGAGTATTGTTGAAATAGTGAAATAGTCTGTGAGATCAATCCTTAACAATCAACAATCTTTGTAAAATCTTACTTCACAGTTTGGATTGTGGAGAGCTCAACCAGGCTGTCCAGTAGAGAGCAGAGGCCTTGACTCTGCAGTGAATTTGAAGACAATCTAAAGGGAAGAGGAACAATACAGGTTTATTAATTTAACAGATATGTACAGTTTGCACATTCCTGAAAACACTGATAGTACTCAATTCATGGAATAAGGGGATTAATAACAGAAATAATCTATAAAGCATATCACTTTTCTGAGAGGACAAATAAACAATACTGAGTTGCATTAGTAAAAATGTGCAAAACACACACATAGTAACCCAACTGTGTTTAAATACTCACTCTAATGTAAGTAGTCTAGGGCATCGGTTCACTATTTCCACAAGCTTCTTCAAGTGTATTACCTCAAAACTGCATTCTCTTAGCCTGTAGTTAAGAGTATGACAATAGTAAGAGGAAGCTAAACATCAAACTACTTTCACTTTTGACTTGAGTGAATAAATCATACAATTCACGTGACTCTTTGATTGTGTTTTTACCACACATAAGTTCTTGGAAATTACCTAAGAGTTTTGCCATTGACATGTTCTTGCACAAACTTAATCAGAGACTGATCTTCCACTCCAAGACTAAAGATGAGAAACACTCATAAAATACACAAGCCAATCATTGTTCATGTCAATAAAAAAAAGAAAAGAAAAGAAATGGAATTGATAGTGTGTTAGTCTTTACCTGACTTCAACAGAAACAACTTTCTCACAGGTGTTCATTGAGTTGACCAAATGCAGTGCCCCGACTTGAGTTATTTGGTTGCCGGTGAGGCTGCGAAGGAGCACAATAAGTAAACTTTACAAGATAAATGAATCCATAATTTCAATTACAAGTTAAATTAAACTCTACATCTGTCACTGAACTCTTACCTCACTGAGCTGGAGATCTTTAGTTTAGGCAAATAGTCAACAAAACATTTCACCCCTTCATCGCGGAGAAAGTTATAAGACAAACTGCAGAGGAGAAAGAAATAAAAATGAACAGTTTGTGATTACAGGACAGTAAAATACACCAGCTTCTATTAAGATGTGAAGATGGAGGTAAAAGAACAGAGGAACACTTACTCTAATTCAGATAGGCGAGGACAGTTTTCCAGTATCCTTGAGAGCTTCTCAACATTGCTTTTGCACAGTTTATACTCTGTGAGCCTGTTTACATCACAGAGAGAGTCAAAACCTCCAGTTTCCAAAAATGCAAGGGCCACAAAATTAACTGAGGAATAATCTATTACAGTGATATAGCATTATGGAATTCAGTTCAAGATATATTGCATCAAAGACAATGACATTTTAGCATTATTTACTAATATACTGTTACAGTATTTAATTAATTAATTATCATTTGGGTTTCTTAAGTTTTTCATCTAATATTTATATTTTATTTTATTTTATTTCAGATTTATTTCAATTACAGAAAACTATTAATAATGACGTTGGTCACTGTAACCAATCACAAACTTGAATGTTGTATGCATAGATGATTAAGAAAATTACAAGAAGAAATTCACCTAATGCCGCTAAAATGCCAAGTTTTGTTAGCATGATTCCATGCATTCTGACATATTTACACTATTAAAGAGTTAAAGAGTGTAAAACATGGCCAAAGTTTTAAAAAATCAGTTGGACATATTTCTGTGCCGAATACACTCCCTTGGGGCTTGTGTAGGTTTTGTAAAGTTTTTTTTTTGTATGGCCCTGTATAATGTCATAAAGTGCACACATCAACCAGAGCAAGGGAAAGCCCATGCCCACAAATGGTGGTAAGATGACATTACTAACTTGCAAATTGCTGCCTCTGCTTTATCAGGAACAAATTTGATGAATGCTTCCGCCTGGTGCCTGAGAATCATGTTAAAAATAAAAATAAATCAAGACTTGTGATTTTAAAAGTATATTTAAGAACGTTAACCCTAGTTTAACATCGGACTTGAACTGAAGTAAGATACCTCAGTTCTACAGCTGTGACACGCTGGCAGTCAGCAAGAGATCTTATCAGTGACAAAGCCCCATTTGTAGACAGGTCAACATGACTTATGCTGAAAAAAAAAACATGGTCATCATGAATAATAGTCATATCGGGTCATTTATCATAGAGATAAATCGCAACTGTGCTGCAGGAAGCAGACTGTTATGTCCACTTACTTCAGTAGTTGAAGAGAAGACATTTCAGGAAGAATCAACATCAACTTCTCAACAGACTCATTTGATAATTTTAGATGGGAGAACCTGTAACACAAATAAACAATGAGGACTAGCTCAATACAGCGGATACATGTAGAATCTGGTAAGTCTTTTGTCTAACCTAAATATATGAGCTACTCACTCAATGTCCAGTAGGTTTTCACATTTTACTAGTTGCTTACACAGCTTGGTCATGTAGACAGGTTTGATATCACTGTGGGTTAAACTGGAAAGACAAACATTACATTTAACTGTAATGTAGAAACATACATTTTCTATAAAACCGCTTTGCAATGTGTGATATGTATCGTGAAAAGCACTATACAAATAAATTTGAATAATAAATTATTAAAATGATTGCAGCTAAACCAATGTGTAGAATCCAATTGAGAGATGCATGTACCTGAGTTTTTTATGCAAATGTATCCCAGTTACATTTGAGGTCAGCTGTCTTGAACTATGCCTGAATTCAAAAAGCGCATTGATATTCAAAACTAACATTTACATATTCACTACTTTATAGTAAGCAGAAATGTATTCAACTGTTTTGGTACCTTCGGCTGGTGTCTAACCAAAGAAGCAACTTTTCCTTTCCGTTTTCACTGATGAGAAAAAGCACAGCATTTTCAGACAGGCAGTAAAATGGTCAATACCTACATGCTAATTTTGATAAGGTAGTTACCTTGCATCCACTTTCCTCAGGTTCTTCTGGTTACAAAGGGCAGCAGCAAGCATCACCATCCCATCCATATCAACACCATTTTCACTGACACTGTGTGCGTTTTCAGAAAAACATATACACTCTTTTGAGAACAGAAATGAATTACAAGTATATGGAGAAGTTATTTAGCACATGCAAAAAAGAGTGTCACTGGCTAACTGTCAAGACCAAATCATATTGCAGAGAAAACATTGGCCTACTTGAGCTCCTGAATCATTCCTAGTTTAGGCAAAAGCTCCAGAATCTTCTTCAGGCCCTTGTTACCCAGAGAGTTTTTGGACAAACTGAGAAATGAGAAAAACATGTTTTATTCGCACCCTACTTACATAAAGAATTGTGGGGATTTCAACTAAATCTGCTGTAAGTTTGTTGACTTTGGGAATGTAGAAGGTGACATTTATAATGCATTTTAATACTTACTCTACATGGGTTACGTAGGAAAAGCTCCCGAGTTTATTACACAGGCTGACGACATTGGAAACACTGATGTTACACTGCTTTAACCTATAAAGAAACAATTAAACAGGTCATTCCTGTCCGTTCAGTATGTTTGGTTTGAAAAATACTACCCACCAAAACAATGGTGCTGACATGGCAGTCAATTTCGTATTTCATTATTTAAAAAAAAAGCTACTGCTGTAGCATAACATGGTTATACAATGTGTTTGAAATAATGTCTGTGAATGGTCTTTCACACTTATTCCTGATTTAAATAACATTTTGATAAATACATTTTCAGGTTTGCTCTTTACTGGTGTTTTGCATCACATTTGTTTTTTGTTTTTTTGTTTTTTTGTTTGCCGTCGTGAATATAAGCAATGACTTGCCTGTAATTGCATAACATCTGCCAACCCTAATACCTTTATCCACCAAATCTCAGACTCTGTCCGATAATTTTCCTGAATTATTGCCCAGTGGTGAACACTTGGACTTTATAGACACAATACACCACCTTATCAAACAATAGATGAAGGCACGTCTAATTCAGTATTTTATAATGAATCCATAAAATCTAAAGTTCATGTTAACTTTAAGGACTTTGTAACTAAGGATTAATTTGTTTTTGCTTTATCTAGAAAGAAATAACAACATATTAAAGAATTCCATACTTACGTTACATTCTTTGGCTCTTCAGTGTTATTCAAATCTGTGTTTTCACTAAGGCAGAGAATTGAGAAATAATATGTTGTTGCTTCATTATATTCAAATGTATTATTGTATTTTGTTTATTGATTTGTGTGACACAAAACTGTGTAGTCATTTTAGACTGTACTTAATCAGGTTAAAACTATAAACTTGCCACCAAATTTAAAAAGCCCATGCACATTTCCTATCATCTAACATCAATACCTGGCCAACTGCACATTGCACATAAAAAGAAACCACAATGGATGTGCATACAGGAAATGTGAAATATAAAATACATGATTTGGAGTTCTGGGGTTTTACCCACCCTTTGAGAATAACCAAGCTAATAGAGCTTTAACACATCAGTCAGAACTCACCAGACTTTATCAGAGCTTTGTGAGAAGAAAAGGCTGATGTCTTTATTGGCTCTGTATAGAATGAAACAACAGTGAACATCCCATGAAAATGGACCTAAATGGGCAGGTCATGTGACATGTCCACATCTTAAAAAAAAAAAAAAAAAAAAACTACACAAGAAAATACAACTCGGACTACAATAAATACATGTCAAAATGTGGAGAATTTAAATGTGCCATAGAATGCATCAATACAATATTTTAAATTGTTCTCTGATGTTCCCAGAGTGTGTATGTTAAGATTTCTGTCATTATACCCAACAGATAATTTTTTTTATAGCTTGTTGACATTGCACTTTTAAGGTATGAGCCAAAACATGCTGTTTTTTGTGTTTGTCACTTTTAAAGTGTGCAGAGCTTCAAGAGCTCATGGTCGCAGCCAGACTGGTGTTACACTTTAACTAGTGGTGACTGTGTTACTGACCTTACATTGCTTCCAAATACAATTTTTAACTACCTCATTTCTATTTACGATCATTCTGTTAGCACGTGAAGGCAGCATTAATGAAAACAGGCAGAGACAATGGTAGCAACATTAGCTTTACAGAGAGCCAAGAAGCTCTTTCGGAAAACGTGTGATGCTTACTTTGTCTGGAGTCTGGACGTTTGCACACAAAGCATTGGTATGGATCCCTCTTTCAGAAGCAATCTTTGCACAGCTCCAGCGCTGAACTGACCCTCATTTGTGAGGTAGTCCAGAGTAAAATGTTAGCACAAATGTATAGGGCTTTTCAGTTTTTTTTCCTGGGACACTACCCTCGAAAATTAAATTTAACCACCGTGTCCTCAGCAGTCTATGGAGACTCCTATGTTTGTTGGTGCACCCCAACACTAAATGGCTCTTTAGTGCTGACATTGTATGTCCAGCAGCTAGAGCAAGAAAACAGTAATAGCGGACCGCTGCTTCTCACTCAGGGCTGTGTAGATGGTAATAGGGCAGAGAGCATCACAAATGGGCGGGATTTTCCCAAAGTATGTCATAATAGTAGTGAGAAATCTGGAACTGCTAGTGTGGAGAGCAGTGTTGTAGTCGAGACCGGCTCATTCGAGTCCGAGTCCAGATCGAGTCCAGAGATGGTCGAGTCCGAGTCAAGACCGAGTTCAGAAAGGGTCGAGTCCGAGTCAAGACCGAGTTCAGAGAGGGTCGAGTCCGAGTCAAGACCGAGTTCAGAAAGGGTCGAGTCCGAGTCAAGACCGAGTTCAGAAAGGGTCGAGTCCGAGTCAAGACCGAGACCAGAGAGATTGGGTCTTTGACAAGACCTAAAGAAATCTTCAAGAGTATGTAAAATGTATGATGGAAACAATAAAGGGTAAAAGGGCCACATAGTATGTGGTGTAAAGGTAATTTTACTAGAATTATGGGTAACACTTTAGAATAAGGTTCCATTAGTTAATGTTAGTTAACTACTTTCGTTAACATGAACTAAGCAAGAACAATCCTTCTACAGCATTTATAAGTCTTAGTTCATGTTAATTTCAACATTTACTAATGCATTATTTAAATCAAAAGTTGTGCTTGTTAACATTAGTTAATGCACTGTGAATTACCATGAACTAACAATGAATAACTGTAATTTCATTAACTAACATTAACGAAGATTAATAAATAAAGTAATAAATGTATTATTCATTGTTTGTTCATGTTAATTAATACATTAACTAACATTAACTAATGGAACCTTATTCTAAAGTGTTACCAAATTATGAATTGTTACTTGTCAATATTAAGTGCCCATTTTCACATAACATCGTTGTACCACTATACACATCCATATAACCTTTCTAGTACACATAACATTACTGTACGACTCTATATTGTAATTCCACATAACACTTCTAGTACAAGTAACATTACTGTACCACTATACCTGTTCATGTTCAACTGTAACAGCTTTCACATAACTTTTAACCCTGAAGCTTAGCTAATGACTAATATCCTGAAAATGTCTTGGATTATGTGCACTTTAGATGTTGTGAAGATTAAAGATGGGCATAATTACTTTTCAAAAAATTAAGTGAGGAGACCATCCTGCTACCCAACCAAGCATGGTGTGGTCTCATGATCAATCCACAAAGACTAAAAACTCTCTCTATTGGTGCAGAGGAAGCGGTGACTGACAAAAGTTACCATTTCATCACTTTCTGTAACAGCAACGGATAATCTAATGCTAATTTCACTGGATGGTGGGTTTTAATGCAGGGTAAAATACACACTAGTCGAAGTTTTTTTAGTTACGGAGGGCATACACACAAGAGCCGACTGACTGTCCAGGAAAATTTCATGCAAAAGTGTGTATGTGCCAGGGGAAGAAAGCTGGATGAAATGCCATATAAGTTCAATGCCTTCTGTCAGAAAATTTTTTGGGGGGAGATGTTTAGTGTTGAGACAGTCAGTCTGTGTCTGTATTCATTATATAACTTAATTAAACAATATTAGTTTTTTTCTGTGACCATTTTGTCCTACTTTGTAAAAATAACACAGTTGAGAGAAATAATGTAGCAATGTGGCTTTCTGGAAAGCGGGATCACTACAGGCGGATGGCAGGAGGGTAATTTAGGCCGGTGACACACTGGCTGCGTGGCGTCTCTGCTGCATGCTAGAAGCGTGGTGTCTGCTTCGTGTTTTCTGTGTCTTTACACACCAGAAGCGTGTCTGATGCAGCGCTGGCGCGCTGCTTCTGCTATAGATGACATAGAGAGAGGCCGCCGAAAAACCAGGCTCTTGCAAAATAGAGTATGTTTGACAGGTGCAATATTTGAAAATCGTTTATTTTTTATTTATTTTTTTAAATTACATTTATATCTGAATTTATGCCAACCTATAGACTTTCAAATATCAAAATGTCATGAATTAATATGTATTTGTGTACATAATGACACAAGTGACATATAAACATATTTTCCTAGTTTATTTTGCCTGGAAACGCTTCCAACACGCGCGTGTTCGCGTGAAAATAGGCGTCGGTTCTATTTCTAGCAAGCACGCATTTTCCGCGCGGCTCGAGCTGCGCCTGGGATGCGCTTCTCACGCAGGCAGTCTGCAAGCTCTAACCTGTTAACATGGGAGCCGAATTAAAAACAGACACGCCACGCAGTTGAGACGCTTGCGCCATGCATCCAGTGTGTCGCTGGCCTAACGTCTCATGTCACATGAAATATTTTGATTGGGACTCGAGTGGACTCGGGCATAAGTCCGATTCCTAATATGTTCGAGTCCGAGTCAATACCGAGTCAAAATGCACACGAGTCCATGACAAGACCGAGACCATTAAAATACGGTCTCGAGACCGAGTCCAAGACCGAGTCCGAGTCTCGAGTACTCAACACTGGTGGAGAGACTGTTTATGATTTATTGGGATTAAAAAACAATGAGTGGGTGGATTTTTACCATTATAGGCTGGTTGTTTTCACACACTGCAGCCACACAAACTGTGTTCAAACACCTTAAAAAAGTGATTTTTCATTCTATGGCACCTTTAATATACTTTTAACTTCATGGTATATAAACATTATGATTTCAAGCACATATTTATGGGTGACGACTTGTTTACAAAATGTAAAACATAAAATCGCTTAAGAATCATGTATCTATATGTTTCTCATTTTCCATTTTCATTAAAGTGTCTTTGATCAGCCAACAAATCAACATACTCAACATGGACTTTCTGAAAAGAGTTGCAGGCAGACATTCTCTCAATGAGTGTGAGGATTCCATCAATGGAGATGCTGCTCTTCCCCATCCTAAATAAAAGTGTAAGAAGAATGCACCAGACTTACTATATACTAATCGTTTTTTTAAGTAGCAAATATCTAAATAAACAAAAGAAAGTCAAAGCAGTTAACAGACAATAGCCAGGTTTTTACAATTTAAAACATATTACTTACAAGACAGAAACAATGTTGGGCAGTCCGCATAGTGTTTCCGCAATCTCTGTTATACCATCATCTTTCAAAGAGTTATCACTTACACTGTCAGATAGACAGAACACACTGATTGACACAGCCAGACACACATAACAGATCACCTACTGTAACCTTTTTGGAAAAAAACTGTGTCCAAATGTTTGATTTAAAAAATCAGGAACAGGAACGTATTTGAATATTTAAAGCAATTATGTCAGGCTAATTACTTTAGATGAGTGATGTTTGGACAATCCTTCAAAGCCCTGGCAAGTTTAATGACTCCAACATCAGTGAGACCACCACTAATAAAACTGTAAATCAGAGATAAACATAAACCATTGCAAAACACACTGCAAGGCAATACTGTGACAAACCGCATAAAGGACACAACAGATACTTTGCTGGAAGAAATACTTACTCTAATTTCTGCAAAGCCTGGAGTTTACACAGGATACCACACAAAGCCTCTGCAAACTTGTCATCATATTTCCGGCTACGGAAACTTGAATGAATAATATATTTAACAAGTTGAGTACATTAACATGACCAGAAACCTATAAGATGATAAATATTTTGATGTTATGAAAAAAGGTTGATATTAAATTCTATTTTTATTTTGTCTAAATAAATGTAAAATTAAACAGTATCGCTTTTAAACGCAAGTTTCTTGAGACTTAGGTCTCTGCAGAGCAAAAGTGGGCGTTTATCCCCATGTGGGTGTTTTGAAACTGCTGGGTGTTTCTGAATCATGCAATCTAAATGATCCCCCTTACCCAACCCCACCCCTAAACCTAACGTCACTATTACGTCAACTAATCAGGTATCATGGTGTAAAAACACCTTGATCTCGTAACTCCCATTACTTTCCTGCAGAGACCTATACTTGAGTTTCTTTAGCAGTATGAAAAATGTAAATGCATTCCGGGATTTGCTAAAGATTACATTTTAAAGTGTTGTTAAAATATTGGTGTTTTTAAAAATTGACTTGCACACACTGTAGAGGACGACAAATGTTATCAAAATGTAAAAATAGGAGAAATGAGCACACACAATTAAAAATCCAATATCAGCCAGTGTGAATCGATACAGATAAATTAACATTCTGCCATCAGCTAAGAACCAATATAATACCATTATATCAGCTGCCATATGGGCACCAATTTACAACACATCTAATGACATACATAAAGCTTTTGTTCATAAAAGAGAATTTTATAGAAACTTACATGAGATGATCCACATTCTTGAAACTAGGGAGGATTTCCAAACAATCTGGATCAATTGAACATCCACCAATGTCCAGACATACATTCTGATCAGCAGCCGCTGTCACAAACGCTAAAGAATCCAAGTCAACTGCATTGAGTCTGATATTTCGCAGTTCAAACTGTGGTCTCGAACCAATAGCTCTTGCCAACTTAGCATCTTGAGTCTCATGAGCACATCGACACAGTTCCACAATTTTGGGGCCTGTTTGACTGGTACTTCCTGCAAAACCCAGCAAAACATTACGGACGGTAGCTTGCCGCTTTTGTACCCAAGCCGTAGTGCTGTCGGTCCCTTTAAGCTGGACCAAACTGGACTTGCAGGCTTCTGCCGCAAGCCCACATACGTAAACATGAAGAGAGTCTGTAAAAACGGATTTTGGATCAATCTTGGTGGTCCAGCGGGTTTTCAAGTTAAGCTTCTTCTTAAGTTGACTCTCTGTGATGTTCTGACTAGTCATAAGGTGGAGAGCAGCAAGAAACTCCTGCATTGTAAGGTGCATGAACGTGAAACCATATCCTGAAGATCCATCCTCACGAGTCAGTTTCACACGAGACAGTATCCCGCTTTTAACACCAAAATCGTGCAGCTCTGGAGACACATCTGTGTCCATGAACACTATAGTGCTTTCCTCAAGTCCTTTGAGGGCCAACTGACTCATCTCAACAATTTTAGATCTGTATCTCTGTAGCAGAGCTGTACCAGACACCACACCTCCATTAATGCGTTTGAGGAATGCCAAGAGGATCTGCATGTAGATTTGGGTTAAGGATGTTGGTAGCTGTAGATCAGTTCCATCACTGGAGAACAGATGTTCCATACATACACAGCAAATATGACAGAGTCCAGGTACATGAGACATTGACAAGAGGTGTCGGTTGTTCATCAACAAGTTTACAGCTTTCTTTTTGAGTTCATCTCCTTTTTTATGGAAGTACTGCTCAGCATATTCCCTCACACCCAATCGGTCAAACCCTTGAAGCTCACAAGTTACGAAGCCAGGGCTTCCAAACATGTCAGTCACATCTCGTGGTCTACAGGTGACCAACACAGTGCAATCTGAAAGGAATTTACGACTGCACAGTCCTGAGATGAGATCTTTCATTGGAAGAGGTTTGTTAGGGTCATTGATGCTCTCCAGCTTTTCAGGATGTGTAAGCTTCGCACAAAACTCATCATACCCGTCAAATATGAAGCAGACTTTCTCAGGGTTGGAGAGGATGAATTCAAACACTGCATCTCTTTGTTCCTTATCATCATCACAAGCAGGATAGAAGAGAAAGAGTAGTTCTTTCAAGGACAAATCACGGGAGATAAGATTGAGCTGCCTGAACTCCAGCAGGAACAGCAGGTGAATAGATGGGAAGGAACCTTCAGCCCAGTCACGACCGAGGCAGTGAACCAGCAGGGTCTTACCAGATCCAGCCTGGCCAAGCAGCGTCACAACCCTGCTGGTGGTTTTCAAAAGAGACTCAACAGAAACTTTATGCTCTGATTCTTCTCCTTCATGGTTGTCTAGAGAGGCTTGAGGCTGGATAGTCCTGTCCTTCACTCGTGGAGGGTTCCTGTGTCTTAAATACACCCATGTGTCTTCCAGACGGATGTCTTTTACTACAGCTTGTGCCACTGACTCATGTTTTTGCAGTACCATGGATTTAAGAGCATCCATGTAGTTCTGTACATGATCTAAGTAAGAAAGTCAAAGCATTATTATTACACTATAAAAAAATCCTGGGTTATTTTTTCAACCCTAATGCTGGGTTGAGCTTTTTGGGTCATTTTTTGGGGTTATGTTTTCACTATTTAGGTAGTTTTTGTGTTACCCAGCCAGGCACGTGCAGAGGGGGGGGGGGGGGGGGGGGCGTTGGGTGCTTGAGCACCTGCCCCTTTGCCCTTTGATGCCCAAAGTGCCCTTTTGTCAAAGCAAAATTTCCTCTAATTTTTTTTTTTGTCATAACGTTTCCTTTTGTGAATGCCTGCTCATGCCCAATCTAAATATTAGTAAAATTTTTAATAATAATTTAGCCGTCAATAAGATGACCAACATGACTTTTGACCTGACGACGACCTCCTCATCCGACCGGGACGATTCGTCACGCTGCACGCGCATTTTTTAATTGTCAGAGGATATTATTTTCATTACCGCGAAAGCTGGTAAGTGGTGTTTCATTCTCAGCGAAGTGATTTTGATATTTATTTACTTATTATTATTTTACAAGAACGACGTGATGTGAGAACATGCAGATATGTTGTTTATATTGTGGTGTGTAGCCTGTAGTGTAGAGTAACGTTAGCGTGCTGTTTGAGGGAGAAACGTTTCACAGGCATCGAAGGCAGAGGCGTCATGCCCATTCAAAGATTTCTGAGCCAAGTTGATTTTAAATGCAGCTTCCAAACGACCAAAAAAAAAAAACAGCAGAATAATATTTTTTATATATTTTATATAATCACACTGTTGTGATTAGATCGTTCAGCATCAGCTACTAAATTCAAATCTGTGTTCGCTGGCTGGCGCTGAGCCAGAGACGTTCGTACAATGCTTCATGATAACCAATCAACGTTTCTGTTGCGCGAATGCAATGGCCAATCGGAGACGTGCAGAAGAGTCATCATGAAACGCACTGTTTTTGTTCACTTGCTCGCTGACTGAATTATTTAGCGAATTCTTTCTGCAGAGAGAGAGAGAGAAAACTAAAAAAAAAAAACCTGATGTGCATAATGTAATGTAAAGTGCTTCAGTGATTGTAATGGTAGTTTTTGAGAGTGCCTGACCTCTGGCTAAACTGAATGAAAATGTTATTTGATAATGTAAATGTTCTTTACTCTCTGAAAAATGAAAGTTTTAAAATAAGTAACTTACAATATTGTAATTAAAATTTACATTAAATGCAAATTCAGTCGTATTAAAAATATTTTATGGCATGTTATGGCACTTCAGTAAAAAGTCGGGGTTTTATGTGTAGTTAATAGATTACACTACCTTTCCATTTATTGATCAAATAACAATCTATAAAGGTGCAAAACGCGTTTACTTATACGTTTGAGAATCGAGATATTTCCTGATATATTAAGCATGTTTGGAATTGTTTTGAATAAAAAGGAAAAATAAATAAAACATAAGCCTATATAAGTTATACAGTGCTTTCATAGCATGACTCAGTTGTTTATTGTTTTGTATCAATATTTAAGGTGGACTTATTGATTAGGTGCAAGAATAGTAGTGATGGTTAAAATAATAGATTGATAATGAAATAGTAGATTGTGCCTTGTTCTTAGATGGACAGAGACTGGAAAGTAATAGATCAGATGAGGAGATGGAGATAGAGGAAGAAAAAGAGGCAAATGTAGAAGCACAAGTGACAGAAAGAGCAGGTAAGCAAGCCAGGAGACAGAGGCTGGTGAGAAAGAGGAAAATGTAGAGTGTTTTCTGTAGTTTTTACTGTAACAGCTGTTCTTAATTATTCTGTAGAACAGAGAAGAAAAAGCCTTCAGGTTGGGACAATTTAAGACATTTCAGTTTCTAATCCCAGAGCTATTATTAGGTGGAAATATTTTTTTTTTTTTTTTTTTTTTACTTTTAAACTTACAATTGTCTCTTCTAATCTTTTTCTTTTTAAAAACAAGGAATGCTTCACAATATATTGCTGTATTGCTATTTTGAACCGCGCTATTTAAAGCCTTGTTCCATGTGCCCCTTTTATACTTTGAGCACCTGCCCCTCCAAAGGTCTCTGCACGGCCCTGTACCCAGCTTATGGTTCAGACATAACAACCGACTGTTTGGTAGTTTTTGTGTTACCCAGATCCTTGGTTAGACGTAATGTAACCCAGTGGTTGAGTTGTTTATTTCAGTGTATTTGCATCCTTTTCAGAAGAAGAGAGAGCTGCCATCAAATCGATGCATTTCTTTGGTAAAAAGTTTGTGTACATTTTATTGCATCTATAAAATCGTTTCTGTACTGTATATCATTTAATTTTATACATAGCAATATACATGAGTGTCGTATCTGTCTTTTTGCGTGATGGAAATGCCTGAAGCCTTGCATAAAATAAATGATTTTATTCATAAAGATATAAAGAATATAAATACTTTAAAATGTTAGATATGTCCTCAATGATGTATACTGTTTGTTTATGGGCAGGTTAGAGTAAGTTACAGCATGAGCTATAGCTATGGGTAAAATGCAGGGCAACAATCTAAAGTTTTGCATATGGGTTGATTCACCAAAACTGAATCAACCCGTATGCTGGGTTAAATCGACCTATTATGCTGGATCAAATAAACACCCCATTTGCTGGGTAAAATTATTCCAAAATGTGTTCTGTCCTGTATTTACCCAGACCATGGGTTAGAAATAACCCAAATTAGGTTGTTTTTAACTCACTCTTTTTTTAGAGTTTACAGTAGGTATCATGAATATAAATTGCAATTCATACAAAAGCCTTAAAAAGACTTTTTTATGAAAAAAAAATCTATGAATGTTATTGTTTCAGAAATGAAATATTAAACCATGTGCTATCTCCAAACAAATAACAAATAAATGATTGTGCCAGTTGGTTTGATATTTTGTTAAATATGGGTATATAACAAAATAAATTTTTATGACTTGGGGATGGCTTAGAATTATTATTATATCAATGACAATTTTAACATTAATAACAAATTTCAGTTTCAAACTAATCTTTGGATAGGTGTACTGTTCCTGCTTGGTTTAGAAACCACTTTAAGGACCAACCCTGTAGCAAATGTTTTTCCTTTGAATAACCAGCTCAAAGTAATGCTAGTTGAAGTAAATTTTGCAGCAGATCTTTATATATATATATATATATATATATATATATATATATATATATATATATATATATATATATATATATATATATATATATATATATATATATATATTTATATATTTATTTATATATATATATATATATATATATATATATATAGAGAGAGAGAGAGAGAGAGAGAGAGAGAGAGAGAGGAGAGAGAGGGAGAGAGAGAGAGAGAGAGAGAGAGAGAGAGAGAGAGAGAGAAGTAATAATTTTTTGATTTAGTAAAGTAAAAGTAAAGCAAATATGTTAATTATTTTTGTTTGGGTTAATATAAGAAATTGTACAAATGCAGCTCTTCTTGTTGAATAGCTAATGGGTTGCTGTCTACCAAAGCAAATTTAACAGTTGATTTGCTCAGAGCGATTGCTTTCACAATGAATCTAAATTCAAAATGGGTGTGTCTTTAAAAATAAAACATACCTAGCCGTGGACGTTTCACACTGGGTGAATGTGATGAATCAACAGTATCACATGTATGATTGCAGTTTGCTCCTTAAAAGCATAGAAAATAAAAAATTATTTAACTTCATTTAATAATTATAACCCAGAATTCAATAACATTCGTATTTTAAATAATAGCTTCTTTTTTTATCATCTTCAAGATACTTTCACTTTCATTTCAAAGCTTAAAATTGTGTCGAGACATAATTGTAAACATCATAGTATAAACTGTATAGAATATGTTGTTAAATTAAATAACGATTCATATTAAATGTATGCTTTTAATCTAATTGTAAATATGTCCAGTATGGTATGCCGAGGGTAACGCTGCAGCATATCCACAAAGTATAACTTTAAAAAAAAATGCAAATGGCTTACCAGGTGTGTAGCCTGCTAAGGACACCAGTGTAGTTTCCAGAAGAAAGGGAATGTTTTCACTGTACTGATATACAGTGGTGAGAAACCGTGTACATGTGTTTCGGTCTGAAGACTTAAAGTAATCTACAATGGCTGAGACACGGTCTCTGGTGTTGGTTAGTGATCGTATGTGATCCAGTGTTTTAGGTTCCACTAAGGCGAAGATCCGATCCAGAACACCACTGTTTTGTTCGCAGAGCAATTCTACCAGTGCACTGGCCTCCTGGGCCACCAGTGACAGGATGTCCCCAGGCAAGTCCACCATTTCCATCCTCATCCATTAGCTGGGGAGAAAGAAATCCTTAATTTCGCTTTGTAGAACTTTTTAGTTCAAACAAAACTTACTCATCACAATCAATTTAATGGTGTTGAGTGCTGATCTACACAACGTGTAGCAAAGGACAGCAGGTTTATGACATCGGTGCATGTGGTCTAACACTACATCCTTTGTTAGAAAATGCTAAAGGCATGTGCATTGGTATAAGTCATTTGTATACTTTACAGTTCCTTAATTAAATGCTGTAAATACTGATCAATTGATTACTCTTAATATTGACACAACAAATTTTCACAATTTAATAGAGAAAGTGTTGCAACGGACAAATTATCATGACAAATTATTGTTCTCTATTGTTTTATGTAGTAAATCCTTTCATGATGGTACTTGTTATCAATAGTATTTCAACGTAGCCTAATGTTCGCTATATAAAGATTATGTAGCTCATGCTAAATTTTTGTTTAGAAGGTTTCTGTCCAAGCATGTAGTGACTAAAATATAGTAAAATAAATAGTAAATACATAGCAGTTTGTGCCCATTTAGTGTCCTGTAGGGAACGACAGTGCCACTGTAGTCCTGGACACTTTGTGTGAAGGCTAATGAATGACCATGTGCTTTGATCAAAATATGAACTCGGAAGAAGCATTTAAAATGTTCTATGTTTATAATATGAATTGATATGATGTAAATACTCACCGCTGGTGGCATAACGCATAGGGTCCAGTTTAAGGGAAGAAAATGAAACTTACAATCCTCTGGTTTGGTTTCGATTTCTTCCATACGCATACGCAGAATAAAATACGGATCCTGCCGTGAACGAGACGTTAGCGCGCCTATTAAACCAAACCCGCCAGACTGCGCTAGTGCGTCATTAAAGTGCGTTTTAATATAAAATAACATTTTATCTATCGACGACTGAGCATGTTGAAAGGGTTATTTTTCGGTTACGTTTCTATGCTATCACAACCAAATGCACTTTATGACGAATTCAGTGATTTAGTAATAAGGGAACGTGCTTGAAATACAATACATTTTGCGTTTTTTTATTATTATTATTAAAACTATATTTGTTATACTGGTTCGATTAGCAGCAGAGTCGATTTCAAAGTGTATGGAACGCTTCAAAAACACATTTAAGTTCTCTCTTTGAAGTTCGTCGAAACAACGCATTTCATGTTGTGAGAGAGTGCATTTGAGGACAGCAGTGTTGAGACGTACACAATGAAATAACGTGCACACTCGCGCCTCACTGTGGTCATATCAAATCACTGCACCCCTTATAAGAACAAGATCGTAGGGAAAAAATGCTTTGTATACAATTAAAATGAATTTAATTGAAGATCAAATAAATTATGTTTTAATTTTAAGTGATTGTACGATACAATACAATATAATACAATACATTTAGCGTTTATGCTGTTAATTAAAAGTATATTTTTTATGCTGATTGAGCTGCGGAATAGATTTAAAAGTGTCCGTAACGCATCAAAAACACCGTTACATAAAGTTCTTCAGTGACGCTTGTCGTTATAATGCATTTCTTTTCGTGCGAGGGAGTGCATTTGAGGACAGGAGTGTTGATATGTATAGAATGTTGACCTAGTGGTGATATAAAATCATTGCACCCCTTATAAGGACATCAAGATGCAGTCGGGGAAAACCGCTTTGTATACAATTAAGTTTAATTGAAGTAAAAATAAAACAGAACAACATAAAAGAGTTGAAGACTGTAACAGAAGATTTCATTCAAAGAAGAAAAACAGGTTTAACCAGAAACGTGTAACACATAGCCTAATTATGTGCGACAACACCAGGAAATGTTTAATAATGGTAATACAATCTCCACATTGCTTTATGGAGGTCATGAGATCATATTACTGAAGGTCATAAAAATAGATTATTGTGATTCGCATTTTCATATTAACAACAATTTGAACACTGAACAGCTACACAAAGCATTAAAGATCTTTACATACCAGCTATAATGGCAGAAAGACAGTTATAATACAGTCATTCATATTTTTGTTTACGTGATGTATGTGTGCACATCCATAAATGTTTTTGCATGAAAAAGACACCATACAGTCAATAGAGACAGGACTGTCAATTCAGCGTCCTTTTGAGGAATTCCACCAGCAGATGATGTGGAAAACCAAAATCCAGCTGGACTATCACATACCCCTGTACAAGCACAATTAAAGAAACAAAATAACAATGTTCAAAGTGTTCAAATGATTTTGTGATACTCTGCTGTATCATATAATGTTATGTGGCCAGTGTTAAATACAATCAAAGGATATTTAAAAGTGTAATATACTCACATCCTGAGGTAAAACTTCAGGATTGATGATGTCAAAGAGATTGAGCCCCTGTTCATCCATCAAAGCAGTTAATTCTGGCTCCAGGTCTGAGGACAGAGATCAAAAATGACGAAAGGGACACATGACTGACATGCTGACTGCTTGGCCATGGTGGTCAGACTTACATGATATGACTTTGGGGATTCCCATTTTTTCCACAGCCTCCTGAAGATAACTTCTCAAGTTCTCCTCCATCTTAAAGGAGATCATATAACATTTATGAAAATAATATACATTTATAACAAATAAAAAAAATTGCTATAATACAAAATAATGTATAATACAAAATAATGTATTATACTGTTAATATGTGACCCTGGACCACAAAACGTGTAAGTCTTAAGTCGCTGGAGTATATTTTTAGCAATAGCCTAAAAAACATTGTATGGGTCAAAATGATCGATTTTTCTTTTATGCCAAAAATCATTAGGATATTAAGTAAAGATCATGTTCCAGAAGCTATTTTGTATATTTCTCACCATAAACATAGTAATATGCATTGCTAAGAACTTCATTTGGACAACTTTAAACATTATTTTATAAGTATTTAGATTTTTTTTTTGTTCATCTTCAGATTCCAGATATTCAAAGAGTTTCAGCTTTCAGATGATGTATAAATAGCAATTTTAAGAAATTGACCCTTATGACTGGCTAAGTGGTCCAGGGTCACATATAATAAAATATAATATAATTTAAAAATAAAGTGCTTTATTTTCACCTCAGTGGGTCCTTCTGATGTGGAAACTTTTGTTATAGAAATACTAAGATGGTCACAAAACAGAAAAAAAAACACTTTGAATCAGGCACTGAAATTTGAAATCCTAACACTTATTTTTTAGAATAAATGAACGGTCATTTAGGTTATTTTGTAGAATTCATCTTTATATATCCTTTATAACTTACCGCTCTGCACTGGCCTTAAGAATTAGTTTCTTCTCTGCATATGAGGCATTAACAACAACTGTCACATCCTGTAATCACAGAGACAATAAAAACCATAAATGTATTTTGTCATCTATCTATCTATCTATCTATCTATCTATCTATCTATCTATCTATCTATCTATCTATCTATCTATCTATCTATCTATCTATCTATCTATCTATCTATCTATCATCATTTGTTTATATCAGGGCATGGGGTGTTTTAAGCTAATGTGTTTTAGCTTACTGTCTCAAAATAAAGAGCTGGCATGACTTGACTGTCCAGTAAGAGCTCGACTCCAGCCACTGATCTGACAGATGTGCCCTCTGTGGTGGTCCACATGTGTGGAACTGACACACTCCTCGCCTTTAACATCGGACCCTCGGAAGACAGCCACTAAAGAGAAAGTAAAAAAGTCATCACACTCCCACAAACACAGAGGTGCATTTCGAAATGGCAGTTGGTGTGCTACAAATGGAAAACACTTATTTGCATGTTCCTATGGCAGTATAAAATGTGACAGTCATTTCCTCCCCTTTGTGTAGTTTGAATATTGTAATGGGTGTGTTTAGTACCTTGTTCAACAATTCAGGCCTGGCTGAGGACAGCTCTGTCTGAAACAGATCCTGCAACAGATAGACACAAGCAAGAGAATATGTCTTCTTAGCTTTATCTGAGGGTTATTATAGTAAACTAAAACTAATTCTATAAAAGTATAAAAATAAAACTTAAAATATTCAAAAGGCTAAAAAAAAGCCAATCAACATGTCTCATGTTAATATAGTTTAAGTTAATGTATTAAACTAAAAAAAATACAAAATAAAAAAAAGACATATTTAAAGACAAAAAAACAACCTAAATTAATAAAATGAAAATTGAAATCAAAATACAACATTAAAAAAGCATCCACTATAGTCAGAAAAAAATATTACACCTAGACAAATCACATAAAAGATAAATCACATAAAAAAAAAAAAGAAATTTCTTTACAAAGGTAAATCAAGGAATTATATTTACGTAATCATTCAATAAATAGATGTTATTGTGAATGTTAATGTACTTCACTGCAACAGTTCTTATATATATATATATATTTATATATATATGCCTCCAAAACATCTAATTATATCATACCGTGAGTTCTGTTCCAGAGATATTGCGAATAAAACGTCCATCATGGTGTGCAGCGGACATTAGCGGCTCTAGAAGCCCATCAGAAATCCAGAAGTTCAGCATGCGTTTCTCGGTCAGTTGGGATGGGTTAAACACAGAGGTGCTGAGGTCAGATTTCGTATTATTGTAAATAACCAACCCCTGTGCATCAGAAAAACAAGAGTAACCACATCAAAGGATTTGAACAATGGATTTGCATTTGTTTGAAGGCAGTTTTGAATATAATATCTTTGTAATCAGACCTTATGGTATGATTCAATATAATTAGATTTGATGATTGGGGAAGAAGTCACAGAGATATCCACACCAATGTCACCATCACTAAGAAACAGTTCTGATCAGAAAGAGAGAGAGAGAAGTTGCATTATAGCAGAAACAACCACAAAACCACATAAGGCTTTGACATAAAGAAACAGAATATGAGAACTCTGTGTTTTACCTGCTTGCTCCTGTATGAAGTCTGCTAGTATGTTAGCTGCATTGTTTATTTCCTTGCAGATCTGTTAGAGAAAGGAAACCCGGTCATTTTGTTAAACAGAAGGACAGTATACTAATGGTGTATAAGACTTTGCTCAGATCTAATGTTCTGTTTTACCATTTGAAAAATTAGAGCAGAATCGTATAGAACAAGATGCTAGACACACTCACCTGTGACTTCACTACTAACTTCACCGTGAAAGTGACAATATCTGTGAATATTCTTTTCAGCCAGCCAGGCCTGCACAAAGTCAAAATGAAAGTAATTTAAATGAGCAGCACGTATGGAAGGAAAATATGACAACTGATCTCCAGGAAGTGTTCTTTACTCACAGGCGAAGACAACTGACTTGACCTAGATCTAAATCAAAAGATATAAATGATCACCTCTAGAGTGTCTCAGTAATGTGAAATGTTGAACTCACTCTCTGTCTCCCTGCAGGAGCAGCTTCAGTTTGTGAAACGTGAGGTAACAGTCTGACGTGTCTGCAGCCACTTTGCCCTTTCCACAGTCTAACACACAAACACAAAACAACTTTTTCAGAGAAAAGTAGTCAATTTCAAGATTAAGTGTGCAATGCCAAATATAACTGTCTAAACAGAATGGGATTCACTCACATAGTTTTGGATTGATGACTAAGTCGATTTGCGACTCAACTTCAAAATCCACTGACTGTTTTAGGTCGAGTCTATATAAGAAAGAACATGGCAATGTTACTTTCATGCAAACAAGCATCGGTTTCACTATAGTGGTAGAAATAAAAGGTACACATTGTTTTCTCATAAAGCATTAGAGGCACCAATTTCATGTTAAAAACATATTTCAAAAGTAACTTTTCCTTAAATGACATAATTTGGAAACAAATAATCTCATTACATTTTCTCATTTATTCTCATTCAACCCTGATACCTAAACAGATCAAATATTTTCTTTAACTTATGAAAAATGTAGTTTACATTACATACAAATTTATTTTACATTTTTTAAATGCAATATTCTTTAAAGGTGCAATGTGTAAATTTTAGCGGCATCTAGCGGTGAAGTTGTGAATCACAACCAACGGCTCAGTCCCCCGCTCACCCCTCCCTTTATAGAAGCTACAGTGGCCGACACAGTAAAAGATGTCATCTCATCGACAGCAGCGAGCAATGACATTTCTTTACAAAGGTAAATCAAGGAATTATATTTACGTAATTATTCAATAAATAGATGTTATTGTGAATGTTAATGTACTTCACTGCACATCACTGTGTCAGTGTTTTATTCGCAAGAACAACAAAGTGACAAAACGTGCACTGTAGAGCAGTTTGTCCATTTCGGGCTACTGTACAAACATGGTGGTGATTTCCATGTATGGGGACCCATGGTGTATGTAGATAGAAATAGTTCAATCTAAGGTTATAAAAACATTACGGTTCATTAAGAAATATCTTTATACACCTCTGAAAACATATATTGTAGTTCTGTAAATAGATTGAGTTAAATATTACATATTGCATTTTTAAAAAGGTCATCATGCCATGCTTTTCTGCCAAATAATTCTCACGTTACATTTTCTCAATTTTTCTAAATGTTTTGTTCAACCATGTTTTCTAAACATATGTAAACATATGTAATTTAAACAGATCTCTTTTTTTCTTAATGGTGAAAAATGTTAAAGTTAAACAGCAATAAAGCTTAATAAAAAATGTACAAATTAACATTTGTTCTCATCAAGGTAGTTTATATTGAGTGACAGCTACTGTAAATCTAGTGACAATTAGATATTCTGGCAGAAATTTCTTTTTGGACAATAGATTTTTAATGTGTATTTAATGCTTATTTATTTTAAATATCAAAAAAATAAAAATATAAAAATAAAACTGAAAGCCAAGCAGCTTCTTTAAAATACCATTTGTTGAAAAATGTCATCATTTTGACAAATAAATAAATGAATAAATACATAAAATAATTGTGATGCTGTAACTGAAATATAAGCATGTGATTTCTTTACAGGCTGACCGGAAGGAACCTTTAAGTTCATATAAAAACAAAAGATAATAATTTCATAAAATGTAGGGCACGGGGTTAGACCACAGCTGTGCTACCTGACCCTGATATGTGGTAATAAACAGAAACACTCACAGCCAACTGCCATATCCATAGTTGAGGGTCCCTTTGAATACAGCAGAAACATTTGAAATGGAGATCCCTATTCCTTTATTCTCCATCAGCTCAAACTCACTCTTTCCAATGGACAGGTTATAGATCTCTAAGCTGTGGGTGAAGTGGGAAGAAGAATATCATAAGATGCAAGATGTAACACAGACAAGGACCACATAACAAGTCATCAAATACAGAAGTCCCATACTTGTGGAATCCATATTTCACCGTCCCAAAGCCTATTGATCGTTGCCCCTCTACGCTGGGATATTTGGCATGCTGAAAAGCGGCCTGTATCACTTCAGTAGTTTTCTCATTCACTGAGGAATCAAGGAAGGGAGATATTTATTCTCTAGTCCACAGTATATATTAGATTAAAATCTCAGGAGACACTTCAAGTAAATATTTTAGGCCTCGCTTTGAATGAATTATGTTGCAATGTAATGAACATCAAAACATACTCACAAGGAACATCTGGCTACGGTACAGAAATCAATGAGGGTGTACTTACGAACTACCGCGGCGGGATGGGTAAGCCTGCAAACTACTCCTGTAAACCTGTAGGCAGCGGGAGGATCCAGACAACAACAACTGAGATTGACCAGAGCAAGAACCAGGAGCAGTGCAGCACTCCTCTCCATCTTAACAAATCTGAAAAAACACAGATGAGCCCCTCTGTTTTACAGATATTCAGGCTTCTCTTTCAAAAGAGCTCTGTTTCCATTCAGCAAGTGTCTGAGGAGGAGGGACACTTCCAGATCCAGAGGTATAGCCTCAAAGGAAGAGGGGGGTGGATAGGCCCTGTAATGTCTGATTTGCCATGTCCCTCTTCTGGAGAACAAGAGAGAACATGCAACTGCCTCTGGGGTCGACTAGCACATATTGCTCAAGGTTATTGCAGGAGTCAACAGTGCACAGGGACAATTTTGTGTTTTTCCGAGCATTTTGCTGTACAGAACAAACAAAAGATAAGGTCAGAGGACAGAGTGGACAGGAGCAGGCCAAAGTCCATGTAGATGGACAAGCTCATGAGGAGGTAGGTGTAAAGTGCAGACAGAATATCCTTTATTTACATCACCGTTTTAGAGTAGTCCATTCATTTCTGAAAATGGACACATGTAGATAAATAATAGAAATCCACTGGGACATCATTAACACAGAAGTCCACAGGAAATGGCTAAGTTTGGTGAAAAATAAACATGTTGACAAGACACACGAAACGTGCTCTGATGCTAACCAGATGCAAACCAAGAATGTTAGCAGGTTTTGACAGCATGGGATGGGTTTTTGTGTAGTCGAGCTACAGTATTCATCAGAATGTCAGTGTATATGTGATACAATGCATCGTTGAATAGATAATTAACCCTTAATCAATCCCTGGGGTCCAGCTTACCCCAATTCAACCTCCTTCATCTCAGGGGCGTGAAATTCTGTGACTTTTCCTAAATAATCCATCTAAACACACACACAAAATCTGCAGTTAAAAAAAAAAAAGAATCACAGTTAAATGTCCACATTGAAAATGAATGGGAAAATGTTTCTTTAATTTATCAAAAAAAAAAAAGGAAACGAAATTGAACAAACTTTCTATCTCACACACACACACAAACACGTGTGTGTGACTGCAACAGAGAATTTTTTTTCAAATCAACAAAACTGGCATAAATCTGAAACATTTCCACACATAAATGAAGAACTAATACTAGAGCAGGAACAGGCAAAAAAAAAAAAAAAAAAAAAAAGAATTTATTGTTCTGTGCACTCGTCACTCCTGTTTATTGGTACTGTTGTTTTGTTTTGAATTGTGTATTTTTTTACTTTTTAAAATTCATCTCTTGTTCTAAAAAATATTTGTGATAAATAAATTCCTGAAATAAATAGAATGTGATTACAGTGATGTCTTTTTGTGGTGACTTGTAGCATTTCTAAAATGTATAATAATTTACAAAAGCAAATAATTCAAAATATATCAGACAACAACCAAAAAATAATTTTTAAAATGTATTTTAGAATGTTTAAATATAGATTGTGTGTTATGTCACAGAAATCTCACTGATATGATTTCAGGTATGTACATGACATTTTAAAAACGAAAACTTATTTTAGGAAGGGTATTCAAACGAACTGGCTTCTTATGGCTCAAGATTGATAAAATAAATACATAATTGACAAATTTAAGAAAGAGCCTTAACTAAAAATCGTGATAGAAAACAAAAGCTCTCGCTCTCCTTCAACTTATTCCCTTTATCAGGAGTCACCACAACAGAGTGACTGGCACAACTGATTTGGCACGTTTAACACCGGATGCACTTCCTGCCCCAAACCCAGAACAGAGTACAGTACAATAATTAACGGGACACACTCACGCACTCA
This sequence comes from Carassius gibelio, assembly GCF_023724105.1. Taxonomy (NCBI): domain Eukaryota; kingdom Metazoa; phylum Chordata; class Actinopteri; order Cypriniformes; family Cyprinidae; genus Carassius; species Carassius gibelio. The sequence continues at coordinate 8,375,184 of NC_068413.1, read as the reverse complement.
CCCAGAGAAATAAAAAAATATCCAAACAGAATTCAACAACTATTTATATTAGCTTTTTTAGTGAAGTGAAATTGAAACAAAGAAAATGTGTTTATTTTTTTCATTTCCAGGTACAAAGAGTATTATCTTAATAATGCTAATAGCTTAGCTATTTTATACATGAAATGACAGTAATGCTACAGTGTTGATAAATACCAGATACAAACATTTTTATTACTCTTAATTTCTGTTCTTTTGCAGTTCCTTCTTGTAAAGATGAGATTCACTCGCCTTTTCATCCAGAGGTCAGCAACAAACTCTGCACTGCTCACTGAATTGCAAATTCTGCTCACAAATACTTGAATGCATATACCAAACCTCCTTCATAAATATTTACATTGCTCATTTCACAGGTGGAACATAATTAAGAAAAGAATGTGTAAGCATATATTACTTGCATAAACACCATTTGCTTCAAAGTGCCACAAATGCATTCTCCCAAGAACCCTCCCATCTATTCATGCACTTAGAACAAAATCAATATATGGCCTTCGTTGTCCATCTTACTAGAACCTTAATAAGATAATCCCATGAGTTTAATCCTCAGATCACTCATCGTAGAGCACTTCAAGAAAATGAAGCCCTGTTGACAGGAGCCTATATAAGAGGATCAGCACAGGAGGCCGATATCATTGATTCCAGCTTTTGCGGTTATCTAAAGTGCTGTGCAAAAAAAAAATGTCCAGGAATATTTACAACTCCATGTCCAACAGTTTATCTATACAGAATGTGCAACCATTGGTCACATAGTCAAAGGACTGGAAACTGCTACTGATTTTAGGACTTTTAGTAACCTTTGTTTATTATGTCCAGCCTAAATGGTCAAGGACTCTGGAGTCCAATTTCGGATTACATTTTTTCTGGATCAGTTTGCAACACCCTGTGGAGCCTCAGGTATCAGAGAAGCAAAAAAGGCTTTGAAAAACACCCAAGCTCTCCATAGGACGGGTGGTCTAACTGGAGGAACAAGCACTGCCGTCATAGCAGCTTCAGCAACACCAGCATCCTCCACTTCACCAGGGGGCAGCACCTTCGAGACAAAATGAGAATAAATAAGCACAACTCACGCCTACATACTCCACTTACTTAAGGAAAGCTAAGTATTTTCTAATGTTTTTTTTTTTTTTTTTTTTTAACAAAAACTTTGACTCACAGGTTCTGGATGTCTGTCCTCATTTTGGTTTTGTTGGTTCTGAATGATCTCTGGTGCTGGCAGATTGTGAGGCCTGGCTTGGGGTCTCTGTCTAAAAGGAAACCAGCCTGCTGTATGTCTGAAAGAGGTCAAAAGAACTATTAGAAAATCTACAAAAATTCATTCAGGCCTCCATGAACTCCATTTCCATTAGAATGACACCATTTATTAACAAAAATATAGCCAGCCAACTTCGCTCATTTATACATTAACTAACGAGAGGTGGCTCAGACTGTTTTTATGACAGGTTGGGTCAAGTTTGTAACATGGAGGAGACCAGATCATCACACTGAACACCCTCAGATCAAGCTAATGAATGCTGGAGTGCCAGGCACTCGTCTGCAGAGAAGTCAAACTGCCTCTCGCAAAGATAAAATATCAGAAGTTTGTTTTTAGCAGTCTGAAACCCTCAGTTATAACAGCTGAAGTTTAACTAAATTAATTCCATAATGCCCCCAACCAATCTGCAGTCATACAAGCAGATTTTTTTTCTTTCTTATCAGAAAAAAAATCCCCCTCTACTTCTGCTCATTTCTGCTTGCATAAACTACTTATTCCAGTCATATTGCTCAGGAATGCATGTGTGTGTTTGTCCTCTGACTCAGAGCTCGAAGCTACATAACTGAGGGCGTAACTGTTTACAGATTCCAAAGATCAGTTTACAGATGACATGGACAAAACCTGTGTTAAAACAATCATACAGAGATACCTGATCTATAATTCAGTGGCATCAAAACACAAAAGATGCAGTGAAACCAAATAGTCTTTGATTCCTGAATTCATTTTCAGAGGTGCTTCATTTTTGATAATCAGAAATGTACAGCACAACCAGGGTAGTCCAATCCCCCAAACAAATGACTCAAAAATACTAACCACAAGGTACTAAATAATAATGGTCAACCGATATTGTTTATTTTTTATTTATTTTTTTCAGCCGATGCCGATATCTTTGAAAACAGAGGAGCCGATATAATTGTTTTATTTATTATTATTCATATTTAAGAAATTTGAAATCATTTGACAATGGATTAACAAAAAATGTGTCAAATAAATATACTTTAGATGACAAAGTATTTTTCACAAATGAATAAATATTTAGTAAAAATATAATTAAAAACGAAGTAAACACTGTAACCATCAGGGCACTCAGTATTCTGGGAAGTTTGTGTGCATTGGGAATCATATTTTTCAAATAAAGCCAGGGTGACACTAATTTTACATACAGCACACAGAAAAAATTACATGAATATGACAGTGAGCAAATGCATAAAGCGCAGTACAATTTGAAATGATGTTTTTAAAGTTTAAAGCATTCTATTCACACTGACAGACCGTCATGCAGAGAACACACGATCATGCTGGATAATGCACACTTCACAGCTGGATTCGACTAAGTTTGAAAGGTTTGAGGAATAAAATGCCTTTCTATTACTAATAATATATAAGCAATCATTATAATACTTTACTATGCATTCATTACTTTCTTTAACCATTCTTATTATTAGACCGGCAACTAGGGATGTCAAATTTCGATTATTTCCATGATCGATCGTCGTTTAAATTAACGATCAATTAATCGATTAATCGTTAACCATAATACTGCAAAATGCGTCTATTGCAGGCACGCAGTCAGCGGTATGACAGGATGTGCAAAAGCCACACACACACACAAAACGCTTTCTCACTTGAATTAAAGAGGTTTTAGTCTGAATAAAATGCTAGTAGCAGGATTATAAAATGAATAGATGCGATTATGATCATTTGATAAAATGAAGAGAGCGCGCCATACTTTTGAGGTCATTTTACTTTGTTGACAGTTTCCAATCCCGCACGGAGAACGCTGAACGCGCATCTTTAAATGGTTTTGTGGTGCTGGTTGTTGTATTTTAAAGCACAATTTGCAATGTTTTCAACTGACATTATTGTATAAAATTATCCGAAATGTGGAGCGCGTGTGACTGCGCTGCACATTAAGTGAACTACATCGGCGCTGCTGCACCAAAACACAGTTGCTCACATTAATTTGATCCTGCTGGATTCTGTCCTAGAAAATGTCAGATTTTTAAAAATCCGTAATCATTAAAATCATTAGATCGTGACTGTGCGTGCAGACGAGGATGAGCGAGCGGGGCTTTGGCTAGATTTATTTGGAGGTTATTGCTCATGTCTCATTCGGCACAAATCGAAATGTTTCCATATTCGCAATGTATTTGAATGTTAAACTATTATTTATAATGTAAACTAGGCTTGTACTTAACACGCATTCGCATATAGACGGAAAAGATGATCCTCTTCATATGAGCAAAAACGTCCTTGGCATAACAGCAGAGTGGACCGGTATACTACGGTCTATTTAAACTGAATGCTCCAGGAATATGTCGGTCACAGCGCCTATTAATCGCTGTTTTGAATCCAGCAATTATTTATTTAGAAATGATAAGATCTGATTATGACAAGTGTGGTATAAAAGCTTTGTTTATTAGAGGAATAATAGGTTAACTGGAAAATGTTAGATCACGACCATGCTTTTGGACCCCATAGTCTTCATTTACGCGGCTTTGTTCTGGTTTGCCGGTTGGTCACGAATTTCCACAAATTCAGTATATTTAGCCATTGTTTCTTTTCCTAAATCTTCATAGTCTAACCCTCTAATTTCCCAGGTTTATTTTATTATCTTTCGCTTTTAATAACTGTTTTCGCATCTCTTACTGTGGTAAACATGGGAAGGGAAATTAAAGATTTCATGAATTAAGAATTCGTTCGATTTATTAATTTGTTCCCTTATTTCACTTAAATCATGGGTTATTTAGGGAACAAAATTAATGAAACATGGACAGTTGCCACATTAATAATTCGTAGGAATGAATTAACAAGTTGTAGGAATGAATAGACTACCTGTCCTGTCACTGTGTCCCGCAGCCCTGCAAAGCGCACGATATAAAACAGTTATCTGATGAAATGATTAGTAACTACATTTCTATTGCATTTAATGTTGAAGAACTTTTATGTTGTTTCTATTTTAGTGTACTTTAAAGTTTAAATCACATTAAAAGCTTAATTTGTACATTGTGAATGAATGATGATGCTTTTATATATCGTCACCGTCACTCACAGCCGCTCGCACGTGTTGAGTGCGCATGAGCCGCACGCAGCCCAACATTGAATCGGTTAACCGACCATCGATAGCCTTAATCGATTGCATCTCTTATCGACAATTAATCGATCATCGATTAATCGTTGACATCCCTACCGGCAACTATCCATATTAGACAGATCTGTTAAAAACAAATAGTAAACAAGCGGGAGAGTGAGCACTGTGTGCTCAGGCGCTGCCGCTTTTATCGCCAACAAAATAAAAGTCCTGCATCGAACACATCGGCCAATGCCGATATTTGAAAAAAAATATCGGTCTTGCCAATATATCGGTTGACCACTACAAAATACAATAAAAACATTTGGTGGTAAGCTTAAACTTACAGGTACATAATGACCAGGCTGCTCATGACCAGGATGAAGCGGCTCAGGCTAGAATAGAAGTACACGATGCTCAGGAAGACACCCAACCGGGATGCGGTGTACACCCAATCCAGCCAGTCGCGGTTCATGTCCTCCTCATCTTCCATCACAGGTCCGCCCTGGGCATTCATTCGCAGATTCTGATTGGCTCCCTCTGGGTTGATAAATGCAGGACCTGGGGCATTCTGATTAGCTGGCAGGTCGTTGATAGGACCTTGATTGGGTAAGGCTGCAGGTACAGCAGCTTGATGAGGGCCAACAGGGAGTGAGGAAGCAGGGGCGGCCACTGGAGCGGAGGCGGCGGCTGCCATGGCAGCGTGACTTTAAAACACATCACAGCATTTAACACCGTTAGACGGTTTATTCACAGAGTGAACACCAGATTAATACTATAGTGTAACTGCACAATTAATCAAACCAAAATCATGATGTTTTTTTTTTTTTTTTATTCTGCAAAGGCTGTGATTGAATTAAATATATTCACTGTGTAATTCAGAACGAACACAGCAGTGTTCTTTTGCACGCAAACAATTCAGTGTTTTCAGATTCTCAGAACAGCTCGTTTTACAGTAAATGTTACGAAAAATTACTTGAGGAATAAACTGCAGTAAACAAAAGTATTTAGGCCTATGCTACAAACCAAAGGGTTTATAATTAAATATTCAAATAACATAAGAAATACCAGTTTGCAACATCAAGCTAAAAATAACTGGAAGCTATAAATATTTGCATTGCAATTTTACAGTTGTTATGTATAATCAAGTTATTTTATTATAACCTTTTTTCTTTTACAGGGAAATATTAGAAGAGAACAAATATTTATTTGAAACTGGCAAAATTGTGAAGCCCTACAAACAAGCATTTTAAAAATGCAATTTCAATAAAAAAAAAAGAAATGCAATTCATTTTCCCCCCAGATTGTGCAGTCCTATAATTTAGTAAGTCTATGTAGAGTGTACTTACTACTGCATGTAATACTGCCGGGCATACATCTGCTGCAACCACAGGAGCTGTTGTGGACTGTAGAGGGAGTATGTGGGGAAGGATGGGTGGGTCATCGCTGCTGTTACAGGCCTGTGAACGAAGGCGAATGTTCAATTAACTCATTTACACATTAACATTAATACAGTTTTAATACTTATTGAACTGAATTTTAATTTGAAGGGGAAAAACAACTCACGTAGACATGCTAGTGCCAGGCCAGGCACCATGACCTCGCTGTCTAAGGCCGTCCATGGAGGGTACAGAGGTCACAGATGGTCCTGAAGACTCTGAGCTTTGGCTAGCAGATAGTGGGGTGGACAGGGAACTCTGCTGCTGTGTTGATGTCACCTTCACCAAAGAGTTGAGAACAAACAAACTTGATTTTTGAGTCAGATGACCAGAGCAGGTGCAAGAGACACTATGAAACTTCATTTGAAAAATCACAACAGCATTTGGGTTATGCAAACAAGGATGCAGAAAGGAATAGGAAGTAAGCAGCTGCATGGTGAGATCTCCACTCCACTGAAACCAGCACAGCCCTCCCTTGAGGGACAGCAGGCCTACACATCTCAGTTCCGCTGAACCGACTGTAAGCTGATCAAATAAACTGCCTTGAAGCGAAATTCAGGATGTGAAAACTATAAATTGAATGTTTGTTAAACATGTACCACTAAATAAGTATTGCCACATGGCTGAGGCCTAAAATAAACAGCAGGAAAAATACCTTGGGTCTCGCTCCAAGTTGGGCAGCAGTCTGGGGTCTCACAGCACACACCAGGTGAAGAGTGGGCTTGGATTCTGAAGGAACCTGTAGAAAAAACGTTTTTTCAGTTCTTTTGACACATGCATGTGGTAAAGTGCTTTTTGAGGTGGCAAAGACATTCACCCAGGGAACTATCATTTTGTTGAAGAGTAAGCTTTGACAGATTGGTGAACCATGTGACTGTCATATTGTTTTGATCTGGAATGTGTGTCATGCTTTGATGTCATGCAAGTCTTTCAGGTGACAGGTTCTCAGCATGTAACAATAAATGTCCTACTTTCAAATAAAAATCTCACATGAGATTCTCTAAACACCTTTGAAATAGAACTGACTACAGCACATGATAAGAGGATCAGGCTGAGGATACGGAACAAGATGCGTGTCTATGGGTCCAACAATTTTACTTTGTTTTTTGTTTTGACATACACAATGGAAAAAACAGCAGTGTTTTGCCAACACCCCTGCCTTTCAGGGACAACTGAATTCATATGCTGAATCTTTTTTTTTTTTTTACTGTGAATTGTTACAGGTACATAAAAATATGCTTTATTTCTACTCTAAATGCAGTCAGGACAACAAAGAGTATTTAAAAAATTTCTGAATGCTGCTACTGGTTATAAAGAGTATTATTTATCTATTTACATTTTTAATAACCTACATAAAATGCATATTTCTAGGCCTAAACATTTTTTATGCAAATATATTATTATAATCTACATATTCTACTAATAAGTTATATATAAAAAATTTATATGATATTATGTATAATTTTAACCATTTAAAAATGTAATTTATTATAAAATCTAAATGATACGTTTCAAGTTCCAGTTTGTAAATGTAAATGTAATTTTAAAAAATAATAATAAAACTAAAAAATGTAAATAGAAATAAACTAATAGCTGGAATTCAAATATAGGCATTTAATTTCACTTTTGGAAGCAGGTAAAGGTATGTTTACAGGTCTGTTGTTGAAATCACCTGACAACCCTGAAATGAACCGAAAGCATCCCCACAGACGGTAAAGTCCCTCACCTTTGAGAAAACATCGCTCAGAAGCTGGTTGTCCTGAAGCAGTTGGCCAGAGTAAATGAGTCTTTGATCTTTCTCAGCCTGTGAAAATGAGTCCAAATGTCAGACATGTGCTAGAACGTCAGTTTACACCATGATATTTATCTTATGTTTGTGAGAAGTAAAACCATATTTAGAGGAAATACATTCACCGTATCTCTTCACAATCAAAGTTTCCACATTTAACGTTACCTACTGCGTCCATGTAATGCAAATAGCTATACACACTTGAGGAATAATGTGATAAATGATTAATTTAATTATTAATAGGAGTGTAAATTCATCTTGTTTATAGAGGGTTAAGTTACTGACAGTCAGTTGTTTCCTGCAGCGTTCAGACATAAGCGGCTTTGTGTTTCTTTTGAGGAATGCTGACGGCTCGCTAGATGTAAACCGATATCTATAGGATAAGAAACCAATCCAAACCTACCGGGTTGGTGGGATAAACCTTGGAGAGGTGACATTTGAGGTCTTTCACGGTCCAGTCCACGCGAACTCCCTCGATCAGCTGATCGCCGTGAAACTGATTAGGCGTTTTAATGACCAGCGAGATCGTCTCTTTATCCGAGACCTTACAATTTTCCATTTTCTTTCTTAGTCAAACCAACTAGAAATCTATTAAGACACGCATCAAATATCTACAATAATCGTCGAAGGCTTCGCGATTCGATCATGCAATAGGACACGATAGTGAGGTTCCTTCCTGTTTCAAGAAGTTTCTTTTTGCTAATAAGATATGAAGTGTTGCGTGTGTTGTTTCCAAACACACTGTGGCCGCCTGTGATTGGCCGAGACGCGCTCGTGTTCAGACGTGGAGCCTGTCCTGAGGCCCCACGCACTGCGCATGCGCACTGAGAAAATGGCACTTGATTTGTTTTTCTTTTCTTTTTCGTTTGCTCTGCTGTGTTGTGGTTGTGATTGCATCAGTTGGGCGTCATAACAGTGTCCTTTGATTCCACCTACAATTTTACAGAAATGTGATATGATTCGTGATTATAATGTGTTAAAAGGCACTTTACACGAATATACAAGGTGTTAAAGCCTCAAATCCCAGGTTTTATTTTTTATTTCTATATTTAGATTGGAAAACTTTTAGATAAACCGTTATCTAACAAAAAAAAAAATAGCTTAACCTTAAAGTAGCTCGTTTAGACACAGTAGCCTATGCCTGTTTTCTGATTAAAATTATGGTCTGTCCCATATTATACATGACATGACTAAACAACTTTGTAAATAAGAGAAATAAAACTAATTGAGTTTATTTTGATTCACTGCAGATTAAACATCTCATTTTAATGACTATACTTATTATTTAGGTTTGCCTTATAGCCATAAAGTAAAATAATAGTCTGAGAAGGAACAGATTTCAGAATACATAAGTAGGCCTCGTCATTTATTAAATATATTCAGTAATATTAGACTTGCCATTAAAAAGGAAAAAAAATAAAATCTACACATATGCAAATTGTTCAATCACTGAATTAAGATGATTAGAATAAACAGAGAAAGTACATAAGATCTAAATCAGCAAAAATTAATATTTTTGAATATATACTGGAAAAAAAGTTGAAACCATTTAAAACAAACACCCTATTAATATCAAAACAAGAATGAAACACAATATGAAAGTATGTAAATCTGTCATTATTTTAACATAGCATTAACAAGAGTTTCTTTTCATCTGTACGAGTGTGTACAGTTATGTCAGGAAAAGGTGGTGTTCACTGGCAGTACATCGTCAGCACGTTCTCCTGATTGCCTCTGACAAGAAGAACTGGAGGTCGAAGGTCACGTGACACAATCTCTAGCCAAGCCATGTAAAGGGAACTGGGACATGCCCCTCTTCGCCCCACGGGCATCGTTCTGCCAAAAGTAAAATGACAGGTGATGTCAGAAACTCACACAACTCATAGTTAAACTGTTCTTTTTGTGCAGGCCTAATCTAAATTACATCATGGCACCACATCCTGTATGAATAACACTTACACAATGATCAGGGCGGCATCTCTTGAGTAATCTTGAATAACTTCATTCAGACGGATTTGTCGGAGGGACTGCACAAACATGGGAGAGAAATGTTTAAATGATGATTCATGCATGGATTACAAAGAAAGTAGACTTATGATATCTGAACACCATCATTTGAAATACCTTAGCTCTGAACGTTTCCATTTCCTCATCAGACACCATCCAGGAGAAATCCTTAGTCGTCTCATCAGCTTCTTGACCATCCTTTCGGACTGAATTTACTCTGTACGGAGCTATAAGGTCTTCAAATCTTTTAATGCTGTTTCAGTAATTTGGGGACACAAATACAACATTTTTTCATAAGAATATACTTTCTATTAGGTAAGTGGAGAAAGTCGTAAAAGCAAAGGAATGAATGAAACTGTACTGCTCAGACTGTGGTTTCGCATTGATGTCTGGAAGGACTTGAATATCTTGGAAACCCAGACGGAACCTGCTGATCAGAGCTTTGAGCCTGTAAATTGACAAATGCAAGCTCTTAAACAACTTATGAGGACCAATTAAATACATGCTGTTGAAAATAATATAGCCTAATAAATAAATGAAGATTTATTCATTAAGATGTATATATTTTAAGTATATATTAATAAATAAATAACTAATATTATAATATTTTGTATTGTAGCATGAAATTAGTTTTTTTATTATACATTAAATTTGCATTAAATTATTAAAAATTTTGCATTAAAAATTGAATAAATAAAAAAAATAAATAAATAAATGTTGTTTTTCTGAAGTTTCAGTTCATCAGAGAATCCAAAAAGATTTTGACAAAATTATTAAGCAGCAGTACTGGTTTCAATACTGATGATAATAAGAAATGTTAAATGAGCATCAAATCAGCTTAGAATGATTTGTATGATTTCTGAAAATTCAGCTTTGCCATCACAGGAATAAATTATATTTTAAAATAGATTAAAATAAAAACATTTTACTTTATTTTTAATTAAAAAAAAGCAGCTTTAGTAAATATGAGACTTTTTTCAAAAACATAAAAAAAAAATTACAAACCTAAACGTTTAAACTTTTGATAGTATATATGTACATGTAATATGTGCAATATGGACATGGTATTATAAAGTGTTACCACTAAAGGTATCAAAATTAAGGTTATGCATACTCTTGTTTCTTGTCCTCAACTTGTTGAGCTTCACCTCCAACAAACAACCTCACTTTGCATCTGCCCCAGCGCTTCTTACGGGTCAGGAGGTAGGGTACTAATAACGTCAGACCTGACAGCACAATGAATTGTTAAAAGACGTGTTTTTCCACAGTTATATCTTTAAAAATATACATTATTTTTATAATCCATGTAAATCACCTCCATCATCAGAGAGCCAATACACATCAATGTTCTTCTTTCCTTGTCTAGTCTGAAATACAGTGGTTGGCTGGGATGTGGCCATTAGTTCCTCAGGGTCCACTGCAGCACAGGATATACAAATGTTTTGGCAAAAAGATCAACAGCCATGAATAAATTCAGTATTAAAGAGCTTGGATACACACATGACGTGTCAATTGTGGGTGATGTAGTAGTCGTTGAGGTCCTTGTGTCAAGTGCTTGTTCAGTAGATGTCTCAAACCCTAAATTCACTACGGTGAATGGAGATTTCAAAAAAGAAAAATGAATTGCACGTAAACTATAGAACATTTTTAGAAAGTTAGTTTTGAAATATTCCATACCATGCGCTTGCATTGTTCGACTTATGTCAAGGCCCTCCTTCATCCGAAGAACACATACACCGTATTGCAGGTCAAATGCATCACTGAAAACATATGGAATGGTCACATGCCTTGACTTTTCTTATTGGAATTTAACACTGAATTAACCGTATAATATACATACTGCAAAATTCCAATATAGTTTTCAATGTTGTTTGGTTGAGCTTTACGCCAATTCTTCTTAAATCCCATCACTAGCACATTAGGCTTCATCCGACCCAAACCCGTACTCTGAAATAGTACCATCACAAGATCACAGACATTACCAGTCTCATTTTGGTGGTACATATTCATCAGAAGCAGCAATAATGTGAAATAAATTATATTCGTGTTAGGTTAGAAAATGAAGAGTAGTATATTATGGCACATGGGTGACCTGCAGCAACATCTTTACTCCAGCATGAAGGTCATCAGCCACTATAGTGTGGTAGAAGGACTTGATGCGCCGCTTGTCTAGCCATTTTAAATGAGTACTGATTTTGGCTGAGTCCACAGTGCCAGGTGAGGGTCCACCCTGTCAATAACACACAGTTGAAATTAAATACGAGAACTAAACTAAATTATACATATTTTTTGATGTATAAATCTGATTATCATGCATATATATATATATATATATATATATATATATATATATATATATATATATATATGCATGACATGCAGGAGCAAATAGTGGGCTAAATCGTGCGCACGTTTTACAAATTCGTTCCCTCAATGTACTAAAACTTGAGCACGAATACTATTGCATTCCCTCGATTTACTATTTCGTTCACTCGATTTCTAAATTGTGTGCACGATTTACTAATTCGTTTCCTCGATTTGCTAAAACGTGTGCACGATTTAGCAAATCGAGGAAACGTAATAGTAATTTTGTACATTTTAGTGCATAATTTAGTATGTTTAGTACATTGCGGGAACGAATTAGTAAATCGTGCACACAATTTATTTATTTTTTCTTGCATGCCATGTGCGGGGCTCCGTAGGGTGTGTGTGTGTGTATATTATATATATATTATTTCCATATTTAACGTAACTTTTAATGCAGGCTTAGGTTCTTTATGACTGAGAATCCACAACCTTTTTTTTTTGTTGTAAAGGAATAATTGAAAATCGGTAAAATAAATTTCCTTAGGTTAATAAAATACTTTAAACCAGTGGTTCTCAGCCTTGTTCCTGGAGCCCACCCAACACTGCACATTTTGCATCTCTCCTTTGTCTGGCACATCCATTTCAGGTCATGGAGTCTCTACTAATGAGCAGATGATCTGAATCAGGTGTGTTTGATTAAGGAAACATGGAAAACCTGCAGTATTGGGGGGCCTTCAGGAACATGGTTGAGAACCACTGATTTAAAACACCATTAAGAACAGGGATCCTCAAATCTGGCCCACGAGATCCACTTACCTGCAGTTTAGCTCAAACCCTAATTAAACACACCTGAGCATACTAATCAATGTCTTTAGAATCAGTAGAAAATCACAGTTAGGTGAGTTTGATCAAGGTTGGAACTAAACTCTGTAGCGCACTAGCCCTCCAGGGTAAGATTTAAGGAACCCTGATTTAGATCATCATATCTTTTCATAACTGTTTAATGTTTCTATTAGTAGACTCACTGTTATGACATCTGCGCATATCATAAGGCTCTGGTTCTTGGTGAAGGTGCTGATGAAATCCACTAGGGAAGGACGCATACAGGGAGGCCCACTGAGAACCAAACACTGTGGCCTAAGAAAATGAACAGATGGAAAAAGTAGGACACAGGAGAAAAAGAAGAAAATGAACAAACGAGAATAGAAAAAACAGAGGATATAAAAATAAGGATGCTATGACTGGTCTATATGATTGGTAGACATTAATGTTATTTACCTATAATTTTTAATATGGTCTTCCACTTGGTTGAGACCTACACATTGAGACAGTGCCATGTTATATGAGCTGGCTTGCATTGATGAACCCCAGTTGACATCTGAAATGTACAAAACACAAACAATAGTCATGCATTAAGCACATGATTAAAGCTTGGAAATATTATTGGGGTCAAGCTGAAATGCTCAATGGAATAATATGAGCTTTGTGAGACAAATTATTTCTGACAAAGACTCATGTCCACAAGCTATAAAGAGTGTAGGTGTCTAACCGGGTTTCTTATACAGCACATATCCCAGCAGGAAGATGACTATGCCAATGGCTATAAGAGCAGCCCACCAGGTTAGGAGGAACATGATGATCACAGACACTACTGCTCCGAGCAAAGACAACCACTTGCTATAAAATCGAAAAGTTGGACGCCAGCCTGCTCACACGCAAGGAAAATGAGAAAAGCTTCAGTGAGCAGAAATATGAAAATAACCATTTTGAGACCTGTAAATTAACAGTAGCATGCAGTTTAATGAGAAAACAAATGGCTGTAATTGAGTATTACATTATTTCCGCAGAACATATTTTGTTTGCATTAGTTATGTTATCACGTTATCTCAAGAAAACCCCCCTGCGGTGGTTACAGTATGCACCATTAAACCGATAAGCAAACAAATATTGCTTTGTAAACTGTTAAAACATAACCCATTGTGGCTTGATATAGCTCACCTGGTGAGTTAGTGATTGAGGCATGGAAGCAGCTGAAGTTGATGAGGGCATAGGAGCAGAGGAAAAAGTTGGAGATGATGGGAGCAATGGTGTTCAACTCAGCTGAAATATATGTTAGAAAACATTTGTGTGTCAGAAAATTGCTCTCATATAAATAAACAACTTTTTTAAAGGGGCATTCATAACTTGCATGGGTGCATTCTGATGGTTTACCAATAAGAATGAAGCATATAGCGATGATGTAGGCTAGCAGATAGCTTCTCAGTGGTTCATTATTCTTCCCATAACCCTTCCCGAAAAATCCAATGCATGGATACAGCTGGTCCTTGCAAAGGCACTATAAAGAAACAAGCGATGGAAGGAAACAAGAAGTAAGAAGAGTGTTTAAATTAGTAAATAACACTGAAGGCTGTTTTGCACTCGACAATGGAGGTATAAAGATTGTTGATGGGCTCATTCATTACCTGGAAAACCTTAGGAGCAGATACCAGACAGGCCAGGGCTGAGGAAAGAGTGGCTCCAAAAATGCCAGCACTGATCAGAGGAGCAAACGCAGACACCAAGCTCATAGTCTGAATTGATATATGAAAGAAGAACATATCATTTCTGCTAACCCACCAGAAAAATGTAGAAAATTGTTGTTTGATCAACGATGCATAAATAATGTTTTTGTACTAACAATTTTTCGAGAACATTATGGAAGACCAAATTTAGAATAAACTTTGAATGAACATTCCATTCCAGATGGGTACATACAGTACACATACATGATCAAAGACTACTTCACTGTGGCTGATTTGTAGATTGTATTTTAATATTTTTTTTAATTTCTTTTTGTATTTCGTTGTATTTAATATTATGGACGTCATTTTTTTTTACATCAAAAGATCTGAAGTCAGTCTACATTTTAAGACCATTTAGCCTTTTCCAATCATGTCCACAATTGCTACAAAAGACACCAAGTTCGTACTATTGTGATGAAGTCAAACTTTTTCAGTCTAAAATTATCAATGACCATCAGAGATTAATACTGGGCTGATAAGAACATTTCATGTTTAGGGGCTGAAGTAATGTTTTATACAATGTTTAGGATATATATTTTACGTTTTCAGTGACATGTTGTAGACAGCACTACTCAATGACCATTTAGACATAATTGTCACCTGGTAATTATTGCTGAGTCCATAGGGGCAGGTCTTGTTGGTCATACACTCAGTGAAGTTCCAGCCATAGGTGCAGCCCAGTCCCAAACACTCCCCAGACGAAGATGACACATTGTCATTTATATAACCAGAAGCATCACGCAAAACACAGGAGCCTGGAGTGCATTTAAAGAAAACAGCATTTACAAATTTCATACAATTTGAACAAGTTATATAAAAGACAACATATTTGAATAGGAAGTTATAAAATAACAACAGACATTAACATGGACTTGTTACGCATTTCTAAAACTCACCAATAGTAGCTGAGATAATAAGATATGATATAGTGGTCCAGAAAATGGCCAACATTGTACCACGGGGTATAGCAATATTTGGATCCTATGGGAGGTGGTGGGTTTGAAAAAAGACAAAAAACAAGCTTTTAGAGGCTTGAGTTCCCACAAATAAAAATTGTTTTATTGGAAGATACATCACTAAGACTGGGAGCTCAACTTGCCTTCAGATCTCCAGAGATATTAGCCCCCGCAAGGATGCCTGTAGCTGAGGGGAAGAAGATGGAAAACATGCCAAAGAAACTGCCCTCTGGTCCACGCCAGCCGGGCACAAAGTTTTCCGCAAAAATTTCAGCTATTGGGCACAAATTGAGACACTTTATGAGGAACATATGGCAGTGTAATCGGACTAGCGATGAGAAAGGGTGAAATGTCATTAGCACATTTGTAGAACATATTTGTAGGCATTGCTCTCTGACCTCGGTAGCTGAAAAATCCTTTGGCTTGCTTCTCTGGAGTGGCTGGTATGATGGTTCCCACAATGTAACTGGCGAAGGAGACCATGATGACAAAGAAGAACAAGACCTGGGCCTGGGAGAATAACAAATCAGTGCAAACTATTAGGAGCTGAACTAGACAAAATTGCTCAAAATCACTCTGCTGAGAAACGTACCTTTGACTCCCATTCCATTCCCGCCATTGAGATGGCCAGCAGACAGGTGACTGTAATCACTCCAATGATACGGATATCATTTAGCTTGTCCACCATGCTAACATCACTTTCCTGATGAGCATCATAAAAAAAAGTATCAACATCATTGTTCAAATGTGGAAAGTAGTTCATTAAAGGAACAGTTTAACAAAAGATGAATATCCTGTATTCCTTTACTTCTGTGGGACACAAAAAGTGGCCAGATAAAGAGTAAATCATCTTTCAAATGTCTCCTTAAAAAAATATTATGGCAGCACAATTAATACTAATCTTTAATTTTTAGTGTATTCTGGTGTACTAGTCCATAGCACCCACCTGCATGAGCGCCTGCACTGTTTCAGCAAAGCCCACAGTGTGCATAGCTACAGCTACCGCATTAGCAAAAGCAAATATAAGCCCAATCGAGCCACCTAGTTCTGGACCCAAACTACGAGAGATCAGAAAATATGTTCCACCTGGAGAGAGAAATACAAAAGGATACAAAAAATCACTGCTGATACCTGATGGTTGTTAGATAAAAATACTAGGCAATATTGCATCCCGAAATAAAGTCTGTGATAATGGTTTCATGTTAGTCAGATCTACTCAGTGTACTGTTTACATGTATCATTTATCTTTACCTCCTTTAACCTTTCCATTAGTGGCAATGGCCGATGTGGACAAGCCAGTGATGCCCGTTATAGAGGAGGAGAGCAAGATTATAATCCAAGTCAGTCCTTTAAAGCAAAGAAGAATATGTTCATTTTAATAGAAAGCACTGACACACGATACATCACAGTGATATATTTATCTTATAGCCCCGAGGGGTTTTTACAAAAATCAAGTCAGGATTTACATTGCAGTAAAACACACACATACAAAATAAAGAGATCAAGCCATATAAGAACAGAGAATGACATACCAATGCCTGCCTGAGCTGTGATCCAGGGAAGCCTCAGGTACAGAATAACACCCCAGATATTCAGCATACAGCGGATCTACAGGGAGCGATGGAATACAGTGTTGCTCAAACAGAATACATTCAGAAGACAGCTTTCTGCTTGACTTTGAGATGTTTGGAGTATATTTGTACCCATACGCAGATACATACATACTTTAAAAGACTTAAAAATGTATAAATGCCTTTCCAATATAACAAAATAACAAAATATTCCTCTACTTTTAAAGTGTTATTATATCAGTGCCGGCAGGAGTTTTGGGTGGGGGGAGTGAATGAACAGCGCTCTCTTCCACTCTCGATACCCATGGCTGAAGTGCCCTTGAGCAAGGCACGGAACCCCCAATTGGTCCCCAGGCGCTGGAAGAAATAGCTGCCCATTGCTCCGTGTGTGTGTGTTTCCAATTCACTGCTGTGTGTGTGCACACTTGAATGGTTTAAAAGCAGAGCATCAATTTCGAGTATGCGTTACCATACTTGGCAAATGTCACGACTTTCACTATATATAGGCATATCTTTATTTTACATATAAAATACATTTCACAAAAAGACGCTTGTTAGGTATTAAAAGTTAAAGAAATATATTTTTCAAACAGTATTTGGACATTTTTTGAGTGTCAGATTTTAGACAAATTCATAATGTGAACTTGAGGAGATCTGACTTCATATTACCAAAAAAGGGCTTAAAAACGAAAAGTTAGTTCGGAGATTATGCACAATTACACGTGCCCCTAAATCTATTTTTGTGGCAATCTTAAATGTTCTCACCAGTACTCCCTGAGCCCATCCAAAGCGGGCCGGTTCTGGAGGAGGTTCTGTGGGTTCATCTTCATCCGGACTCTGTTTGTCCACACTTGACTCCTCATAGAGAGGAGGTGGAGAAGGGTCGTCCTGAGAGAAAACTTATATGAGCTAGTGGGAAATAGTCTGGATTTAAGATTTATTTATTTGAATACGTTTAGAATAAATCTTATCCTATTAAATTCTAATGAAGCTTATCAACATTTCGTTTCATCTGGAAGTACTCCCTAACATGCTTCAGCAGTGTTAATATGTTCATTTGTTGAAATTGTCAAGTAAAGACTTTACATCAGTTTTATGTCGTTCCTACCTGTGGGTTGGAGTGAAGCTGAAAGAGAGAAGGTCTCGACTTCTTTGCTCTCCCGAAAATCTCAGTGTTGGTATAGAAGTCATAGCTCGGCGGAGTATCCAACGTGTCATATCCAGAAAAGACTCCAGTGCTGCGGGAGGCCACACTTTCAGTGTCATAACTGCTGCATCCCCCCAAACTGAATTTACGGTCATCTCCATTGTTCAGGGACGAGACTGAGAAAGGGCTTCTGGCAGTTGAGAGGTTCATCCCTTCATTGGCCTGCAGTACCTCCAACACAACTGATTCAAAAGCTGTCTATGTAAAGTGAGGGCTTGATTTGAAGGGTTATATTATACCTGAACCGGAAGGAACCACTTATGGGTGTATGTTTAGTGTGAGAACATATTCAGGAGCTTTTGCAAAGGTCATTAATTCTTAATAGTTGCTGCAGGGACTTTTGCTTGTACTGGGTATTCTAAACAACGTTAGAACATGTAATGACTCAGGTCTCAGGTCAGGTGTCATTGACACTGGTTCTCAAGGACAACGGCAGGTTTTGAGAATCTTGTGCCATTCATAAGATACAATACATTACAAATTTATTTTGGGGAAAAAAGTAAATAGTCATTGCCAATAATATAATTGAATTGAATTGTTAATTTTTTTTTTAAACTTGGTTTTGTTTTATCTTTCTATTTGGTAGTTTTTATTTTCTAATAGCAATCAGGATAAATCTCAATACTGAGAAAAACTTCGGAACACTTGTTTGATTGAGATACAAATGAACACTTTATTTCGCAGTGTCCTTTTTACGTCACATGTAATTACTTTAATAATTACAGTAAATTATGCTTAATTAGGTTACACGCAACTAATCCTAAGCCAAACCCTAACTTAACCCTACAGAAAAAGTCCATGTTAATCAATATTACTCAGTGCTTATGTATAATTACAGTGCAACAAGACAACTTAAATTAAGGGGGGACACTGCAGGCACCTGTCAATTTTTTGATTTTGAGCTTTTTGGCTTTTAATAGTGTTTTTTCATACTAATGGAAAGAAGACATCCAAAAGACACTGTTAAGTATTTCTTTTATAGCACTTTTTCTATTTGTGTCAGTAGATTTCAATTACAATACATATTTTTAAAGGTAGTTTTCTCAAAATGAGTTTTTTCTCCAACGCTGAGCCATAAATCTCCACTTCAGTGGCACGTACACACACCAAACTTTACATATTTATTCCTGTCTATATTCTGCAGGTTTTCTCCCCAAAAAAATTTAAAAATATATTGCTTTCCGGCTGTTCAAAGTATTTTCTGAATTATTAATTGAATGACAAAAAGAGACATCATCTGTAAAAACATTTGACTCTAATAAGTAAAAAAAAATGTGACAAGAATTTTGAAATTGACTTCATCCAGTGCTCAGATCGTTGTACTAGAAATGTATGCAAATTGACGCATATTTCATTAAATAATGCATTATTTGCATATTTAAACAAAACATTTGAGAAAACTTGTAATACAAAAATTTTTTGTAATTATCAATGTTATCAATCAACTAAATAAGGTGATAACTATTTTTTTTTTTTACGCTATTCCCCGGCAGTGTCTTGCCTTAAAGTGCAACCAAGAAACGATATTGACTTGGTGTATTTGTCTTGATCAGAGAATTTTCCAACCTGTAGTGACCTTCATATAAGCCACTTTAACCTGCCAGCAGCCCACAGTCGTTCCAACTGACAGCCTTTTGCCTTGAGCATTGACTGATCATTGCAGAAACAGTTCCTCATTAACTAAAAGACAGATGTCTGCCAATGCATGTGACCCAGGGAGCAGCATCAGGTTAAGTCATTATTTCTGCAGAAATTGGTCTGGAAGCCCCAAAGGTGGAGCCTTTTCAGTGTAATTTGTGCAGATCCAACAAGCGTACCCACAGGTGCTCTGCTTTGAAGCAGAATTTTGATTAAATTTCTATTATTAGACACTAAGAGCTTAAGCAGAAAACCAGCTACTAAATGGTCATTTTCAAATCCTGCCTGAGGGGAGTTGCAAGAACAAGGAGTAGAAGACTGTATAAAGTGGTTTAAATTGAAATTACAATGAGTCTACTATAGGAAACAGCCAAAGTTTCATATTGCATACAATTGTACTAAAGACATCAGAAGATGGATTTAATCTGATGAAACCAATTGTAATTCTTAACAATTGCATGTACATCTAAAAAAATTTTTTTTCGAAGGAATACTTTTTATTCAGCAAGGATGCATTAAATTGATCAAAAGTGACAGTGATGACATTGTTACAAAAACAATTTTATTTTAAATAAATGCAATTCTTTTGAACTTTCTACTCATGTAAAAATCTTGAAAATGTATCATGTTTATAAAAAAAATCAATAAATAAAAAGCAAGCAGCACTATTGTTTCTTTATCACACTGTAGAAAATGCAACTGCACATTTTTCAGTTTACGAAACCTATTGAGTCTCAAATACAAAAAGAAAAATTCAATTTTCTTGAAAATTACCCCAAATGCTGTCCTAGTCTATGTACACAGGGGTAAGTCTTGTGAAGGGGATGGATGATTTGTTAGCTAGAGCTCCTTTGTTGGCAGTGGTGTGGTGCCACCCTGGTGTTGTGAAATAGCCGGGTTATCGCGGACGTGTGACATCGGCCTGATTCACAACACCAGCTGCAGCACACACACCTCACACACCAGTCCAGGAGGTGTGAAGATGAATCGTTTTCCTCCAGATCTTCTTCTCCAGGTTCCAAACCAAGTGAGTTCCAAGGTTCCAGGAGGACACATGTAATGTACTGAAGCTCAGACTTAATAAAAAAATTATGCAATGACCAGAATTGTCATTGAAGAAGAGGTTTTGTTCAAAGGGTGAAATAAAGTTGAAACAGCCTGATTGTTGAGTGTCCAGTACCTTGAATTTAGTACAGTTCTCTCTAATATTAATGCAGCAGCTCCAGATGCTAATGGTTAAAATTGTAAAGAGGAGCTTAGAGGGAGCTGTAGAAGACATCGCAGCCGGCCGTGACAAAGCCAACACGTCCATCTGTGTGCTCTACAGGCATTTCCTTCATAACCCACCATCTGCTGAGAGAATCAATGTCACACAGACACATTCCTGCTCTGGTAACTCTCTGAAGGGCTCTAAACATTCCTTGTCCGGCCACTTATTTGTACAGTAGATTTGTGTTACACAATATACATTTTAATGAAAGTATGAGCCACATGTTTTGATCAATTAATTTCCATGAACTTTATCATTTTTGATCTTGTGAAGCAATTTGAATGATTTAATGAAAGGCTATAGTTCATTACATTTAGTTAACATACACTGAAGATGAACAATGAAGAATACTTCCAAAGCATTTATTAATCATAATGTTAATTTACTTATTAAAATCAAAAGTTGTATGTTAATATTATTTAATGGACCTGAACTAATAACGAAGAGTTGTTTTTTTTATTAACTAATGTTAACAGATGAATGAATACCGTAACAAATGTATTGCTCAGTGTAAGTTGATGCATTAACTAATGGGGACAAATTGTAAAGGGCTTCCCGTAAAAGAAAGAATTGGTCACAAACCACCTGTTTGTGTTTTACAATAAACAAGCTTTATCAACAACGTGTAGTCAAAAAAAAAAAATTCAGAACTAATAACTAATAAAATATATGGTCACTAAAGAAAGCTCTGACCACGGAAAGTTTTCTGTGAGAACCCTGTATATAAAGAACACAGATTAATGGCTGCCACCAAATCCACCAAAGTGGCTAATCCTACTGTTAATAACATATTAAATAATAATAATATTATTGTCACAATGATGCGCACATCGATTGTAAGCACTGGATTGGATTGATACTGAGTTTCATGACTGCTAAGCAGTAATAGTGTATTTGATTAGTTTCATGTAGCTTTTAAATGAGATATGGCTTCTAAAATGAAATTGATTTGCAACTGAAATGTAATCAAATTAACAGAAAATGCAGGACAAAATGTCTGAAAAAGAAAATGAGGTACGATATAAGAAATGAAATTGAAACAAAATTGAACTGAATTTCATTTTTTTTTTATTTCAAATAATGGAAAAAAAATACAAACATAAGTTGAGAAAAGTAATGATGGAATGAGGACAATGAAAGAGAGCTGCTGGAGAAGGGTGAAGGGGGGGGGGGGGGGTTTCAGTTCATTAGGACCTCCATCTGAACCAGTCTGGCATTGGTATCTCCAGCCATCCGATACGGAATCATTCCCGCAAACGTGATCAGAGCCCGGGCTTGACTGCGCAACAGCTGCAGAGAAAGTAGACAAATGCAACCGCCGATAGTCACACACTTGAGGAGAGCTAATCACAATTAACATGTATCATCACAATGTGTGTCCAATGTCCAGCGAATTATGGACTCACACTCAGGATTAGCTTTATCATTGATTAAGCAATCATTTTAACCTAGAAAATAGGTTTTACCATGTCTCTGTCCTCTAGGGTACGCGGAGGTCTTCCTGGTGTACCTGCTGCAGCCCCCTTTAGACGCTTGTACTGTGTGAACAGGATATTCATTGTGGCCAGCAGAACCTCTGACAAATTGTGTCTTATCTGTGAAAGCAATAGGACACAATGGAGAGAATGTCATGTTCATAAAGGTTCATTCTGGTCATTAAAAATAATAGCTTTTCAAAATTATACTGACTAGTTTTTAAGTCAACTCAACCAAAAAGCAAAAGATTTCAAAAGACATTAATTTGGGGTAACCTGAAATGACAACTGCTTAGCATTTGAAATAAAAGCAAGTAGGTGATTTATGCTAATGCTTTCAGATCTCTTACCTCATCGCTGAAGTTTCTGAATGCCGCAACCCGCTCCTCCACGCTGTCCTGACTTAAGGGAACCAGCTTTAGCCTCTCAATCACCTGACACAGAACAGCACAAAAATAAAGATTAGTGCCTGACAGCATGTGCCCAAGGTCAGCAGGGGTCTTATAGGTGACTTACATCATAGGCTCGGTCTATGTGGCCAGCGTGGTACTCATCAAAGAACGTCATGAGGTCCAGAAGCAGGTAGAAGGTGCTGTCCACAGACTTCTCCCCAGCTATACCGTTAGTACGGTACCTGTGCTCAAGAAATACCAGAAACCATTTGGTGTTCAATGAAACTACAATCTACAAGATCAAAATAAATTATGATGGATGCCTGTTTCTGCCTCAGTTTCAATTGTGAAATAAATTAGGAGACAAAGTAGTAATTGAGAAGCAAAGTAGAAATAATGCAAGATATACAGTCACAATTGAAAAATTGCAACTGAGAAATAAAGACACTGTTATATGGAACTGCAATTGGTAGATATAGTTTCAATGGTCAAATATAAAGATGCAACTACAAGAAGTAAAATGGCAACAGTTATAAAGTTGCAATTATGAGATATAAGGTTGCAGCAGTTACATAATCACAGCTGGAAGATACATTGTTGCAATTGTGAGATTGTGTGTAATTTAAAAGAGGCCAAGCCATAATTCAGATATATAGAGTCTCAACTGCAACTTGATATTGTGAAATTTGAAGATGTAATGAGATTAAGTTCTGTAGTGAGATACAAAGTTGGGATTAAGGTCAATTATGAGAAATAAACGTTGCCATTTTTAGATAAATAATTTTTTTTCGTACTTTACACCAAAAATGGCTTTCATAGTTTAGAAAGGTCTGTGTATAAAATGCTCACCGTTCAGCAATAGCCACCGCCATGTTTTTGAGTCGCTCTTTGTTGGACTGGGGCTCGCTAACTTGAGAGATAACTGGACTCAACAATTTGTTCATCAGCTCCAGAACCTTGTCAGCATTCTGATGCAGAAAAAAAAAGAAAAGAAAAAAAAGATGCTTTAGGCACAATCATCACGAGACTAATCAACCCAACGGCACGTAACTACTTATCTTACCTTGGCTAACTCGTACAGTTTGACGGCCTCCTCAAACAACCCCTTGTTCTCAGCCTCTGAGGCCACCTTGGTAATGATGGCCCGCGTGTCTCCGGCGAACTTGTCAATCACGCCGGGCTGAAGGGATTCAAACAAACACTGCTTAGAGCTGATGAAGACTCTGAATGCACAATGGTGTTGTCAAATTGCTTTGAGCATGAAAGGCCAGACTGTGCTGCAAAGGCCTTTGAGACAATAGCACATTCTACACAACCCTGCAAGACTGAACGAACAAAATAACGAACAACCGTGGAACAACAGTGGCATGGTCTCCGTCTGCAAGTCAGGTGATATTACTAAAGCTTCCAACATACCTTTCTGCTACCATCTTTTTCGAGTCTTCCAAGAAGCATATCGAACTACAAGAAGAGAGTTAAGGATTGACAGATATTATGTAATTATAATAACAATTAGTATGCAGAAATGCTTCCTCCAATGCACATGTTTCTTACCTCCCGACTCTCGATGACTAGCTCGCTGACACAGCGCATAAACATGTTTTCTCCTTGACTGTCCTTCTCATTCCTGTGGTCAATCAGAAAACAGTGACTGTGAGTTTTCACTCAGTGAAGTACAGCAATTATGCCATTGTTAGCACGAAAGCACTTGGGCCTGCAGAGGAATGTGTTCGCTTTGTGATACGCATGCAAACCCCAAGATTAAAGACCTTTAGAAGATCAACCGTTTCCTTTTTGCAACGGTGCCTGTGAGGACTCTTAAAACAATGGGTCGAGTTGGCATCCAATTCAGTGTGCATAGAACAGGTTTAATTATTCATGGCTCATTCGTGGAAGGTTCAGAGTTATTCATGACACATTAATCTCTTCTCAGTGAGGGATTTTGCTCAGTATTTTCAGAGAAAAAGACATGACTTACAGTTCAAACACTGATCATACAGGAAACAAGCTGATTTTAGAACAGGTCTGATGTGTTGAAGTATAGATTTGCTTCACAGCTCTTTTAGTATGTTACCCTAAATGCTGAATAGCATCTGCTAGGGTTAGCACAACCATTACCGGAGAAAGTAGAAGTACTGCAGGGCCTCTCGTGGGTCTGTGGACTCAAACTTGCGGGTGTAGAGCATAAGCAACCTTATGAAGTTGAGCCTTCGCACCATTGGAGGATCTCCAGCTTCTTGACTCACTGAGATTAGACCAGAAATCTTTTTAGAACAGAAGCCAGATACAATTTCCAGTTATCACTTATTGATCAGAACTTACAGAGTTGTGCGCTTTGGCCCGATGATTTGAGCAGCAGTTTCAGTTCGTACAGTACCAGAGCTACGTGAACGGCATGGCTGCGCAGACGCTCCACTCGGAAAAGGAACGCTATGGCCGCCTCAAACTGCGCAGTCAAGAAAAGCACCTGGAAGTACAGGAATGGCTGGTGGCTGGCCGAGAAATGGGACTCACCTGCAGAAAACAATTTAAATAATGCCACACACCTTTATGAGCATTTGGGATAATCCGAAACCACTTACAGTACATTATAAACCACATATTGGGAATGCGCACATGCAAATGCAGCCACTAAGGATTTGTATTTGAATGCTTCTTTAAGCAAGTAATAGGTTCCATATAAATCTTCCTCAGCTGTGAAGTGCTTAAATAGGCTGTTTCATTTCCATTTGCATGAGTTGAAATAATCCCTTCTCGTTTAAATTGCTGTTAAAACTGACGTCTTAAAGCAGCATTGAAAAGACCTGCTGCGACTTTGCATGGAGCGTAATGGCAGCGCAGCTGGGAGTGAAGGAGTCTTATCAGGAATAGAGGGAGTCTTTAATGTGGTGTACTGCAGGAGCGCCGGCGAGATAAGACTGACTCATCAGGCAGGTGGAAGAAACTAAGCGGATGCCTTTTTAGGAGAAGTTTAAGCCATGAGAAAACAGCACAATGACATACACTTTTATCTGGGTTAGGCACACTGGCAGAGACTGAATGGGGGAGCTTGCATACTGCCTAACTTCCTAGTCTTTCAAATGCCCATTTAAATCTCTTCCTTTAGGACGGGAGTGAATCCAAAGATAAGTGGGCTGATTTTTTGGCTGCATGGAATAATTTGATCCGAGTTTCACTCATTCAGATAGACCATTTGTTTTCAAATGAGCTGAGATTAAGATATACTGCCTGAATTTTGTAAGTGTAATATTTTTTAATGGTGTAGTCAACTTAATCCAGTTTAACAGAAGCTGCTAGGATTCCCTTGTGACAGTAAACTTCTCCCCCCAAAATATACACAATGTGTTTTCTCTGAATCTGATTGAATACAGCTGAAACCTGTCTGTCACAGAACAGCTTACAATCTTATTTTTATTTATTACCCAGTTATGACTGAGTATATGTAATACACTGTTAAAACTGTTGTAATTTTGAACGAATGTAAATGTTTCAATTAAATAAAAATATATTGTATATACATGGTGACTGTGAGTCTCACCATAGTCCTCCAGTAGCTGTTTCTGAAGTTGTGCTAGAGTCATTCTGTCCTGAGGGGAACTGCTGCCATCCTCATCAAAACACACTTGATTCAGCTGGACATGGACACAGAACATGGCTCAAAATATTAGTAAAAAATATTACCTACCATAAACTCTGATACACAATTAGGTCTATATTTGTCACTATATCTGACCTTGAGCCACAGGTAGTCTTCCGTCTTATCGGCCACTTCTCCATGATTGTCGCCGATGTCGCATTTGCCGATGAGACAGTAGACCGCACGCTTGTAGGGGTCAGCGCTGTTCCTCAGCACACGTCGGTAATGAAGTCGTAGTTTATTCTCTGTGGCAGGAGACAAACTGAGAAGAACAGTGCAGATGAATGAATACACTTCATCCTAAAACAAACTTACTGACATGTTCAGTTTTAAGATTTAAACTTATGCATGGGAGCAAGCTGGGTCAAACCCACAAGAGAGAGAATTAGTTACCAAAAACAGAGGAGAAATAGTCCTCTTAGGATGTGATCTAGTTTTGGGATGAGTGTATGCGTGTTCTCACCGTCGGTCGGGGCTGTTCATGTATTCCTGAAACCAAATCTTAAAGTCGCCCAGCTGATGCTGTGCCCTGTTCACCACCTGCATGGCAGCAGACAGGTCTCCACACCGCAGACAGAAATAGATCAGAGCCCAAACTGGATGTCCCTCCACCTCGCCGTCCTGTTACACACATACACACACAGCAGGGTTTATTCTTGGGTCACACTGGGTCCATTTACCACCTTTTTACTTTCAGCTCTGAAATAAGCAGCTTTTTGGCCCATGCAGGGAGAACCCACTGCTGTTATTTAAACCACATTCTGTGCAGTTCACTCGAGAGTATCTGCAGTGAAGACATCTAGTGTGTATGATGTAGTGCTGCCTATGCTGTGTGGTGTGGACATGTTCTGCTGCAGTACCTGCATGCCTGGCAGCGGGGTCGGCAGCTTGATGTTCAGGAAGCTGCATACGAGCTGATAAGTGCCAGGTACTCCACCCAACTGAGCCTGATGCAGATTCCCAAATACAGTGACCATAGTGTAATTTTTATAGCTGTAGAAGAGAGACACAAGCAGTCAGTTATTTTTATAGTGGATACAAGTTCATACTTGGTTCACAAACTTTCTGACCAGCGATTTTAAATTATCCTGTTGGAACTAAATGTAAAAAAAAATATATATAAGAATTCTGATTCACTAATGAGTCATTCAGAGCCATTCGTGAAATAAGTTGACAAAAAAAATGGGTAGTTCACAAACTTTAACTCTATCTCCTGTAAGCAATATTAAATCAACATAAGAGCAAAATCTAACCAAATCGTGATTCATTTTAAAGAGTCAAACAGACACAGGAAGAGCTTGTAATACCAAGTTCGAAGCATACATAATTTTCTAATTATTTATACATATATCATTTTTGCCTACTGGTAATTTCAATATTGCAACATCCCTACTTAAAACTAGTTTACGTCAAAATGATCTCTCTAAACAAAAAGCAAGATGAATTTTCTTTCTGACCTGTTCTCCAGGAACTGCAGGGCTTGTCTGACGAAGGCCATCTGCATGTCCACAGACACTCGGCACTTCAGCGTGTCCTTTGCTGGCACCAACAGAACGTCGGTCATCTGCTTCACCATGAGCCACATTTCTGACACGTTCTGCAGACACATGCACAGACAACTTTACAGAATCACTATTAAAGCAATCGCTGCCCCATATTTCTGAGACAAAAAGCACAGACACACAGTGAAGCCAGGCAGAATGTGACATACTTTATCATCCAGGCTTTCGGCTACTGAGGCACAGAGATCTCCCAGGTTGGGTTGAAGATGTCCATTTACTATCTTCTCATTGAAGATATAGATCTAAACAAAAGAGGAAAAGTGCAAATTGAGAATGAAGGTCAAAGACTGACTGCCATCTAAGCCCGAGCTCTCCACAGCTGGATCTGCTATTATCTGGAGGTGAAGTGTAGGATGATGAAAAACAAAACAAACAGGATGAAAATGTTTAGAAGGTCTTCGAAAAAGAGCACGAAGACCAGGAGGATGACTCCACAGGCGATGTGGCGACACATGATTAGACAAGGCAATAAAAGAGAGATCTGACAAAAAAAAAAAACTGAGAGAGAACAAAGGAAAAGAGAGTGAGAGATGGCCCTCCCCTTTATTGATAGATTGGGAGCTTACCCATCATGCTTTGTGCCAGCCAATCAATCTGATCAATCAAGCTAGGCTTGCAAAACACAACACAACACAACACTGGGGGTAGTGGGGGCGTAATGGATAAAGTTGGACTCGTAACCTGAAGGATGGCATGATTTATTAACATCCAGTTTTTTATGTTGTCGAAAGTACTTTTTACTGGAAATTATAGTATTTTGATGATTGACTTCACGCATGTATAAATGTGTACTAAAGCTTTAATTGATTTTTTTCATTAAGTATATTTTTATTTAACATTATCCATTAATAAAATAAAGGCATATTTTTATAGTTTATTACACACACACACACACACACACACACACACACACACAAATAAATGTACAGCATGCTTTATAAATATATTTATAGATTTTAAATTTGTTTTTATTTTTGTTTATGCATGTGCTTCGAGTGTATAATTTTTAATTTCTACAAACCTGTCGGCTGTAGGCAACTTCCACATTGTTCAGTGCACTGCGTCCTGGAACTCCGACCTCACTCACGAAACTGGGCTGTAGGGCACATAGCAACAGTCGTTAAGGCACAAACAAGGATGTCTACACAACAAGACCGTATTAATATTCGCTATGTGTGTAGGTGTGCATATGTGCGCCTGTAAAAGCGTGGGTTTGACAAGTGCACAAGCTGCGTTTATCTCGGAGAGTTGTTTTAATCTAAATGCAGTGACCAATGTAGCGTGAAGCTATTGTGAAGAACATTATTTGTGCATGAGAGCGCACAGCGCAGTATTTTGAATACACAGAGAGAGAGGGACAGACAGGAAAACCTTAAATTGTATACGTGGACATTCATTTCTCTCTTCTAAAAAAAAATGTCACATGTACTGAGAAAGATTTGACAGATAAAGCATATGGTGCTTTAATTGAAATAATTTTCAACACACTTTCTCTCTCTCTCACACACACTCACACACACACATACACACACAGTAGCGAATTCCATGAAAAGCCTAGCAAGAAAGCCACTGAGGCGTTGTAGTTTGTGTGACTATGTAGTGGGGAGGGGGCGACCCAGGCTGGTGGTACAAGGAAGAGTGAGCTCCTGGCATAGGAAGTGAACAGCAGGTCACACATGGAAAATTTAACTGCTGTTTAATAATTAAAGCAGCAGGACAGCAGTCAAAAATCTCCTAGAGCACACTAACATACATGAATTTGTGTCCAAATTTGCACAAACACTACATTCTTCTTGAATCCTTTATAGGAAAATAGAAGGAAAGACAAAAGTATATTCTGAGGCTTTGTCTTCTCAAAAAGACCATTTGCCGTAGACAGACTATTGTTCCACTTGAGGACATAAAAATAAGATTGCTTTTTTTTGGTATATATAATTTAGAAGAGGAGTGTTTGTCATCCTCAATGTTTGATGTTTTTTTTTTTTTTTACATCCTTCCCTCTTACTCACCTCTCCATTTTGTGACAGCAGAGATGTGAGCATTGCTGCCAAAAGAGCCTTTATTAATAACACCCTCTAAAAGCAACCAATGTCATACCATCTTACTGACACATGACGGATTTTTTTTCACTGTTATATGATGTGAGCATATGAATATAACAATAGATTTATAGCTAAATATATGAGGAATTAAAAGAAAAGTATAAAAGTACATATGTATGTATTAAAACGCTCACAGCAGACAAGAAAATATGACATGTAATGTCTGAAATATAAAATTAAATCTAATGTTTTATACACGCATACAGCTTTATTTTTATAGCTAAATGGCCTAAATATAGTCTAAATCTCTGTATTTATACACAAACATAAAAATAAATCTACGTGTGTCTGTGTGTGTGTGTATAGATAAGATAGATAATGTTGATTTAGTTTATATCAACATTTGGTGATGCTTGTTGGGAATAAATTACTTTAAGGCCACTGGATGTTATCTTTACATAACAACTTGTCATTGTCTTATCTATATATATATAATTACTAAAAAACAATAAGGTCTAAATGTCCTACTGTGTAAAGAACTACAAAAAAAGATTTTGCCAGATAAGATTTCACTGACAAACAGATCCAGGACAAAAGTAGCCACAGGCTGGGTGTATCACGCCAACAGATCTGAACAAGCTCCGTAGAGGCTAAATGAGAACATTTGTACTTCCCGGATACGCCACTTGTGATGTGAGGTAAGTGTGTGCTATTACATATCATACAAGGGAGTTATATCACATCTATCCTGCGTGTGTATTGTGTTTCATGTGGCGTGTTGTTCCTCAGACCTCCACTTCCTGGCTGAAGTCCAGTGCATCCTCTCCAGCTCCCAGCAGGGTGTGCAACACTCTCTGCTTCACCTGCTCCCACTGCACCAACATAGAGTCTCTGTGGTACTCCTCCGCAAGCAGAAATGTCTGCAAGAAAGACAGAACGACTGAAATAGAGGGGACAGGGTACAAATCAAACATAAAAGATGTGATAAATGAGAGTAAAATGAGTCTGAAATACTGAAATAGAGGGGACAGGGTACAAATCACACATAAAAGATGTGATAAATGAGAGTAAAATGAGTCGAAACTACAAAGTCTCCAGCAAATATATAGGTTACCCAACATGTGACGCATTAAAAATAGCTAGTGGAGTAAGAAGGGAGCAGCCTGGATCTCGTGCACAATAAGCGATAACGGACACCACTATCTTCACCCCTACCTCAATCCCACCTCAGAGGGACAAGGAACAAGAGCTGGGCCTGGGGAGACTCAAACTGGGTCTTGCCGGCTAAAGCCTGGATGCATGGAGGCCTCGCTAATGGAACTGTGCCACTATCTGGGTCTGTCTTCACGCCTACCACCGATTTAGCCTATACCCTGATTGAATCCTAAGACGTTTCGTCTATTTTACTCGGTCCCGGCGGATCGACGTGTGATAATTGCAAGCGTTCTAATTAAAAAGGCTTATGAACTCTGGAGGAAGAGATTTTGGAATCGAGTGTAATGATGGAGGGAGTGAGATATTATCAGTACGGTGTGCTGAAGTTAATGTCAATCAGGGAAAATTTCACAAGGAGAAAACGCTCAGGAGGGATTCGTTTTTAAGGGGGAAAACAATAGCGTATGGCTTTATAAGCAATTCAGAATGTAACTGTACTCCAGATGATTTTGCTGGGTCAAAAAATCCATTAATCATCCAGCAATTTACTTCATTCTCAATTGGGGTCCAAAATTAAGGCTCAAAATGCCCAAATGCAAGTAAAAATTGGCTTTGGAGAGCAGAGTGAATAAATTACTCGCCAGTTGGAGGGTAATTTTATTAGAAACTGCAGTTGCACATGGTTTATGTCAAATTTTAAGAATGATTGTTTGACACATGCTGATGTAAGTGTCGTGCAAGATTCAAATAAAAAGTAAGCTTTAGGATGTTTAGCCTAGTTTTTGCCCATCTCTTCATGTGGCGTCAGATATAAGTGGAATATTCCTAAAATAAAATAAAAATATGAGGAAATACATCATGATGAGTTTGACAGGTACCATTATAAATGGAGACTGGCTTTTAGCCACAACTATGACGACAACTATATAATTCCAGTTTTATAATATATAGTCACAAATCTGTATAATACAAAACAGTCAGTTAATAAAATAAAATAAAAAAGTGATTTAAAGGAAAAGCAGTTGATTTTGGGCCTGCCTTTTGGGAGATAAATTTTACTGCAGTGCTCGAGGACCAAAAACTTTCACTTTTCATTTTGTCACATACAGGCCATCGGTGTTGTGAGGTTAACACCTCTTCTTTGGTGAGCAAATTATCTTCTGTCTATCTCTTTGCTGACATTCCTCCTCCTGAGACGTTTGATGATTAGACAGAGGATAGATAGATGGGATATTGCCCTGGCAGAGAGCAGATCTCGGCTGACAGATGGATAATAACAGGTGAAAGGGCCTGTTTTTACCTCACTCCTGGCAGTGGTTTAGAAGACAACAAGGGGGAAAGGGATTTGACCTAAAACCGAAAGAGCTACAACCTCTGGCAACTATCGGAAGGAGACTGTTTTAAAGGAGCTGTCAGATGAATTGTGTAGATTTGAAATGTCTGTGCAATGCGGGATGTAGTCGTGCTGAAGTTTAACATATTCCTTTTCTCTGCACTGGACAAAAAGACATGGATTGATCGACTGAGCAAATAAATGGATGTAAAAAGATATAGAAAGGTAAAGGATGATGCTCACCCTGCGGCGTGATTCCTCGATGGCTGACAGTAGTGCATTGTCTCTCTCGTTCTTCAGAAAGCCCTGGAACAAGAGACACGGCATGGAGGTTAAATGTACTGCAACCTATTTTCTTCTTTTCTGCATGCAGAGCACACGCCCTCTCCCTTTCTCTCTTCCTTCCCTCCATACTTCCTCCAAGATGCAAACGCCACAGGCCAGAGATGGAGAATTGCCATCATTATTGAAAATCGCAACTAAAAATGTGCTTAGAATTGACCCTGTGCGAGATCGCTCGCCCCAAAATGGCCGCTCCCGACTGGTCAGAGCTGGATCAGCAAAGCTTTGGTTCACTACATTTTCGAGTTTACTAAAAGTACTGCGCATTTAAAAAACCTTGCATTCATGGGAACATGTGAACCACGTTCCTATACAAAAGAAGTCAATGGACAGTAATGGAAAATGTGGTTCAAACTGCTTGGTTTCCATCCATATCCAACTCTGACTACTCTCCAGAATACAGACAGTTAAAACCAAACTAAACCCTGGCTAGAATGTTACCAATTGAAAATCATAAAACCAACAGCTGCGTATATCTAATTATGGGCCATCATCATCTAAAACGTCATCTTTGTACGATCACAGATGGAAAACGCACACATCAGTAGCCTCCAAGGATACACAAGCTACATTTTCTGATTGGATGCCGAGTGTGCAGCTCGAGGAAACTGTATGGATATACTAGGAGTGGTCATACTTGATGTACAGCTGGGTAATGAACACTCTCACACATACCCGCGTTCATTTTGATTAACAGAGAACAGAAAGATCCAGCAGCTGATCCTGAGGACAGAGAAGTCACTGGAACGACGTGCAACACACACACACACACACACACACTCACACACACACACACAGACTGAGTGGGGGATGGGATAGGGAGTGGTACTGATGAAAGGGAAAGCTGGTTCTGATGGGTTTGGAGGATCATCAGAGCGCTGAAAAAACTATTTTCGAAGGATGGATAGAAATGCGACCTCTGAACTGGAACTTACAACCATTGGCTTTTACAACAAGGAAGGAGTCAAAAAAGCATCAGGCACATTTTCCAGGTTCGAATTTTGCTGTATACAGTCGTGTCATGAAAAACATACCACATAATCATAAAAGAATTAACACTGATTTGAGATGTTTCCTTGAATTCGTCAATAAACTCATTCGATTTTAGAAATTAACCATTTACACACTTTTTTTTTTTTAAATCCAAGTCTTCAGGATTGGGTTGAAGCCAGTCCTCCCTTCCCCCCAATTACTCTTTTCCTCCCCCCTCTGAGACTGCACGACCCCCATCACCCCATCCACACTCTGACTGACAGCTGTAAATGAGGATTGATTTATTCTGATTTGGGGAACACATCTACATGACGCATCCGAACGAAAGAGCCGATCTGATAGATACGGAAATGGAAAGTGGGCGGGAGGATTTATGTGTGGGGGCAGCCAACATTTCATACTTAGCAGCACTATTTCTTGCTCAGTCACCATGCCTCCAACCGCTAGCTACAAAACAGCGCCCCCTTCAGGAACTCATGCTCTGCATCTAGTACCCAAGAGCCACTAGCTGACAAAAGGAACACATTTTACATGGATGCATTTGGGTCATGCCTTATCCAAGATCATGCTTTCTACATACTGTGAACTGTTTCATTCCACATGGCATTTTTATACATTATTAATCACATAATATTTTTAAAAAAAATCATCTTCTGGGATGTGCAATTTATACCAAACTACGTGTATATATTTTTTGATGCACATTTTAAATAATTAGACCAAAGCAAAATATATTTTTGACTAAAAGTTGGCAATAAAACAGCTAAACAAAGTGCAGATCATATAGGTTGAAAGGGGAGGTTACCATATGCCATACAATTAAGCACCGCGTATTTCTGGAAGATTCAAGGCGCAGCAATTATTAAGCAAGTGTGATTTGGATAAAAACGGTGCATCAAGACAAACAGAAGACATCATTACTAAATAAAGCACATACATGTTCAAGAAAGACATTGTAATGAATGCTACATACAGAATTCATACATGTTCATGGTGCACACACCTTCTTGTGGATGTATATACATTCTGAAATCGGGTATAATGCATTTTGAACAACACACAGCAGGAAATATGACATGGATTGACATCGAATGCACTCTGAATTGAATGCGAACTGTATAAAAAGACATGCATACATGTGCTAACTGAACTGCAGCATGTGATTTGAACTCTAACATCCCTCTCTAGATCTATACATCCATCTCTTTTTTCTTTCTTTCACTTCTGAACAATGAGAAGGAGTGAAGAAACCCCACCCTAACCCCACCACTTCCTTTGTGACAGACAAGTCTTCATCCTCCTCCTCGCCATCTTCATCATCCCTTCGGAGAAAGTGACAGTCTTGTCTTTTGGGTTAAACCAACTGTCCAAGGCGTACAAACTATAGCAAGCCTGTCGAATGCATGTGCGTATAGGTGATACTCACTTATGCTCTGGCTTAACCTGCTGGGAAAGTGCTGCTGAAAGGTGAAAGTGTTTAGAAGCAGAGTGCCCGTCCCCTGCCCATGCCATCTCCATCTTCCTCGTCCTGCAGAAGCGGGCCAGTGCATTTTTAGAGCGTTTCTGACCTCCTTCACCAGAGGCCCACACTGTCTCTGCCACATGCACTCTCCTTTACCTCAAGGCGGCCCAGTGGTCTGAACCTAGATATGAGCCACGAGCAGGGTTACTGTTGGCTGCTTTATTGTCAGAGGCGGAGCGTACCAAGTCAGCCCAGAGACACGGGGGGGGAATCTGAGGAGAAGTCATTATTCAACCTGATCCATGTGCTTGTTCACCATCAGTCGTCCACCCCTCCTCCTCCTCATCTCTCCTCCAGCATCCCTGCCAGCCTCCTCTTTCACTCTCACTCATTTCTTCCTTTTTTAAAACATCTCTGCATCCTTCCTTTTTCCTCTTCTGCTAGCGCAATGCAATTATGGTAATGGTTTCCCCCCCACACACACATACTCTCCTGATGGTTTTCGACATCCTGTCCTGAAACTGGGCTAATAATCCTCTTAAGAGTCATGTTTAGTTAATGAGCAGAGTGCACTGACCAGAGATCAGACTCCACATGTAGAGCTATTTACACTTATCCTGCACCTACCGTTGTGTGCACTTAGATAACCCACTCTGGTGCGATGGCATGGTGAGGGGAAAAATGAAAGGAAGTGGAAGTAAGAGTTAAAGAAAAAGATGAGATGCATCGCCTAATTCTGCGCCATTTTGCTTGGGTGGTGCATCTGCTTCTTGCAGTCCATCATTTACAGCGTTCACCTTTTCATTTACATGATATAAGCACCTAAGGCTTTCTTGCTTTTGTTCATCTTACTGTTGTGATGTTTAATTAAAACATGTATTTAGTTCTTTTAAAGGAAACACGTGGGTTGCAGAAGGCTGCAAGCCTTCCGACACACGCAAACGGAGAAGGCAAGAGAAAGGCAGGAGACTACGCCTTATCAGCAGCGTGCATTTCCTTTGTCTTCAGGCAGGCAGGCTCGGCCGTCTTATGGAGCACGCACAATATACAATTTACACACTCTGCCACCAGCTCGCAGAGTCGATGCACATCTAGATGTCTCCGCAAAATTATAATGGTGCAATCCTGAGCAAGGCACCTGCAGCATCTTTGTTTTTCGATTCTGCGATTCTGAGCATCTTTTCAATAGGTTATTTAGACGGTGGAGATACATAACAAGAATGAAGATGATAAATGGAAGAGCAGTTACACAACTTCAACAAAAGGGAGATATTAAATCTCATAGCCCTTAGAGTCAATCAGAGTTGTTCTAAAAATGCTAAAGAGATTTTCAGCCACACATGCACACACACATTCAGACAGGGAGGGTGGTAAGGAAAGTGCCAGGCAGTAAGTGCACTTCCAGTAAGAGCAGAGCCGCACTCTGGCAGGCAGGCCAACCACAAAAATATGTCTGACAAAAAGACGATGGAGAGGAGGGGGAGGGATAGAGACAGTGAGAAAGAGAAGGAGAGAGGAGATAAGCACAGAAAAAGATGGGTGGGGGTAAACGGCTTCGAACCTTCAAGAAGCAAAAACCAAGTGGATCATTACACGACTTGAGTCAACAGCCAATTCTCTATCCGCATTGATAACATTCAAACGAATGAAAATTCATCTATCTTTTTATGGTAAGAAGTAATTGAGGACATAAACCAGTTGCTACCAACAAGACACATTCTGTTGTCTGTACATTTCAATGGGTGTGGCTGTGTGATTGTCCAGAAATGTTCAACTTCTCTAAAATATATTTTGGATTTTGAAAACAGCAAAAAAAAAAAAGGACCACAACTGATGTGTCAGGCAATGATTTGACACAGTTCCCAGACTGAATCCCAACGTGGTCCTTTCTGATCCTGATCCTCTCCCACATTGCTTCTTGTCTGCTCTGTACTGTATTATTAACCAATATAAAATCTTTTTGTTTTTCTCATATTGGCTACAGAAATGTTCTTGTTTTTTGATTACACTGAAAACACAGATTTGAATAATCACCAGGTGAGAATGAAACCAATGTTTCCATCCTTATATACCCCACAGCTCTTCAGTAAGACATAAAATGTCCCTTCAGTAAGACACATAGTACCTCTTCATCGACACAAAAACTAAAAAGGGCTCCTTTTAACTATTATTATTCATTTAGTTTTATCATCAATATTGTTTCTAATGGCATTTAAATTTAAAATTAAATTTATGCATTTAGCAGACGCTTTTATCCGAAGCGACTTACAGTGCATTCAGGCTATCAATTTTTACCTATCATGTGTTCATTTAATACAATTACTCACTTTAAAACTTAAAACAATCGATACTGTGGCTAAAAAAACAGACTCATAAAGTGGTTTCCTTTCAAACTAAAGCACAATGAGAATATCATATTTTATAACTATATAATCTATAAAATCTGTCCAGTGTCTTTAATACAGATTAATTGAAGAATATTTGACAGTTGAATTTTTTTTTAATTATTTGATCAAATTAAAGAAAAAAAAAAGAATACCTTTCCCAAAACTGTTTAAACTGTACCAAAAGTCTACCGCACATAACAAAAGACTTAAATGTAAATATATATATTTAAAAAAAAGTACAGAAAAAAGCTAGTACAGACCACAACCAATAACATGACAAGAGGAGTTAAGCCAAAATGCACAAGCCATATATTTACTTCCTATGATTTTGTGTAAATACATTTAGGTCACTACTTCACAGCATTCAAATGTATACACACAGAAATGATAAACATCAGGCAGTAAAATCTAATTTGAGTACAAACAGCTCACAAAGCCGTAAATGACTGCATTTGTAATTTCATGTGGTTTGCCAGCTCATTGTTGACTTCACTGCTGAATCCTGGCTCTAGTGAGCTCACTATAATTCACTGGTATCATAATGCAGTCACCATAAACACCACCTTTCTGTCCCACTCTGAACCCACCTGTTTTTTGGTGCTTTGTGTATCACAACAGTTGCAATAAGGCATTAGCAATGTATTTATATTTTACGAATTTATAAATCTGAATCTAAAAATCCTGTATTATCAGCAGCATCCACAGGGGGGCATAGTAACCACTGTTATTGTTACTGTTTCAGAAGGCATGAACATCATTCAAATAT
Organism: Carassius gibelio; assembly: GCF_023724105.1. Lineage (NCBI taxonomy): Eukaryota > Metazoa > Chordata > Actinopteri > Cypriniformes > Cyprinidae > Carassius > Carassius gibelio. The sequence goes on along the minus strand of NC_068413.1, from coordinate 8,336,532 downwards.
CATTTTTCGTTTTCCTATCTGGTTCTTTTAATTTACCATGGCAACTGTCATCAAAAAATCTTAAACTGTAATGAGCTTGAAATTTTAAGTATTACATAGTGCTTCGCCTGATTCACATTTTGCCACGTCACGTCTCTGGGCCTTCAGGCCTGTATTACTCTTACAGAAGCACTTAGAACTGAATTCAGTAGTAACCCATTGCCACAGCAAAGTCACACCTTAGCAGACTTGCATATTATAATCCAATTCACAGCATGCACAACATCATTTCTAAAAGCTGTGCACTCAGCCTGCCTTCACAAATGCCCAAATCAAAACAACAGGAAACACATATGTATAGTACACACAAGAAAAGATGAACTAAGAAGCAATGATAATATAAAAGAAACATGAATGGCAGAAAAACCTGTTGTCATTAAGATAAATGCATAGACAGGGATTGAGAGCCATTAGACCCACCCTGTCTCTTAAACTCTAAAGGCAAAAGCATAGTGGTTATTATAAATGGGCTGAGTTTTGAAATTTTTTAAATGTTAATTTGGCTTCTAGGGAGGCTGTAATACTGGATGTATTATCAAATTATTAAGACACTGCAGAGTACATCATTAACAGGGGAAAGTGTTAACCAAAGCTAAAGGTTTGGGGTCAGTATTTATTTACTTATTTAAAAAATAATAATAAATAATAATAATACTTTAATTGTGCAAGGATGCATTTATTAACTTACAGCAACACATTTATAATGTTAAAAGAAAATTTAATTTCCATTAAATGCTGTTCTTTTTCGACTTTCTATTAATCAAAGTATTACGGTTTCCACAAAAACATTAAGGAGCACAACTGTTTCAAACAATCATAGTAATAAGAAACATTTTGAGCACCAAATCAGCAAACTAGAGTGAATTTTGAAAGATCATGTAACACTGAATTCTGAAATAATGACTAGAAATTCCACATCTTCCTTCACAGGAATAAATTACATACATTAAGTATATTAAAAAATAAAAAAGTTATTTTAAACTGTAATAATAGCAGTATTTCTGATCAAATAAATGCAGCCTTGGTGAACATGAGACTTATTTATATAAAAAGGCAGTAAATAATATGAAACAACTTCTGAATAGTAGTTTTAGTGTGTGTTAAGTCATTAACTGTTATAAGTATAGTTCTGCAATGAAAATGTTACTTGTATACCATTAGTGTCAAATCTGAATTTGTTTTTTTTAAATGTTGCTAATTAAAATCTAAATAATAAAGATTAAGTATTAGGATTTACTTTTCAAAAATACTATCCTTTACATGTACTTTACAAATCATATCCAACTGAAAATTTTTATTATTTAAAGATTTATTATAAAGATTATTTTAAATTAGAAATGAAATTATTAGAAAGGACAAGTGTCTGTGACCCATTAAAAATATTAACATTTGTTTTCCGGGGATTCATTTTACATGCACAAAAAGCAGCAAACAACAGAACATGAGGATTCACATGGTCATATCATATCACATCATGCACCTGCAGCACTTCTGTGAGCGCAGAATATACATGTATTCACATATAAAACGACTAAATAGGCATAAACAAGAAAAATATTTTTATTTGAATAATAAATTAAGTAAACAAAAGAAAAAACTGTGCAACAAGTAGCCTAGTATGCAGAGTTTCTGTACATTTTTGTGCTGAGTGAAAGGAAACCAAAATGGCAGAAAGCTCATCCTATTTTTCTTTAGGCCTATTATACAAAAGCACACAGATTGGTTTGAATTGTGAATGTACACAAATAAAAGCAAACCCTTTAAAACTCTGATTATATTTATGACTAAAAGGAGTAGTTGAGTAATTTAAAACAAATTAAATGATTGTGCCGGTGGCCCATGCATGCACATTTAAGCTTTGCTCCTTTGACAATAATGCAGCCTGTTCATTATCATAATAAAATACAGTCAGTCAAAAATATGGAAAAAAACACACTGCTCAGTTTAAATATGTAGTCAAATCTGTGCTGTTAAGCATCATCTCCGTATCACTGTGATGTTATCAAAAACATTTAGTTTTATGTGGATATTGGAACACCAGTGAAGTAGGCTACATAATAAATAACAATGTGGCATTCAAATACATTGTGAAGACGGAAAGAAACATTTGATTTTGTCGAATGAGAGACCCAACGTTAGTATCAGTTTCATTTTAGCCTAAATGTATTTGTTTTGGCTTGTCGTTTATATAGGTAGCCTAAAGCTTCTTATATATTTTTTATTATTTTTCTTTTCTAAACTGCCTATTTCTGAATAAAATAAAATGTGACATACTCAACTTTTTTCCCCATCTAAAAAACACTTTTTTTAATATGCATAGTGTATTTTAACCATGCAGCAAATCTTTTAAAATATTTTGATAAATTAGGCATGAAGAATCCTGAAAATCCTGAAAATAATAATTAATGTTATTTGAGCACTAAATTAGCATATTAAAATAATTTCTGAAAGAGTATGTGACACTGAACACTGGAGTAATGGCTGCTGAAAATTCAGCTTTGCCATCACAGGAATTTTTTTTATATAAATCAATAAATAAAATAGAAAATGTATTTTATATTGTAATATTTTACAATATTGTTGTAAATGTAATACATTTAATAATATAGTGTTGTTGTTTTTTTGATCAAACAAATAAAACCTTGGTAAGCATGAGATTATTTTAATACTACTTAAAAACTTAAAAATCCTACCAACCACAAACTTCTGAACTTTGCGTACATACTTTTTAATGTTATTGTACATCCATATAATTTGGACCCTTAGATATGAACAGATACTACAACTACTGCAGTGGCTAAATATATGACATTAAACATGTGCATCTCAATGCATGCAGAGGTGAGATATAAAGTATATATATATAAAAAAAGATCAAATTCATCTAGGAATAAAAAATAAAAAACACCCAAGTAAAACATGCACTAACCTGAATATCAGTATCCTTGACTGGCTCAAGAGGCTCAAATGTAGTGGCAGCACTGAGACTCTCAAGACGCTGAGAGATATGGAAGATGTCAAGACCCCGAGAGCCCAAAAGGATGGAGCTGAAGGTATAAAAAAATAGCAGTACAGATATAAATAATAGGCAGTCCCAAATGACTTCAAATAAATTTAAGTGTCATGCCAAATGACATACAGTCACCAAACTAAAAACTCACGCTTTTACATCAGCCGTGTCTTGAGAGGTTCTGGTGAGAGTGCGGGAACGTAGTCGCTCTCCTGCCTGTTGGATCTCCTGTAGGTTTCGCTCAACATGGGGCAGCTCGGACACGGCCTCAGTCTCTGCTGCTAGCTGTTCGGCCTGCTGCAGGAGCTCCCCGAAGCCCTCAGTATCCATCTGCAGCTCCTGTTACACCTGACAGCAACACAAGAGCGTGTCTTCATTACATGGTGATATGCACAATTTGTACTGAGTAGTTTCCATAGTAGCTTTAACGCATCAAATGATCACTTACTACAGCTCTTTTCATTACAATAATACTGAAAGAACCTCTGAAAGCTTTTTACATAGATAAACCTACAGTTTGAAGGACATTCCATGTTAAATTTGTATTATTGTACAGTGGTAACTGCTTGATTTTCACTAACGTTACATAATTATACTTATTAACTTTAGGATGTGAAAGACACGATTAACGTGAACTACTATGAATAAAGTCAAATAAACAGTATCGTTACATACTCATTTATTTAGCATTCTATTTTTATTAAATGGAACATATAAAACACATAATTAGTACCACACTGAATGAATGATAGCTTGTGAAACAACGTTAGTGACTAAAAACGACTGTCTCTTGCTAGCAAGCTAACTTGACATGAGGTGCTGTCGGCAAACGCGTCCCAGACAGACACCCGTCAAATGAGACGTCAATTAACTAGCTATTAACTAGGTAATTAATGAACGCATATTTAACAACCCCCCTACCTGAATGCGAATCCTTAGAGCGGCTATAGTATGATAATTTCCACTTTAGCCCCTATGCTAAACACAAGCCCCGCGTGAACTCTCGGGTTCCATAGAGCACGCGCTGATTGGTTCAAATCTATTCTTCCCAGAAGCACACGCGACTCGATAGAACTTTATTCAGAGGTTTCGGTTTACAATAACTTATATAAATGAGATCAGGTCAGATACAATTTCTGTAAGATTGCTTGAAAAAAAAAATTTGCTGAACCCTGACGGTGATTATACAGCGATGTCCTATGTTATACTTGATCTATGATGGCGATATTTGATATATAGCTACATGAAGTAGCCCAAGTAAGCATTTGGAATTACGGTAATATTAAATGAATACTATTATCTCATTACTTACACCCCAAAATAAGAACATCAGCAAATTAAACCTTCATATTAAAACTAATCGTTATGAAGTCAGTAAGAAACAAGGAGAGCTTTATACATTTAGCTCTGCATTTATTGAATGCATGCAACTTATGTATTGTACTCGATCATTATTAAACTCAGATTTTAACATTTTGTCCTTTATAAATAGACTTGCACTACGAAAATAGCACGTTGCAAGAGCCAACTCTCCAAGTTGAAACTTCCATGGACAGTACAAATACCAAACAGATGTGAAATGAAGCACCACACCAATAACTGCTGACAGTTATATTTTATAGACAAATACATTGCAGAAACTTACAGTGGTGTAAATGAAGAACAGATATCGTGTGAAAGTCTTATTCGTAGCAGTACATGGTTTCTCTTTAGCCTTTGTTAATAGATTTCGCAACATGAAACAGTTAAGACTTGAGAACAGGAGGCCATTTATCATCATCATCATCTTGTAAAAAGACAACATTCATGCGATGCAAAAACGAAGACGCTCAGCCCAGACGAACAAGTTCACACTGTAACAAAGCATCACGTTGACCTCGTCACTGACAGCAGCTGGAGCCGCAGGAATTGCCCTTACACACGCATCCAGAGGCGCACTTGCTGCATCCAGACGGGCAGCAGGGACAGCAGCCTGTGAGAAAGAGGAGTTAGTCACCCGACGGATTTAAAAAATAAATAAATGTAAAAAAAAGTTAAATTACGTACTCTTCTTGCATGTTTTACACTGGCAATTAGTGCACTTGCAGGTGGCACCACAGTTGCAAGCTCCAGCTACACACACAAGACAAATAAAAATTGCATGTTTGACAATGACACATCGAGAAATAGGTACGTGGATTTCCAAAAACTAAACTTCATTGTAAAATCAACTTCTAAAACACTTACTCTTGGCGCAATCGCAAGGATCCATTTTTCTTCAAGAGTACCCTAAAGAGTCCGAAAGTTCCTTAGAAGTCTGGCTTCACTCGGTTTGCGAACGGGTTGATGTAGAAGATACCAGAGTACTGAGCGTGAGCTTCTTTTATACAGCTCTGACTGCACACAGTCTCTGACACAGACCGAGCGCAAAAGCCCGCCCGCTCCAGCCTGCACACGGTGACGCGTTAATCAAAAAACTGGCTGCAAACTATCAAACAATCAAGAGTTACCAGTCCCACCCTGATTCACATCTATGTGGTATTTATAAGATTATATAACTACCAGTTCCACTCCGCGGGGTGAATATTGATTGCAGAGTGTTTATGTGTTTAGAGAATTCGATGTTTATGTATGTTATTTTCTTATTTGTGAAGTGTAAGTTAAACTTCTTTTTAATATCAACTAAGAAACTATTTTGTTAGAATCAAAGAGAACTATAAAAGAACATACTTTGTCATACTTTATCAGCTTTTGAGCTTCTTTTTTGTTTTAGATATGTTTTAAGAAGGTATGATACTACAATACTAAATAGTTATGCTTAAATACGTGTTTATTTTAATAAGTTATCATTTAAGCAGAAAAGGCCCATCGAGGGCGTCTTTAGAAGATGTTCGCGGAGAGGCAAATTTAGAATTTTTGAAGGCTTTATTCTCTAATGTAATTGTTTGTCAACAGTTTGTCACTTTTGCACACGGCTAAACTAACTGTGACGTGTCTGTGTGAAAATGCACGTGCTCCCCCTGTCTGCACTCGGCGAGGATGCTGGCAAGACGACAGTAAACAGAAGATTTGATTTGCACTCGCTGTTGACCGGGAGTATTTTTCCATTACCCATCACTTCATTATAACTGAGAAGTAACGAGTGCAGAGTCTCTTTGGGTTTTGGGGGTGAAGATCGTTCAAGCATTAAAATGCCAAACAAACGCGCATTCAGAGCACAGCTATGCTCACACAAGTGGACGTTTAATTTTCTGTGAAATAGCCTACCTTTCTTAATAAATAATGTGTCATTTATAATGATTTGTTATATCCAGTGTTGAGTACGTTCAAAATGTAGCTAGCCAAACATCCACTGTACCGAAAAGGAACATAAATATACGAAATGTAATTTAAAAAGGAATGCATATATAAATTATATTTTCGTTAAAATGTTATTAAATACCCTCTACAAAAATAAATAAATAATTCACGAACCAGACATTGATAGAACAGAAAAATTATTCAACACAATGCTTTATTGCTGAAATTTAAGGTAGCTAGTACTGTAAATTAAGTTAATTTACCTCAGTACTGGTCTAGGCTAATTAAACTAACTATACAATTTTATAATCTGTCATTGAATTTTGGTAACCAATATTGGCCTTCAAGGCATGCAATAATAATAATAATACTAATAAAGCTTAGTTTTCGAAATATCTTTCTTTACCTTCCACAGCAGAAGAGTATTCATTCTTGGGAGAACTAAACCATAGGATCAGAAGCAGGAAAGTGACTTTGAATGGACTTTTATTTACATTCGACAGGAACCATTTCACATTTCCACCATTCCATTTGAAAGATTACTTTAGAAATAAGTTACAGATTACGAGTTACCTTATTAAAAATGTAATAAGTAATGTAACTATTCAGGTAACCTTTATTAAAGTAATGTAACTGATTACATCTGATTACATTTTGATTACTTTTCTAAAGTTCTAACAAATGTTCTCAGTTAATTATTTTGAAAATTTAAACAAGGCAGTTTTAACCTTACTGTAGGACTCAACTCTAAATACTGTTAGACCTTCTAACTTTATTTTTTTTTAAAGTAATTTTAAAAGCTCAACCACCAAAAAAGAAATCTGACTTTAAAACTTATTTTTACTCCGAGATCATTCTGAGGTTAAAAACTTTTTTAAAGTAATAAGATATAGTTTAATACCTATGATACTGTTTTTGAAATCAAAGATTTGCATAGCTACAGTATATAGGGAAGCACTGGCATCTAACATTGATTTGGAGAAAAAATAAGGTTAATCTTGAAAAAATAATGCCTATAACGTTACATAAATCCTAATTGGAAATAAAATCAGTTAACAAATAAGCATGTGTCCTATACTGTGCCTAAACTCCTGCGACATTGGTGTCTCATATTTTATAACAGTCAGTGCAGTTTGGGAAATAAATCAATAAAATCTGTAGCTATGTGTGTGAAAAAAGAATTCAGGTGTAACCCCCTTTGTAATCGTTAACATTTTCATAAGCAACTGTAATTTAATGACAGTTTTTTTTTACCCAGTGACTGTAACAGATTACAGTTAAATGTATTTTGTAGTTCCATTACATGCAACAGGTTACTCCCCAACACTGACGGCGATGTCTATGAATGTTTTTAAAATTCCAGTCTTTTCTCATTTGCTGAACAAATCCTTCTACAACAAATATGCTTGACAAAACTACTAACTACATAATTACAAATATGATTCGAGTAGTTCTTTCTTCATCTCAGACTGTCAGCTTTTATTAAAGCCGTTCTGTTAAGTTCTCAAACCAAACCAGGACCCCTGCGCGTGCTCACTGCACATCCTGAAAAAAACTACAACAATCCTTTCCAAGTTACAGGCATCAGTCTGTCCTGCTGGTAACAGGCTGAATAACGTTACACCGGACAGGGAACAAGCTAGCGGCTGCGGTGAGACAATTTTCCATTATTTATCATGTAAGTTAACTCATAAGGTCATTACAGTAATGCAATATCAATACGTACATATTCTGTGTAGCTACGCAGAGTTAGCAGCCCTAGCCAGCGAGAATACACTGAGCTGCATGTAGCATGAATCTGGCTAACACATTGATAGCATCTAAATTCTTCGTTTTAAATCCAAACGGCGTGGCATAGTTTATATGTTAAAGTAGAAAAACAAAGTAAATTAATAATAATAATAATAAAACTGGTCAGCAGACGAGTAAACTAAAAGGATTAGCAAGAATAGCATGCTAGCAACAGTGGCTTAATGCCGTGACAAGCTGCCTATTGTTGCTAGGCAACGGGAGCCCCATAGGGCGAGAAGCACAGTAAGCTGTTTATTCAGATGAGGCAGTTTAGGCTAGTGACAATGCCCCTGAATTTTCGAGATACCCCTACCGGAGGTAGAACTAAACCCAACAATGTTTTTCTTCATCTCTAAGGTCTCCCATATATGAAATGGATTCTTGGCTAAAAATATTTTACTGCTAAGATTGTTAAATTAACAGATATTGTTATACACCACAAAACCAATAAAGGACTAAAATATAGCCTGTCCGTATGGGAGTTAAGGCATATAAACTAATGCAGATCAATCACACAAGCTCTGAGAGCTTTGAAACTTGACATGTTTGTAGTCAGGAAGTTGATTTAACTACTAGAAAAGACTGGATGTGAATATCTTGATGTATGGAATAAATAGACACATGTAAACACATATCTAAAATAAGCGGACATGCACAAATTTAATATCTATGCAGAATGTTTTCATTTACTTTGTGCTTGCTTTGCCTGGCATTATCATAGAAACACATATGATGGCTTGTTGGAAAGGTGGGGTTGTGCTGAATCCAGCAATACCAAATATGTAAATATATGATAAAAGAGAAGTGTTCTGTCACTCAATGTATGAGGTGTCCAAAATGAATGAAAATGGAACACTGACATAATTGAGTCCAAACCCATTCATTATCAGTGGTGATGAGAATGTTGAGAAATTCAAATATAAGAGACATCAAAAAATATTTAATATGGCACCTTGTACTATATGGAAACAAAGATTGAAATCGAAAAAGATAACACCTTACCATAGCACAAACAGGAGACCAGGAGTTTTAACTTTATGAACTTTTTAATGAAACTATAACTTAACTTCACACAATACAACTTAAATTACTGTCTTAAATAAAGCAAATGGCAATCTAACTAAAGAAACAAACACTCTTTGGGGAAATGAGCCCTGTCTTCTCAGGCTGTTTAGTTTATTTTCTAGCAGCAACCATTTGGAACATCAACTTCTTTTGGGAACCGTTGGAGAAGGGTCTGGCTGCAGACTTGCACTTGCACTCTCAGACACTGCTTCTGCTAGCAAGGCCACTTGAAGTCTTTATTTTTTATTTTGTTCTATTTATTGATAACTTTTTGTTTGAATTTCCCAACATTTTATAACAGTTGCCATGTGGCAAAGACAAGAAAAAATAAACTAAATTACAATGTCAATTGCAATCGCTACTTGCACTCTCCGCTACCTGTGACATCACTTGCAACCAACACAAATCATGCATGTTGCCACTGGAGACAAGACGCTGTGGTTGTGATTAAACAATTAAAACTAATTTAGTACTATAACGTACAGGGTCCTGCAAGAAAAAGACAAGCACAGACCTTGGCCACAGAACAGCAGAATATGAACGCAATGCACAAAGTCTTTCGTTAAGCGTTTTCCTCCTGTAGAAAAAAACTAACACTTAATATGGCATAATGTATTCAGACACATTAAGTTCAATTAAAAGATCAAATTCGATATATAGTTATTATTCAATGTACTGCAAGTCAAGCAGATGGCTATGAACACAATGTGCAAACTTTGTCCTCCCATACAATAACGCTTAATGTGGCCTAATAACAGACTAAGATGATAAAGACAATTTTGTAGGCCTAGGCTATATGTCTTGTTGTTGACTCTAAGTATATACAGACCAGCAAATATGAACGGCATTATGCATTAAGTGATTTTAAAGGATCAACTCCGTACAGGCAAGCAGACGAGTACAGAACGCAGTGCGTTAAATTGTACATTAAACATTTTCCTCCTATAGAAAATCATTATAAATAAAACACATAATGTAGGTTAATGGACAAAGACAGTGATATAAACAAGTTGTAGACAGTTTATTCTATATGGAAAAATGCTTCATGTGAAACTTTGCGTGTTGCGTTTATTCTGGGCTCACCTGCTTGCCTGTACATATTAGTTATGTATTTTAATAAAGTAGAGAAGCATGAGTTTGGCCTTTCTCATCTATGTCCATTATGCCACATTTTGCGGTATGTGAGGAAAATACTATATACATATTCCTTATATTAATGAACTGTACATTTAATTTGATATTTTAATAGCATCTTAATATATTAAGCCATGTTAAGTGTTTTTTTTCTACGCTTAGCTAGAGACTTTGTGCAAATGTTCATATTCTGGTGTTCTGGCCATGGATTTGCCGATCTTGTCTTTTTCTTGCAGGACCCTGTACGTTATAGTACTAAATTAGTTTTAATCGTTTAATCACCACCACAGCGTCTTGTCTCCATTGGCAACATGCACGATTTGTGTTGATTGCAAGTGATGTCACAGGTAGCGGAGAGTTCAAGTAGCAATTGCAAGTGACATTGTAATTTAGTTTCTTTTTTCTTGTCTTCACAACCTGGCTTTATAAAATGTTGGGAAATTCAAACGAAAAGTAATAAAAAAAATAAACAAAATAAAAAATAAAGACTGCAAGTGATGTCACTAGCGGAAGTACAAATGTCTGAGTGTGCAAGTCTGAGAGTGCAAGTGAAAGCCTGCAGCCAGACCCTCTTGAAACATTTTGGGGTCAACCCCCCATGATGTTACAACTGCAACACACCACTCATCCACATTGTCACCAGTGACAAAGTGGGTCATATTTGGACAGTCAGGGCAAGAGCAAAACCCTGTGCAGGTCAAGCCCACAGAAAGACACTGGCATTTGGTGGCATTGGTGCAGTTTCCATCTTTACAGTAGAGGTGGGTGAGGTCTCTAACTCCTTTAGGTGCTGGTGCCTTTTGGAACATCACAGATTAAATGCAGCCACCTTCTCTGAGCCTCCATCCTCTACCAACTGGGTTCCAGAGAAGAGGTTTGGCCAGGTGGCTGTGACGCCACACTACTGTTTGGTACACGGCTCTCAGCACATGTTGCTGGAAGCCATCTTCTGTTGGGGGTAGATTTGCTGCTGACACCTCAGCTCATCCAGGTTGGTGCTAGGATGCCCATCTTGGTGCCTCTTCTTTGTCTTTCAAGATCTTTGATTGAGTGTTGGTGGTAATATCTATCAAAAACTATAACGACACAGCTGTGACCTTCTTTTCCCATTAAAGTTGCGATCTTTTTCCAGACACACTCACCCAGGTCATTGAACGTTTGAAAGGCTGAATCATTGAGCATTTGAAGAAGATCCATGCCATCAATGATATATGCTGATGGTTCTTTTACACTTGGCAGCTGCTGTTGTCTTCTTTATGCTTCCATCATCAAAAAACAAAGAGGGTGGGACAAAATCATGTTTAATCTGAGATACGAGATTTTTATGACTTGGGAGCGGGGAGATACGAGGTTATGCACTCATTGATAAGAATGATACAGACACAGACGTCGCTGCTGCCAGCAGTGTTCATCAAAGTCTGCGGTCGTGTCGGGCCTTTTGACAAGAGATAAGGCTTTAAGGGGTAACTAAACCCCTGGTCAGAGCCTGACTCCACCCACTGGCAATATTTGAAAAATGCTGAAAAGTGGGCAGAGCACAGCGGAGATAGAGGGGACAAACCAAGGGCAGGGCTGAGCCGGTGGGGCGTGAACCTGAGACCCTCAGTGACAGATTAATTGACAGCTGCTGTTAGAGTCGCTAAAATGGAGAGTGACTCTAGTGACGCAAGTAGTTTTGCAACAGAGCGTTCATTTGAAGAAGAGGACTTTTCTCCCCCACCTTCACCTGAAGTGGAGGATGTCGAGGTGTCTGAGGACACAGGGCCAGGGCCTGAGCCATATCAATTCAAGCCACTGGCTCAAACTGCGGTCTTAACTCCCGGATTCTGATAGGCATCCGATGATGCTAGCGAAGCAGCCGTGCAAGAGAGAATGGGGCCAGTCTCCGAGTAAGGCACTGCGTCGCTTTTCAGCGTGAGCTGTGTGGAGCATTACAGCTGTGTGGAGCATTACCGAAGCATTACAGCTATGGATTTTTAACAAAACAAGCCTACTCAAATGTATCTAACCTAACGATTTTCATTCGTTATTGTAAGAAATGAAAAAGAGTTATGCAAAGATAGGCTTACTTGGCGCCAGTAGACAGACCTTTTTTCTCCCATAAATAAAACCTGTTGGCCTACTTGGGGCATTTTACATGCACAGTGCCAACTTTGAGTCAGTAAAATAATAATAAAAACAATAATTTAATGCTGGTATCCAAAACATTTAATTCAATACAAGTAGAATTAGAAATTAGATACATTTTAAAACTTCAATGCACATGTATAATAAGCCTAGTAATAATAACCCTAGTACTATCGATCATAACATACTTCTACTGAGACTGGAAAACTGGGTTGGGCTTTCTGGGATGGTACTCAAATGGTTCAGGTCATACTTAGAAGGGAGAGGCTATTATGTGAGTCTAGGAGAGCATAAGTCTTAGTGGACGTCCATGATATGTGGAGTGCCACAAGCGTCAATTCTTGCACCGCTCTTGTTTAGCCTGTATATGCTTCCACTAAGTCAAATAATGAGAAAGAACCAAATTGCCTATCACAGATATGCTGATGATACCCAAATTTACCTAGCCATATCTCCAAATTACTACAGCCCAATAGGAGGATCTTTGATGACATCTTTGTACGCATACGCGAGTGGTTGTGTGGCAACAAAACAAACAGTATGGCAGGCTGTAAAGACGCAACGAGCACTTTCAAGTGAGTTAAGGCCCGTTCACACCAAGCACGATAACTATAAAGATAACTATAAAGATAACGATATTAGCGTCCACACCAGCGAACGATATTGTCTGTGTATTTGAAGCGGACGCGGCACGTCTGCTGCTTTAAATTCTCGAGCTCATTACAGCAGGATTGATTCTGATTGGTTGGCAATGTTTTATCGTTCATCAGGTGGAAAAATCGTTCTGAAAGTGATTCCAACGATATCGTTTCTTTATCGTTATAGTTATGGTGTGGACTCTGATATTCTTTAATATTGAGAACGATTTTTAGAACTATATCTTTATCGTTATCTTTATAGTTATCGTGCTTGGTGTGAACGGGCCTTTAGCGGGCAAAATCCTCAATATATAAGCACTTTAACATCTGAAGACCGGAGGAGGTTTGGAGAGAAGCTCAAAATTTGTATTGGTGACAAAATCGAAGCTATTCAAAGCCCATATGAGATCTGGGATGACAAAAAACGTTGGTCCGACTCGCCCGTGTCTTGGCCACGAATCTGCTGGGGAGACATTTATTCTTATTTAATAGAAACCCCTGGACCCTTTACTCATGAAAGATTAAAGGCTTTCAAAAGTCTGAAGGCCTATGATTATTTTGTTTCTTGAACAGTTGGGCCAGTCTTTTCTGCCAAGCAGAAAGCAGTGATCGTGCTAAAAGCAGAGGTTAGACCTGGCCAAGCAGAGTCACAGCATGATTCGCATCTCCCGTGGGTGTTCGACAAAGAGAACGGCGAAATAATCACTGCTCACTGCGACTGCAAATCCGGGTAAGTCTTCATTGATCAGTGTTCTTATTTACTTATTTATTTACTGAAAATGTAGTGACTGTTGTACCAATTCAATTGTTTTCAGTGTGAGACTTTCAATGGCGTCTGTACTAATGGTGAAAAATTGTATATCACAGCTTACACATTTCTCCTTCTTTCAAATCCAGTCTTGGAGAAACATGCAGTCGTGTAGCAGCTTTAATGTTTAAAGTAGAAGCAGCTGTCAGGATAGGACTTACAAATGTTGCATGTACTAGTGAGGCTTGCAGCAAAGCAGAGCTACAGAATGATGTGAGGAACATAGTCTGGGTGCTGTGGATTGCGGTTTGGGACACCTGAATCAGAAAGCGAAAACATATGACTCGGTTGATTTGACTCAGTTTTATTTATTGTTATTCAATCTTCTATAAATACATAGTCACTAAGACTTACCATGAACAAAATGTGCCTCACAAACTCGTTCAGAAGCTGCAGGCTTTCTTCGGAACGTCCAGGTTCAATCAATTGCACGCAACCATTTCTTTCATTTTTCTCTATCCTTTTCGGAGGGAATTCGAAAAAACTTTTTATCAGGCCCCCAACTAACCGTACAATCGACCACACAGCAAGAGTGAACCATCCTCTTCTCTAAATCCTCCTCCAAACGTGCAAAACAATCAAATTACAGGTATCTAGCGGTGTTTCCTGCCACACGATTCCCATGATGCAACGCGACAAACATAAACAATGACGTCACAAAAGATCCGCCTATTGACTCCCTCTGCCAATGCATTGATAAAATTAATAGTTGGATGTGCCAGAGCTTTCTTCAGCTAAACAAGGAAAAAACTGAAGTCATTGCATTTGGAAACAAACATGAAGTGTTCAAGGTGAATGCATACCTTGACTCTAGGGGTCAAACAACTAAAAATCATGTCAGGAATCTTGGTGTGATTCTGGAGACCGGTCTGAGTTTCAGTAGTCATGTCAAAGCAGTAGCTAAATCAGCATACTATCATCTCAAAAACATTGCAAGAATTAGAGGTTTTGTTTCCAGCCAAGACATGGAGAAACTTGTTCATGCCTTTATCACCAGCAGGGTGGACTATTGTAATGGGCTCCTCACCGGCCTTCCCAAAAAGACCATTAGACAGCTGCAGCTCATCCAGAACACTGCTGCCAGGATTCTGACTAGAACCAGAAAATCGGAGCATATCACACCAGTCCTCAGGTCCTTACACTGGCTTCCAGTTACATTTAGGATTGATTTTAAAGTACTTTTACTCGTATATAAGTCACTAAATGGACTAGGACTGAAATATATTGCAGATATGTTCACTGAATATAAACCTAACAGAGCACTCAGATCACTAGGATCAAGTCAGTTAGAAATACCAAGGGTTCACACAAAACAAGGGTTTAGTATAGTATACTGTGCCTTATGAAATGTATTATTAGTAAATGTATCATAAATATAGATCAGCACTTACCTAATGTAAGTTACTTTGCAGTAACCATGAATTTGTCAACATTCTTCTCACCACTGATAATGTGATTTGGACTTGAGGCTATTTTGTCCAGTGTTCTTTCATTTTGGCCACCTCATACATTGAGTGACAGAACACTTCTCTTTTATTATATATTTACATATTAATAATTTAAGTTGTGTTGTGTGAAGTTAAGTTATAGTTTTATTAAAAAGTTCAAACTCCTGGTCTCCTGTTTGTGCTATGGTAAGGTGTTATCTTTCGATTTCCATATAGTACAAGGTGCCATATTAAATATTTTTTGATGTCTCTTATATTTGAATTTCTCAACATTCTCCTCACCACTGATAATGAATGGGTTTGGACTCAATTATGTCAGTGTTCCATTTTCATTCATTTTGGACACCTCATACATTGAGTGACAGAACACTTCTCTTTTATCATATATTTACATATTTGGTATTGCTGGATTCAGCACAACCCCACCTTTCCAACAAGCCATCATATGTGTTTCTTTGATAATGCCAGGCAAAGCAAGCACAAAGTAAATGAAAACATTCTGCATAGATATTAAATTTGTGCATGTCCGCTTATTTTAGATATGTGTTTACATGTGTCTATTTATTCCATACATCAAGATATTCACATCCAGTCTTTTCTAGTAGTTAAATCAACTTCCTGACTACAAACATGTCAAGTTTCAAAGCTCTCAGAGCTTGTGTGATTGATCTGCATTAGTTTATATGCCTTAACTCCCATACGGACAGGCTATATTTTAGTCCTTTATTGGTTTTGTGGTGTATAACAATATCTGTTAATTTAACAATCTTAGCAGTAAAATATTTTTAGCCAAGAATCCATTTCATATATGGGAGACCTTAGAGATGAAGAAAAACATTGTTGGGTTTAGTTCTACCTCCGGTAGGGGTATCTCGAAAACTAAAGCACTTTTTGACCATTTGTCACTAGCCTAGTTAGTTGGGCTACAGAAATCACTACTGAAGCCTGAATAAAGTCTGCTGGTTGGATGTCTCATCCTGCTTTACACAGATGGACTTTTTAAATAAATTTTATATGCATTCTTATTATGCAAATTATTATTTATATATTTCTTGGTTGATTTGACAGTGTTGGGAAGCAGATGCTCTAATTTATGCTACTTGCTAATAGCCCATTTGAAGCACTTGTCCCTGGTTAGGCTTATATATATAATTGGCTTATATATATATATATATATATATATATATATATATATATATATATATATATATATATATATATATATATAATGTAGGAGAGAGTTTATTGTGATTTTCTAGTGTGTGCTGTGAATGTTCACCTAGCCATTGTTTTAAAATCTGTTTATTTTTTTCAAAAGATTTTAATTTTTTGTTGAGCCGTGCCACCATGTTAGTGCCCATCTTCACCCTTAAACTGAACCATAAAATTAACCCTCGCATGGTTGCCATTGGAAAATATGATGGGATACACCCATGCCTCACAGCCGCCACGCAAGCAGGGAAGGTAAGTTCTGAAAATGTTATATATATATATATATATATATATATATATATATATATATATATATATAGTTGTGAAATATAAACTAATAATTGTCAATACAAAAATTCAGAGATACATAAATCAAAATCTTTTTTTTTTTCGTGGCCAAAACAAGCTTCCATAGTGTCTTCTACATATTTATCTATTTGTGTGTTTCCATACATTATTATCAAGTCTAACTTCTAAACCTATGCAGGTTTTTATCCATAACCCTCACACTCGAGGCCAGAGGCCAGCAGCCCAGCGGCTGAGTCAGAGTACCCAGGACTCAGATATCTCACTCCTCAATATCAACCAGGCTGTGAGCTGTCTGACGGCTGGTACTCTGGGGCCCAAAACCACAGGACACACGCTACTCGTTGGCTCTCAAACCAACCTGTTGGCCTACGACGTTCATGACAACACTGACATCTTCTACAAGGAGGTAAGGCAAAGTTGATATGGCACGTCTCATATACAGTATACAGATACGTTTTTTTTATATGAAATCCTAAATTTAGAGTGGATTTCTTGGGTTACTTATCTCAGGAAATTAATAGATAGATTATATTTATGAGTGGTTCTTATCCAAGTAAGACTGAAGAAATGTTTGTTACATGCTTATTGTGTAACAGGTGACTGATGGGGCCAATGCCATTGTTCTGGGAAAACTAGGAGATATCCAGTCCCCCCTCGCCATCATTGGAGGAAATTGTGCTCTGCAAGGTTTTGACTTTGAGGGAAATGACCAGTTCTGGACAGTACGATCACTATACTTTCTGTTTTCAAAACATATTTGAAAAAAAAAGGATATTCATAGATATAACTTTTTTTTTTTTAAAGGTCACTGGGGATAATGTGCGATCACTTGTGCTTTGTGACTTCACTGCAGACGGCAAGAATGAAGTTAGGCATCATACTTTTCGCCTTTACTTAATAATGACAAAATACCTTTGTTTTGATTTTAAAATGCTGCTTTTATAAATTCACCTTTATATTTACATCACGTCTTTTCCAGCTTCTTGTTGGTTCAGAGGACTTTGACATCAGGGTGTTTAGAGAGGACGAACTAGTGACTGAAATGGCAGAAAATGAGGTATGGGTTATGAAAATAATCTGAGACAGAAGTTGGTTAATAATTGGGCCATTTTGGGGATTTTTTTTTTCTTATTTACAATTGTTACTTTCTGTTCCTTTCAGACAGTCACGTCCCTTTGTCACATGCACGGCAGCAGGTTTGGTTATGCTCTGGCCAATGGGACAGTCGGAGTGTATGACCGCACTGCCCGCTACTGGAGGATCAAGGTAGCTCATAGTGGTCCTTTCAAACTAAACCTAATATTATTTATTTTCTTCATTTTCATTGTGAGAGTTCTTGTAATTATGCTTTAAAACTCAGAAAATTAAAAGAAAAATCTAGGCGAGCATGATTATGCATAAACATAAATGAGTCAAAAATAAATTATATTCATATATTTTCTATTTTTCTCACAGTCTAAAAATCACGCTATGAGTATCCATGCCTTCGATCTTAACGCTGATGGTGTTGTTGAGCTCATTACTGGGTGGTCCAATGGAAAGGTCAGTCTTTTAGCATTGACACTCATATTTTCCTCTAAAAGGTTTTTGCAATACTGATCAAATGAGACGCTTCCCTGTCTAGATTGATGCTCGCAGTGATCGCACTGGTGAGGTGATCTTCAAGGATAATTTCTCATCCTCTGTGGCTGGGGTTGTTGAGGGAGACTACCGCATGGATGGACAGATCCAGCTTATATGCACCTCTGTGGAGGGCGAAGGTAAGGTGACAGAACTTAATCGTAAATGCATTTTGTCTTTGAAAATTGGCTCATCAAATGTACGTGTCATCCCACAGTACGTGGCTATCTGCCTGCAAGTAAGGAGATGAAGGGAAACCTAATGGATGCAAGTGTAGAACAAGACCTGATCAGGGAGCTGAGCCAACGTAAACAGAACTTGATGCTGGAATTACGAAACTATGAGGAAAATGCTAAGGTTATAACTGCTATAGTTAAAACATTTTGAATGGACATTGATGTTCCAGAGGCAGTTTTTGGTCAGTGAGATATGTTTGATTTAGGCTCTTCCTGGTGTTTCTGAGGGGGAATCTAAGATGGGAGTAATTCCAGCCAACACGCAGCTCCAGACAGCCTTGTCTGTACGAAGAGCTACAGAGAGCCAGAGAGCACACATAGAGCTCAACATCTCCACTCCAAATGGTACGGTTAAACCAACTTACTATCCAACACTATTCCCCCGCGCACTACAACTGATCTAATATAGTTTTTTAAATAAAAATGTATAGGCTATTCTAACCATGATTGAACTAAAATAAGGCAACAATTAACTTAACATAGTCAAAATATGACTAAAACAAGGAAACACATGTAAAAATATAATGACCAAGATTTCACACAAGTGAGGGAACAAATCAATAAAACATGGACACAATTTAACCGAAATGAGGAAACCGATTAGTCCAGTATGTCCACGGATTGAAATAAATGAATGAAATCTTAATTAATCATCACAGTATTTATGTCATGTGCTCCATAGACATAAAGCTTTAAATGATAGTGACATTTTTCTGTGCTGCCCTCCAGAAACCATCATTAGGGCCGTGCTGATATTTGCTGAAGGGATTTTTGAAGGCGAGAGTCATGTGGTTCATCCAAGTGCTCAAAATCTCTCCGGCTGTGTCCGTGTCCCCATCATTCCTCCAAAAGACATTCCAGTGGACCTTCACATTAAAGCCTTTGTGGGAGGGAAGACAAGGTACACACGTGGACTCATCATGATGATTGACATACTTCATTATATGGATAACATTTGGAGGATTCATTCTATGTCCAAACATGCTTGAAAATCAGCGGTTACTTTAAGTTTAAGATGAAGGTATCATAAATCGCTTCTCCTTTTTCTCTCTTCTTCCCCATTTACTACAGTACACAGTTCCACGTGTTTGAGATCACACGTCAGCTGCCTCGCTTCTCTATGTATGACCTTAACGTTGACCCCTCAGCCGTGCAACCCACAGGAAAAGTCACATTCAGTATCAATGACAGACCACAGAGGGTAAAAGGACACACTCATAATGGAACTGTGTTGCATGACATCACAAAAAAACAACAACTGTATATTGAATATGAGGCATATGTCTATGTCTGCAGGTGGTTATGTGGCTAAACCAGAACTTTCTGCTGGCCGAGGGCATAGACAGTCCAGATATTATATTCACTGCACTACGTGGAGGAGGTCTACTGAAAATCAACATGCAGCCTAGTGGAGAGGTACATTTAATGTGTGTGTGTGTGTGTGTGTGTGTGTGTGTATCTGTGAGCTCATTTCTCTTCATTTCTCACAAATCTCTTAACTTATTTTTGCCTCATCAGATCACCCTGAGAACAGATGACATTGATCTTGCAGGAGATCTGGTCCAGTCGCTTGCCTCTTTTCTGGCTATAGAAGACTTACAGGCTGATGCTGACTTTCCTATCTACTTCAAAGAGCTACGTGCCACTCTCATTGAGGTTAGAAATAGCAGCATCTTCATAAAGATTTAAAAAAAAAAAAAAACACTCTGTAAATAACCTTTTTGTTCAAATTAGGTGGATGAGTTTCACTCGGTGCATCAAAAGCTCACAGCAGCAATGGCAGATCATTCCAACTACATAAGAAACATGCTGGTGCAGGCAGAAGATGCCAGACTCATGGGTGATTGGTAAGCATCCTTAGATTGATTAATCAGTCCTCTCGCTTTCTCAGACGAATGTACACACATAAATTATACTGTTTTTTTTAGGAGAAACATGAAGAAACGCTACATTGAGCTTTATGACCTCAACAGAGATCTGATTAATGAATATAAAATCAGATCTAATAATCACAACGCCCTTCTTGCCCGACTAAAATCAGTTAACCAGGCCATACAAAGGGCAGGGAGACTGAGAGGTGAGCGGATTTTTCTAAGAAAAACACATCTGTGGTATTCATAGATTTCATATCACTCCATATCGGGACACGCTTTCCTGTGCTGTCTGTTATTTGTGCCAAATTTATTATATATTATCTATTTTTCAGTGGGAAAACCCAAAACTCAGGTTATCGCTGCCTGTCGGGATGCCATCAAGAACAACAACATCAATGCTCTTTTCAAGATCATGAAAGCAGGGACTGCCTCGTCCTGAGAAAATGACCTTCAAGCACAAAAGTCTGGAATATCAGACCACAGAGACCTCAAAACTGTCTTGACGTGCCCAGTATCCTTGTGGGAAATGAAAAAGGACTGCATGAGGGGATATATTTGGATTCCAGCCCTCATCTAACAGCAGTTTTGTGTTAAAGGAAAATAACTGGCCTGGTCTGTCAGTACTGTATAATCTTAAATTGATAGCCAAAAATACTGTAATTTGTGTACCAAGGCAGTGTGTGTGTGTGGGTAAAACTTGCTTGCTATTTTATCTGTATACAAGCAACTTCTGAATTAAATTATTATATAAATGTGTCTGTTTTCTTCCTCTGTGCTATCTTAGCATTGAAGCTGAAGTTAGTTTGTTTTCCATTACGGAGAACAGAAATGCGCAGCTATGGGACACGAGTCTACCAAATTTATAATTCTGGTGCGCGTTCCCGATCCCCTGTCCTCGCTCCCAAAAGCGTCTCCAGTTGCTGCGCTGGCATCTGGCGCGCGAGCGCATCAAACAATCTCGGAGGCGTCACGTGATCAACGAAAGAACTATTCTTTGAAAATGTGCATTTAGAAAAGTCCAGCGCTTATGACTGCTCTACAAATCCACCAAACATGGCTGATATGAAGAAAGGTTATGTATTTAGTAATGTAGCGCCTTTCAGCGAGCTGGAAAAGCTTTTCTGAAACATGCACACGCAATAGTGGATTGCAGCAGCTTTAATAGTGGAAGCAGATGTTTGGATCTGGTTGCATTCCTGTCTTGTCATTGCTCTGCTGGTACACCTTCAACTGGGTAAGTCTTGTAAATGAAAGAATGAGACTTTTTAAGACAGTTCTAAACGAGACTGAACACAAACATGTAATGCAAAATGAATGCACTTGAAAAAAACAAAAGCATGCGCTCTTTCATAACTGTATGCATGTTCATTTATTTGAAGTAGCCAAAAAGATTTTACCCAAAAGTGCACCCAAAAGTGTAATTATTTGTTTAAAGTTTAAATTTTAAATGTTTGAATTACACAAAATTGCATAAAATATGTTAATGTGGAGCCTCGTTTGTTTTTGAATGAATCTTTTAAGCGAACCATGCACAGATTCCTAAGAGTCGATGTTTTGAGTTTCGAGGCTCAAATAATGACCAATGTCGTTTGAACTGAACCAGATTTTGTTCATTCAAAGCGTGATGAAAGTCAGTTATAGAGCAATGCAGTACATGTGTTTATGTGTTGTAATTTATGTGTAAATAATGCTTTAAACTGTTTCAGGGGTGTTTTAGAATATTTATAGACAGGCAATTCTACTATGGTCTTTGGTCTTTTCTAGCGAATCGAATGACGATTCCATGACTCGACAAAAAAAGAAACTCGCCGCCTACTTGCGTGACGATGTTAATTTACAGAATGGAACGAATCAGAATTTCCAAGAGCAGTCTTTATCCTTAGACTGCAGTACAAATGTCTGACAAACTTAAAGGGATACATTTCAAAATAGCCTCTTACAATACTCGGAATCCCTCTAGATCATTTAGGAGAGTATTTGAGGAATGAAGCATTAAACATAAAGAGGTATTTTGTGATTGAACTTTGTTGTGATAGGCTTCATTTTAAAACTGACTGAGAACTTTGGAAGCAACCTTTCTGTGGATTTCACACATGCAAGAGACACCAGTTTAAGCTCTTTCAACAGTATCAAAAATGATTTTACTTTGAAGTGTCAGAAAATAATTGTAAGTTTATCACAGATGTCAGATGTGAATCCTTTGATAAATTGTTTGCATATCCTGTTTCACAGAAGTATGCGGTCCTGGCTTTATATGGAGCATAACTTTGGTCAAGTAATATCCTGTTTCTCCTGTTGTTTCGTGACATCCAGGATGACTGTGGTAAGTCTCACACACACATATCTTACACTAAAGAAAACTGACTTTAATGACTGCAAATTTTATTTAAAAATATACATTTTAAGGTTTTATTTTTAGGAGGAAAAACTAATGCTGTTCATTTATTTTGTACAGAATTTACTATGACTGTGAGAAAATCCAAATACTTTGGGAAGAGTATGAGACTTCAACAGAATTTCTTTGGAAGAATAACACTGAAACCTGTCACACCATGAGAAGGGTCTATATAAAGGGAGATGTTCTTTGTTCCTTGATTCTGCTGGTGCTTCTGTTAATGCTGTTATATGCACATCAAAGAATAACGCCTGTATGGGGGACTTTGCACATTGAACAGGGGTCCACCTGGTCGAGACCCCTTCTCAGTGGAGCATCGATGGGACATCAAACAAAGCCAGACCCTTCAAAATATCCAGTCATACCTCCTTGCAAACCTGAGGTTCAGATCAAGCCTAAAGCACAAGGACAATCAAAGATAAAATCTCAAAAAGCACGTAGCAAAGCAAAGTCTAAATTTCACCAGCCCTCAACAACAGCAAGTCTGCAACCAACACATGCTTCCTTTGATTTTGACGATTACCTTCAAAAGAAAGACCAACGGGACTTCAAACTGCTAATTGATCAACCAACAAAGTGTTCTGGACCACAAGGAGCCCCTTACATGCTGATCGCCATAAAATCAGTAGCAATGGACTTCGACAAACGTCAGGTTGTTCGACGCACATGGGGACAAGAAGCTGAGTCCCAGAAAAACATGAATGTCAAGAGGGTTTTTCTTCTTGGTGTGCCCCAAAATCAAACAGCGCTTCCATTATGGGACAAACTGTTGGAATACGAAAGTCTGACTTTTAGCGATATCCTCCTATGGGACTTTGAAGACACTTTCTTCAACTTGACACTAAAAGAAATCCACTTCCTACAATGGATCAATGTGAGCTGTCCCAAAGTGAAGTTTATTTTTAAGGGTGATGCAGATGTTTATGTGAACATTGACAATATCCTGGAGATGCTTGAGGGTCAAGAGATCAGTAAGGATCTTTTTGTTGGCGACATCATCGTCAATGCCAAACCAATACGCAGACGCAACAGTAAGTACTTTGTCCCAGAGTTTATTTATGGCCAAGGGATCTACCCATCTTATGCGGGTGGAGGCGGCTTTGTCATGTCAGGACATACCGCACTGAAGCTCCACCTCGCCTGCCAAGAGGTGGAACTCTTCCCCATTGATGATGTGTTCCTAGGCATGTGTCTACTGAGGATCAGCCTTCAGCCGACTCGTCACGAGGGCTTCCGCACCTTTGGAATCATAAGACCGTCTGCTGCACCCCACCTCCAGGTCTTCGACCCCTGCTTCTACAGAGAGCTGATGGTGGTGCACAGCTTGACGGTCCCACAGATCTGGCTCATGTGGAACCTTCTTCATGACCCTAACCTTCAGTGTCATCGCAGTCAGGATCCCACCGTTTTTCCCTTTCAGTGGAGCAACAAGATTGGGAAGACGGATGAGAATAAGGCAAAGGAGAAGCTTAGGAACAACGACTATGGGATGAAAGTGTTTGTGGAACATTAAAGATAATGAATGTACCTTGAAAATAAAACATCAAACCATGGCTGTGAGAAAATCCCTTCACCTCATTTTGATATAGTTAAATCATGGCCTTGTTTAAACTAAATTGAGGTTAGTACAAAATGGCCACATTTTCACTAAAACGAAATAACAATTAATCACAAATTATTAAGCTGTGGGAACAAATTCTTAAATTGTAACTACGTTTTATTCAGTTGTTCCTTTATTTTAGTTCAATCGTGACCTCAGTTTAACAATAACAATGAGGCAATGGATTAGTACAACTTGGCCATGATTTATCTAAAATCAAGGAATGAGTTGTTGGAACTATTTCTTTATTCATGGCCAAAATATATAGTTTTTCCCTGCATATCTTATGCGGACTTCCTTATATGATTAAAGACTGCTCTTTTCTATACAAAGTGTTGTCTAATGGTCCTTAATGGCCATACTCTAAAAAGTGATTTGTTTATCACCTCTTATGCTATATTCCATGTTATTTGAAGCAATAAAGTAGCTTTGTGTGAGACGTTTAAGATCTCCTTCAAGCCGGAAATTGGAAGTGATCTGTGTTAACACACGCAATAGCTGAATGTATATGAACATTTCAGGTTTGGAACAGCATGAAGATGAGTAAATGATTATTTTAGGGTGAACTATCCATCTAAAAGAAAAATGCAAAATGAAAGAAAAATAAAACTTGCAAAAGTTCTGTAGATGGTTCTTTAAAAATTTACAAATAGTTTCACAGCTGTATCATTCACACAAACTATTCCTCTGTTACTGTAGACTTCAGCAAAATGATAAAGATGTTGTTGTATAATAATCACAAGGGAATCTGAAACATTTTGTGTGCATGTTATGTTTATATTCTCATGCAAAAAAGTATTGGGTTATGTGTCATAGAACAGACTATTACTGTATATACTCTTCATTAGAAAAATGGCACTATTTTCAAACTGAACCATTTTTCTTTGATTATTGTGCTGTATTGTTTTGGATGATCTGCTGTCTTTTGGATTTAGATTAAACTGAATTAAATGATTGAATTTAGTAAGTAGCCTGCTGTGAACATGAACATACTACTACACTTTGAGCTTGTTTTAAAGTGAATAAAAATGTTTTTAACAAAAGACAAAGGATGCATCCATTCTTTCCCTCCGTATTTATTACATCCATTCTTTAAATATATTTCTGAACACACTGTAACAGTTTTAATGAACAAAATGCAAAATTAGCAGTTAAAAAAATGAATAATGCTTTCAGTAGATTCAACGAGGAAACTAAAATCCAATGGTCACAGCATTGTTGCACCATTCTGAGCTATTGACAAACATATACCAGACCTTTCTGATTTATTATCCATCAACACAACGATTATTGCTTTAAAAATGAAAATAGAAACAACAAAAATGGCTGATAATGTTGATCTTTCATGTACATGTTCCTTAAATCTACAGAGGTAAAAATATATGAGATACAAAACACCACATTGCAATCAATTTAGATACTTTTTTTTAATCGTGGATAAATCCCATTTCCAGAAATTGATTAAATGTACTGAATCCACAAAAAATAATCACTTTGGAGGATGGGAAAGAACATACAATATAGAGGGATACAATACATAGCATTAATATGCGCATTACACTGTACGGAGTTTGTCCATTTCTAATTACAATCCTCAGGACGATCATTCATTCATTCATTCCAATGCAAAAATAGGATGAAGAAGTCTGAAGAAGAAACAATATAGCCAAAACCCATATGATGAAAATTAAGCATTCATTTGCTCCTGGCATTAAAATAAAAGACATCCACCTGAGATTGGGCAGGCAATCGGCCCATCAGACCACACTCCTCCTGTAGTAAAACTCCCAAAATGACACTAAAACAGCAGTTGTGTTATTCCTTATTGACAACGGAGGTTCCAAATGTGCATTTTAAATCTGATCCTCAGTCCTAAACAGTTTTAAAATCTAACCATATTAAACTCATTAAAGTGGAACTTCACACCGTTTTCGAAAAGTACAAGGTTGAATTTTGATGGAAACACCACAACCACTTAGTGAACCTAAAATCATGAAGGACCATCTACAAGTTCTAATATATTTTTAACTCATGACAGTATTTTTCATATGCTGCATTTTGAACAGATTAAACTATGGAAGCTTATTTCCACCATGGAATAAAACTAAAAATAAAAAGGTAATATCTACAATTTTGAACTTTTTTTATACAAATTGTGTTTATCTCTCACAATTCTAACTTTTCTCCTCAAGTTATAAACTATAACTGCAATCTTGCAATTGACTTTTTCATAGAATTGTCAGGAAAAAGTGAAAATTGTGAAATTAAAATGTCACAGTTTTTATTGTGTTTCCATGGCGGAAACAAACTTGCATAGCCTTTCATGAGCTCAATACTCAACCAGTCTGTATTCAGGTACGACTTTCAAAACAAAAGATCTGTAACTATCAATTAAGTTTTACATGCTCAGACATACACAAAGCAGTTTTTCAAACAATTTCATTTACAGAGAAAACGTCAAGACAGGCTCGGTGGGAGATGAGGCACAATGTTAATAGAATCTTCCTTTTAAATGACCAAAAGCTAAGGGTAAAATATATTAAAAACACCACTGACAGCCTTCCAGCGCAGTTAATGTAACAGAAAGCTAAAAATGCCCGAATTAGCCTGAACCACACACTGCAGAAGCCTGAAGGGAGGTGGGAATGACCCCAGCGAACGCAAACTTGCTCTGGGGGGCCTCGCTGCCAGGCCGCACAACAGTTAGAGGTGAACAAACCATCTACTAAAGTTAAAATGCTCTAGTCATCATTGTGAAATCCTCCTGAAAGTGGTCAAATGTAGGTGACTTCATTCAGGACAACAGTAGAGGGAAGCTGCTATAGTGTCCCTTCAAGGGCTGGCAAAGAAAACCAGAAACTCTCAGTATGTTAGCAGTGTAGGGGAGTTCCAGATGTCAGCTGATCTGATACAGTACCATTAGGCTGATGAAACAATTAAAATGGTGTACGTTATTTACAGATCTGTACAGACATGGACATGGCTACAGACAACATCATGTCTACTTACCAATCAATCGATTGGGCCACTATGCTAAAGACTATTCAGGGACTGTATGGATCAAATCAAAAGGGAATGTTCTTATGATGTAAATTTAAAACGACAGAGAGCTAACCATTGTTTCTTCTTTGGCTAACGTTTTGGCAATCAGGCGACAGAAGACAATTCTGCAGTTAAGACTTTAAGATACTGAATAAGGTAGAAGAAATTCACATCTTTGTACTGTGGACTAGAAAAAAGACGCAAACAAAATTGACGGCATTCAGCGGGAAGGAGAAACAGCGATGGGTGGATGGCTTTTCTCGCTAATAGCTTTGAAATCCAGATTGCACGTCGTCGTTCCCTCCCCCGTTGACCTTTCCCTCAGAGACTCGGCAATTAAAACGTTCCTCAGTGGACAGGAGACAATTATCAAGTAAATTAGGTGTATTTTAGTGCAAATGTTCAAAACGAATGCGCTCACGAACAACAGAACAATAACAGAATCAACCATAATAAAGCCGATGTACGCTATTGAAATGGGAGGTAATCTGTGCTGCTGACTTGGTATGAAATACGTTTATGAATCGTTATGTGTGTATGGGAGCCTGCTCATGTGCCACAAAAACATTTTCACAGCACTGGATCCATACTGTGCAAGCTTGTGCTTGGAACCTCGCGTAAATGCAAACAAAACACTCTCGTCATTGAATTTTGCGGCGAAAGTTTGTCCTCATTTGACTTTGATCTCATCCTTTGCTTGTTGGAAATAGAATTCATGTGCGTTTTTGTTAAAGTGTTTACCATGCAGAGGAGAAATCGCTTCACTGTTTGCCCTTTGGTGCATCTGGTATGGAAATTTTAGAAGGTTAACAGATATGCTTGTGTGGATCACTGTGCATCCACAAGTATTATAATGATGCTGCTGATGTTGATGCATGTCTGGGTTAAAGCTTTGGGGGCAAAGCCAGGTTTGTACGGTTATTTAGGTTCATTAGCAGGCTGAGGGCAGCCTCCATGCTATTATCAAAGGAGGAGACCGAATTGAGGCCTCTATTAAAATGTGAAGGGTGGGGGGAAGGGGAGTTCAACTCCAGAGAACTCCCAGCATGTCTTGCTTTAGCTTGTGTGATGGCAGCAGTGAGTGAAGGCACACTCTGCTGTTCAGTTCAGAGGCTCTGCAGGGCTGGATGGGCACGGCTTCCTCAGTGGGTGCTTGGATCAGCACGAGCCAGGCTACTTGGACGAGGAGCTCCATAGAGAGTCACAGAAGCTATGTGGTTATTCTGCATGACCTGCAACCACAAGTGAAATGGCTTTTTAAACAAGTAAGGGCAAAAATATGTTGTTGCAAAGTTATTTTGATTAAAGATTACAAGGGCACATGATTTGAAAATATATGATGTGCATGGATAAATCCATTTATATTAAATACTGCAATATTCCATAAAAAAATAAGGTTCATGGTGACTTTAATAGTGCATGCTTATTTCCCCTATTTTTACATTTAAAATACCTTTGCAGTTATCTAATGCTCTCTAATAAATAATATTATCTTTAACAAATATGAATATCCATTTTTCATATTGTACATTTAGTGTGATGACTAAATTAACTTACAGCAATTAAAATGACAAATTTAATTTTTCAATTATTTATTTTATTTTTAAATGTATTAAAATTAAATGGTTCTAATAGTGGCCATTTATCCGTTACTGGCCATAACATGAAAATAATTATCTGCTAAACTGTATCAGATACACATCCCTAGTAAGAGCACAAACTGATACCAAATCTGACATTGATAGATATTTATTTTTTAAATATATTTATTTTTAAACAGTTTGACTAAGTAAAACAAACTACACACAGTTGATCTAGTCACATACCTCAAATATCATCCGCTGTAGTCCAAAGCAGAATGTGGAACCAAAAGGGTTGGTATTGTTTGCAGATGATGACCTGCAGCAGAGCATAACTAATCAATTACAGTAATCATAATTATGATTATGAACAGGTTTTAATATTCAAAGGTGTCTGTATGCTTCAGTTTGAATGAAACCGTGTGAAAAACTACAGATTTTTTTATTATTATTATTCAGGCAGTGTTGATATTTCTAATAAAATCTTTCATGAATTACAATAAAGCTGAAATAACAATTATAAATTATAAAACTATATTAAATAAAAACTCAAATGAATAAAAATTACAAAAGCACAGCTAACTAAAACATAAATGAAAAAAAAAAATAATATACAAAGAAAAGCTCATTTAAAATATTAATAAATACTATACTTCTACATAAATAATACTAAAATAACATGTGGACAAATTGACCCCCACGGCTCTTACCTGTGGAGCACAACTGGTTTTTCCATGGGGTGTCCTAGCAGCTCCTGAATCTGATCCCACTGAGTGCAAAAGTAAAAAATAATTATTAGTACTCACTTAAAATCTTTTATGAATTATTAATCATATACACCAGTGAATAACACAGTATTAAATGCATATCGTATAAGTTGACTATAAAATAAATGAACTCACTTTGCTGTAGGTGGTCAAAATGCAGTCCTCACTCTGAGCATCTGCCCCATCTGAAACACAATTTAAAGAATAAGAAAAACACAAAACACCACAGAACAGCAATCTAGTCCAGAGAATGTAATATAGACCTTTCTTAATGATGAGAGGAATCTTGAAATCACACCGATGATATCTGAAATGGAAATAAAGGGCAGTCACTCTGATGCTCTCGTGGAATAAGATACTCAAACCACACAGTGCTAAACACCGCAAGCATTATGAAGTGAAAATCAATATTCAATCAATATGTCCAGACTGCAAAACCTACAGAATGAACTCCCCAACAGCCGTGACCAATTGAAATAGATATTCAACCAAATATTTACAATGCTACAATAAATCATCCAATTGAAGCAGATAAACGAGACTCACATGTTGAAGTTGTAATGGCCAGGGTAGTTGGTGTGAAGGACAAATTTTTTGACCAGGTGGGTTGCAGAGTCAAACAGTATATCCTGAAAGATATAGAGAGAAGAATTGCTCAGAGTTTAAGGGTTTATGTAAACTGAAGAAACCAAATCTACACTAACTGCATGTTATGGAGTAATCTGAAGTAATGTAACTAATGGAGTCATTTAAAAAAGATACTCACCACTCCCAGAATATAATAGTTAAAGAAGTAGTCATTACACTTGGATGGGACTTGCTTGTGAGGGGAGGGTGAATGGATCTTCATCTGAGACGTACAAAAAATGAAAAGATATTTCAAGACTAATGGAATAAATGGGAGGGAATGTGGCTTTTCTGATCTTGAGAATAATGTGCCGTGTTTTGTATTAATAGGTTTGGGCATTACCTTATCCTCTGACTTGTAGAAGACCTTATGTGGAGAGCCAAGAGCACTCAAAACATCTTGACAAGAATCTCCAAAGTAGATGTTTCTCTCAACGGCTCGCACTTTAGAATCAGCCAACACTCCCGGGCCACATCCTGAGAAAGTGAACACACAAACAATGTGAAAAAGCAGCATTTCAATCAGTTTATTTGTTTACTATTTCATTTTCTATTATTATTGGATCATTTATAATCTGGATTACAGCACCAAGATTTCACTGTGGACATCAAGGCAGCAGGAAAATTGTCAAAAATTGTAATAAACACACACTGCACTGAAACCTTTAGAATCAGTTTTGATGTTTTTGAAATAAGTCTCATTTTCACCAAGGCTGGATTTATTAAATCAAAATACTGTAAAAACAGTAATATTGGGGAATATTTATAGCTGAATTTTCATCAGCCATTGCTCAAGTCTTCAGTGTCACATGATTTCTTTCTTACTGACCTCAAACCTTGAACAGTAAATAAATATCCTCACAAAATGAATGTTAATAAATTGCTTGTTTTTGAAGACATTTTGTTTATTTTTTATGATAGAAGAAGCTAATTTTCAAAATAATATTATTTATTAACCAACATTGTTGAAATCCTATGTATTTTTCCATCCTAAAATGCATGATTGCATAGTTGCAGTTTATGATTTGCATTTGTTTGTGTTTTTCTCTGCTGTCAACGACCCCTATCATAACAGACCTGCAATCCCTTTTTGGCTCACGGCCCTCCAGCTGGAAAACCCTGAACTCTATAGTTAAACTCTAACACAACACTAATAACCAAAAACATTCAAAAAGAATGGATAATAGAATCTCTATAAACATCTTTGTTAAGATCAATACATCTATGATTATGCCAGCTTTATGGTTTATTATGCTATAGTGATTAAATAAACCTATGCAGTTTGTTTATGTTGGTGATGAATAGCAATCAAACAATACAAATGTTTATTTATCCCAGAAGCACATATTACTAATGCTGATTTGTTAAGCACTGCTTAACTTTGGGAATAACATGTCATGATTTGCCTTTAAACACAGAAGCTTGCCAGAAAACAACTGTTGCTCTCATCAACATACTTAAAATGAATTTAGTCATAGGCATGTTTGTTAAAACACTGCATAAGTATGTCTGGCATTAGTTTTATGGATAATACCTGCAGTGAGTAGGCGAAGTTTGAGACCCAGCGGTCCTGCCCCGTCTCTTAACACCTCCACACTCTCTGCATACACATTACCGAGGTAACAGGCCAGAGGCATCACTGGAGCCCTGTGAAGAAATATATAATTTACAATCTTCTCTGCTTGAGGAAATGCAACCCACAGAGTTCTTAACAAATACTTAAACTGAACAATCAAAATTAAAGGCCCAAGGTCTCAGACTAAATGCATATTAATGCGCCCCTGGGCCACATAAAAATTACAAATAGACATAATAAGACAATGTCTTTAAACTTTAGGGTAGGTAAGTAAACACATCAATGCTCAACAGTATGCAGCTGTAATCATTCATTAGTACTTACACCACCTAAAACCCCACAAATATCCAAACACATGCACGGCTCTTACTTGGTTTCTTGAAGGTTGTTTCCAGAGTAAATGTACATCCGCTTGACAGTGGCCCCATGGGGAATCTGCAGGGAGGCCAAGCCATGGGCAAAGTTAGGCTGTTAAGGCAAAACAGCTAGGAGTAGAAGACTGTGTCTGTGCAGGTGTGTCTTTTGGTGAAAAGATGCTCACATCATCACAGTAATGTATTTTAGATAAATGAGTCAGGGTTATTATCACTGTCTAAAACTACTGAACTACTGATCATTTTTGTTCACTGAAACAATGCTAAAATAAAATACAAATATTAGATGAAAAACTTTAACTGAAAATTAGACACATTGAAGTTGAAGTTTAAGCATGTAAAATGAAATTAAACTGAAATTAAATAATTTTACTAAAAATGAACATAATATTACTAGAATTAAACTAAAACAAAAATGTAAAAACTGAGTTAAACTGAAAATATACTAATTAAAGCTAATGAAACATGAATACATTCTAAACATAATAAACTATAATAGTATAGGAATTATTAACATTGTCAATAATTAACTCGTAAGTAATACACACCTAAATTGTATTTATTATTATTTATTTGTACTTTATTTCATTACTAATAAGTATGGTGGTGCTTTATTTTTTGTAACCATTCTACCAACAGTGCATGAATAATTATTATGCAAGTTGATATTCTATAATATTGGATTACAAGCACATTTTACCAATTCCAAACCACATCAATCTTAATAACTACTATTAATTTTGTATTTAATAATTTATAAGTGATATATCATTGTCCATGAAAGCTGGAAGTGAAAAACTAATTATGTTCAGGTGTGCAGAATTCTGAAGCAGATTTAAATTCAGACTGAAAAGTCAAAAATTATTAAATGCCCATAATAAATATTTAAAACTATTGCAATACATTAATTGCAAAGTCAAAACATGACCACTGGACAGCAAAATGGTCATTGGGTCAGCATGGTCCAAAACAAAATAAATAAATAAAAACCTGTGGAGAAGAAAAGACAGCATTTTGTCTCTAGTGTCACCATTTTCCAAAACTGCAATCTACCTCTGGTGCAAGGTGTCAGGTTTTCAGAGACTTTGGTTAGGTAAAGCATCCTAAAAAGGACCCTCATTTAATAAGAATAACATGCTGAAGGTTTGGAATTGGTAAAATATGCTTGAAAAAAATATGAATTTGCATAATAATTATGCATGCACTGTACAGTACTTAGCTTTATATGTCTTTTATTATAAATAAATCAAATATAACAATTAGAATAAGCAACATTTTTTAGGCAGTGAACGGAAAAGTACACACTAACAAAAAAGTTGAAAATACCATGGAAATACCATATTTATACATCATGCCAAATGCAATAAAATGGTTTTACCTGTATTCTTTGACGCTCCATCTAAATACCATTAACATGCTATTATTCAGTAGCATGAACACAGGGAGCAAACCTAGTCTCACCTCATATTTAGGAGCTTCACTCCACGAGTCCAGCTGGAAAGAGAAGGAAAGCCCTCGGAAGTTCAGGTGGAAGAGCTGCTCGGCAGCATTGTAGACTGGACAGAGACAACATGAAGCCCACAATAAATTCACAGACAAAGTAAAAAGGAGTCTGGACATATAACTGACACAGCCAATAAATCTCACCTCCTGGATGAGTAGCACCAAAAGACTGATCAATCTGCTCAATAGTAGGTGCTATTGCCTGAGAGTTAAAATGTACTCCACTGTAATGAACAGAAAAATGCGTCATTTTACAATCCTGTTGCTTACTTCTATATCTATATATCTATATTCTATAATATCTATATTCTATAATATCTTAATCTTAAAAATCTTAATTCTGGGTGAAACACAAATGTAATCCACAACTACTGTAGCTAAACAAGATGACTTACCAGTATTTCAGTTTCACTTTGCTCAAATCGTACACTTCAATTACCTGCAAAAACAACACTGACTCAATGGAGATATATTACCAACCTAGTGTAAGAAATAAACATATTTTAGCCCAAAATCTCTCTCACACACACACACACACACACACACACTTCACCTCTCACCTTCAGTCTCTGATTGCAGGCATCAAACAGCAGTTTAATTCCATCCTGAGTCAAGTTGAGAATGAGGTCGTGGCTGAGTGGCATCTGTTTGAGGGACAGAAACAGGTCAGATTAGGATACAAATAAAGCATATACTTTAGTGTCTTAGATAAAAACCTCACAACATAGACATTCACAGACATAATATGGCAGATCCGTACTTGTTCGCTGTAGAGCACCTGGACATTTTTGATGATTCGGCAGTGTTTCTGTAATATTGAAATGGCCTGGGCCAATGGCATCCCTGGAAACAAATCCAGACAAACAGTTCAGTTCACATTAACATGATGATGTAAGAAGTGGAGTCAAGAGCTGTACAAGGTGTAGTAAAAACATGATAATTACAGGGCATAAAACCCATAATCAATGGGTAAATAACTTGACAATGTTTATAATAAATTATTATTATACTGCACAGTCCAAAAGTTATATATATATATATATATATATATATATATATATATATATATATATGAACGATAAAAACACTGAGTCAAACAAAATCAGTAATATTTTAAAGCGCGCGATGTTGCAATTATCATTAACACATATATAACCAGATAATAAAATCATATTTGTATTTATTTCTCATGTATTTATTTATTATGTAGAAAAGGAAATAAACTGGATAATATCAGTATCAAATGTGATGCAAGAATGCAGTAAAGCTGATTACATTCATCATAATAAGTTAAATATGTTTGTATTTAATTTGAAATATATTTAATATATTGTTATCTTTGAATATCCCTGTATCTGCTCTAGTGAAACAAAACAGAGGAACGAAAAAAAAAACCCAGTGAAACCGGGACTTTTCAGGTCAAGTTAACCTTAAATGTGAACGTGTCACAGAAAACGTGATGCAATTATGAAATCATGATGGCAACTGACTGTTAAATAAATAAGCTCGTTTTCAAATGGTCTAAAATTAGCTATTTCAACACGCAATGTTTACTTCAGCTTTTGATCCGATCTCACACTCACCTAATGCGAATTCCCATTGTTCATTTCCTAAAGATCGCTCAGGAACGACCTCCAGATCCAGCATTGGCGGGGAGAAATTGGGAATATCAACGAGGATCTCTGACTGTGCCAGATCTGAGTCTTCCCTTTCGAAATATCTTGGATAATCCACCGTTAAATCAACAAATCAGTCAAAATGTAACGAAGTAGTATGACTAAAAATCTCCCACACGCTTTAAACACAATTTGAGTGACACAGGACACCCCTGACGTCAGATATGTCAAGATACAAGTGATGCAATCCAGCTATCAACGCATTCCACTGTCACCATGCTTATAAATAACACTATAAAACGAATAACAGATACACACTTATAAAAAGGTCAGTATGACAAAGCTTAATTAAATTAAACAAGTAAACTGTATGTCAGTCACAGCAACCCGATGTCAATAAATGAATAATTTGTTACAGGTTGCTGCTCTTTTATCAACTTCCATAAGCATTAATTAATACAAGACATTATTTATCTTATAACCAATATATAGGCGAACAAATTATATAACTGCTGTATGTTGTAAAAAGAAAAGAAAAACAACAACAAACACTTTGATCTGACCTTTGGCTTGCACCTAAATCACATAAAACACATAAGCTACTAATTATAACATCGAACGAAGAAAATGTCGTGTCCAATCAGATAAATTACATACATTTAGGCTATTTATGGCAACGATCACAGTCCAAGATAAGTCAACATACACACATCAGATTCGCACGAGCCTCGTCTGACGTTGTTTTCTTTCTTTCCGATGATTTAACAGCAAGCAAACAGATCACCACTTATGGCAACCATCTGTTCATAATAACGCGGATTTCTCCGGGTGCCGCCGTTTCGCGTGTTGGAGGTGGCGCAATATTACATGCAGCTTTATTTTCCGGTGTCTCTGACGTTTAAGATTTGCTTAAGATGATAAAGAAAGAGACCCTCCGTGCCAAATGCAACTTCCATCCAAAACACCATGATCAGCTGATAATTCAACTTCCTATGCGAGCGAGATAGCACTTCCTGGCGGCAATTTTCAAAATAAAAGTCAAAGAGAGCGCCCACTGGCGCAGTCCGTAAACAGAACAGACTGCAGACCACAAAAACCCATAGCCAAAAATAACACAAAATAATATAAAATGTAATAATGAAAGTTCGACTCGATAGTTCGATAGTTTCTATGTCGATGGATCATTGACCAGATTTTATGTGACATATTATTAGTTTGGTGCTTAAAGCTAAATATTAATGTCGGAAATACTACATCAGTTGATTTTTGGTCTGCTCAAGGGATTTGTCCAACAGTGACGTATAAAGAGTGAAAGTAAACTTTTTTTTTTAGCTCATCTCACATAACAGGCTAGGAAATACACAAAATACCATATGAATTTGCTTTTAAAAATTAATTACATAATAATTTAATAGAATTTAGTCAGACTTAATTTAGTTACGCCATATTTAAGCTGTGCCAAACACCAAAACGAGGCTTTTAGGTGTCAAGTGTGGAGTGTTTTGAATTCTGCTATTGTTGAACTTATCAATTGTTCAACTGACAGAGGGTATTACAAAAGACTTCCAGCAAACAAAAACTCCATAAAACAATGGCATTGTTACAATGCATACCATTGCGTATACTGTAAAGCCTTTCCCTCACAGCCTTATGTTCATCAGCATAAAATTTTGTGTTGTGTCTATCCCGATTAAGGTCTATTAGGCCTACTGTGTTTGTCACAGAGAAATATAAGGAGTAACTGTTATGGGCAGGGACAAATATCTAACTATTTACTTTTTCTTGTTCATTCCAGCCTAAGGCTAGATCTGACAGCTAAATCAATAAATTGAGCCTGTGGTCACATACAGGAAAAGCCACACCAATGAACACAGTAAAAAGCCACCAGATGGCGTAATTTATTGAAAGCCTGGAGTGAGTGGTGTGTGCTTTCATAACAGTGCAGGTACATTACAGTACAGAGAGACAGGGGTGAATGCCCAGATTAAGCAAACTCTATATTATTATGTATACTCAAAAACATGACATAAAATCTCCTAATGATATCTTCCTCGGGTTCTATAACTTACATTTGTCTGTGTTTCCTGTGAGTAGGCATACTTTGTTCACTTTTGTTCGTCACATGCTCATCTGGTACAAATGTATTATTACACACACATACACACACAAGGATTCATATAAACACAAATTTTTTTATGAATCCTTGTGTGTATGTAATGCATTAAACAAAATTGAAAGAGCCAAACATATTTGTTGGGAAGATGCATAAACAGAGTACACCAACGTTTAAAAGCTGAAGAGTGAGTGGTCTAAGAATTGCACAATATAATATTTGGATTAAAATATATATGTGTATACAGTACATTTAAGATAAGTTTATAGCTTATAGTTTATGATCCTTGTCTTGATCTTATGCCAGTATATGTGCGGTACAGCGTGTGCATGTTCTTTGAGAGTTTGTATATGTAACAAACTATGTTTGTTTATTATGTGAAACATGCTTTTGTGTGTCTGAGCAAACCCCATTTAACCCTGCATTGTCCCATTGGGCCTTTTCCGTAATTAAGTAGCTTTGTAAGTAGTTGTGGATAAAAAGGCCTGGTAAACAAAAACTGTCCAAATAGAATGAAAGATACATTTGTCGGAAAACCCTTTAAAAAAGTATGCAATATATTCACATTTGACACAAAGACACTGTGAATGATTTGCAAAGCTCTGTGAATAATTTGACTTTCTCTGCACCAATAGCCCAGATCAAAACTCCAATTACATTGTTTGTGGAAAAATTGTTGGCCCTGATTTTATTTATTGTGTTTAGTAACAAACCTTGCCAGTCTGTTTCACAGGGGTTTTTGTTTGTTTTTATCCTTCAGATGGGAACATGATGAATAAAACAAAAAGTAAGGAATTTTAACACATGTTCCTAACTGTTAAAAATAACAGAAAAAGCTGTGTCTTCTTATTCAAACAATCTCAAACCACATTTCTGTCCTTGTTTTGAGTTCTGAAGTCAGATTCACTGATGAAAAATTCATGTTGCATGAACACAACTCAAATAAAATGATAATCGTTTTAAAAGCTATCAATAATGAAGTAATATAGTACATTAAAAACAAAGGCAATTTAACTTACTATTATTATAACTTTTGATCAAACACAAAAAGACCAATGCTTTTGTCAGTTAAAAGCTTAAATAAAACAATATTAAAAGTTAAAGAATATGGCAACACATCTGCGGCATTAAACAATGTCTGTATGTTTGAACCTACATTATAATAATGGCATGCTGTCAGTGTGTCTGGATTTTTAGTCTTAAACTTTATGAATAATCATCTTCCGAAGGATAGTACAAACTCAGGAAAAACTTTCAAGTTTATCCACAGAAAACTCCAAATGTGTAATGTAATCACAGGCCAGCTGTGTGCACTTGTAAAGTTGTTATAATCCCTCTCTGTCCTATAAACAGGAAAATACATAATATAAAGCATCATGCGTGCATCCAAATAATACAGTTTATCCTAACGTCCTGCCAAGTTTTCCTTTTTTGGATATCACTGCTCTTTCATCTATTGTTAGCAAACTGATGAATATTTTAAGGAGAAGTTATATACCATTAAAATGGTTTTGTACTAAGCTGTGGTTGCCAGAACTAAATCATTTTAAAAAATCAGTGCACTGCATATATTACAAGCATTAGATGATGCCATTTTCATGTCATTAATATCATCACTAAACTTTTTTTTATAGTTATTGTAAAATGCACTGATAACACAGGTGGATGGTAGAACACAGGATCTGCTAAAGTTAAGAAAAGTGCACACTTATCCCTAAAAAGTGCATATCGGTACCTTAAAGGTACGCATTAGTACAGTACCTAAATGGTACATTTTAGTACTTGAAAGGTTCAATTTAGTACCCGTTGAAAGGATACTGTCCCACAACTCTTTAACCTAGACACACAATGCTAAAATTATCAAATAAATACATAAACAAACAACATAAAACACTCATGTGCATTGAAGAAAACCCTTAAAAAAGATTTTTAATTAAAATCTAAATAATTTATATGATTTTTGGATGGAATTCTAGCCAGCAGTTTTTGTCAAGATATTTCTGTGAAAGTGCATCATCCTGTAAATTATAAGATAAAATGAGGAAATGTGTCAAGCTATCCCCTTACAGATTAATATGACACAAAAATGCCAAATTAGGCTAAATGGATTTAGTAAGTGAATGTCAACTGCGGTGTCCACAATCTGAGTTACAAAGAAATGAAGTTATTTTCCTTCAGCCTGCTTTGTTTTCTTTTCTAGCAACCCAAAGCAACTCCCAGAAAGAGCTCTGTCATGTTTGCTTGTTCTCTCTGTGCGAGCAACTCTCAGCGTTAAGGGTGGACGTGATATTTCAAACATCAGATCAGTGCGTTTATGTATTGGGTGCCCGGAAATTTTTCCAAATAAACACAGCTTGATTCAACTTGGGTGGGCAGACTTATCAACAGACTAATTCTATAAACAAATGAAGGATAACCGAGCACACCATTGGCTGGTAGGCAGGGGACACGCGGGGAGAGAGAGAGACTCGAGGCTTTCGGCAATGAAAATTTAATTAATGTGGGTGGGCTGAGGGAACACAACGAGTGTTTATCATAGACAATTTATTTTCCAGCGCTAAGTCAACATAAAACAGCAAAACGGACAACAATTATTTAACAGTTTAGACTCATGAAGCGGACACACCGGTGGCGATCTCCCCAGACTGAGACTGTCTTCCGAAGTCATGAGTTTATACCACAGCCCCGTGCCACAGTCCGGCGTGCCTGCGCCGGCTCTCACTCTCGCCAATTCCTCCCTAATCTATGTTTACGGTGGAGAAGTTGGAGGCATCATTCCCGCTTTGGGATTCGCGTCCAGCCGGCAGGAACCACCGCAGAAACCTCCCTACAGCTACATCGCGCTCATCGCAATGGCAATTAAAAACTCACCGGACAAGCGCGCAACGCTGAGCGGCATCTATCAGTTCATCATGGACCGCTTCCCCTATTATCATGACAACAAGCAAGGCTGGCAGAACTCGATCCGCCACAACCTGTCGCTGAACGACTGCTTCATCAAAGTGCCCAGAGAAAAGGGACGACCGGGGAAGGGCAGCTACTGGACGCTGGACACCAAATGCCTGGACATGTTCGAGAACGGAAACTACCGGCGACGCAAGAGAAAGTGCAGAACTCAAGAGACGGGAGAGACTAAGATGGGACACAAAAGAACCAGAGCGACGACCCTGAACTCTAAACTTCACCAAAGTGCTCTTTTGGAGAAAGAGCCGACGCTTAAGGATTCGGATATAAGCAAACGGCAACACGAAAACTATCCCGAAAGAGATTTAAACATCCAACCACAAACTAACGAGCACGCCTCAAGCCCCACCAAAGACGGGTGTTTGGCCCCCTCGACCACAGCGGGCGCTGACCCAAGATGCCCGGCGCCCGAACAGACCAGCACAGTGTCTCTAAACAGTCTTAATGGGACAAACACTGCGCCCTTAAACGCGCAGGAGACGCCGGTAGCCGTGATGAATGACACAGGAAGTGCGCAAACTGGAGACGCCAACTCCAAAGAGACGAATCCTGAGACGCACCCACGAAAAACAACAGACAAATCAAAGGAGTTCAGCATAGACAGTATTCTGTCAAAAAAGGAGAACCAGTTCCAGCGGAGGTGCGGCGTTGCCGGAGGAGCGCCGGTCGCGTGTTTGGAGTCGCGCGGTTACGCGCTCTCGTCCACGCTGCTGTACCCTCGCGGATTCCCGCTCTGCTCCTACCTGTCTCTCACCTGTCCTGACAAAATGCTGAACTTCAGAGAGACAACAGATGAGAAATTATTCTTTTGACGACCCTTTTATGGCTTGACGAATCTCAGACTGTAGCAAATAAATTGATGTCTAAAGTTTCAGCGAATTAATTAACCTTAATATCTTCAGTGTTTTTTTTTTATTTTTAACTTGTATGATTAATTGCAAACAAAAAGCATTCAGGCTAAAACGTGTCATTATTTTTTACTACTACTACTATTATTGTTGTCGTTATGGAACTCAACATGGGTGGCCACTCTAAAGCACAGTATACTGTACAGTATACTAACAGTAGTTAATTCTAATGATGTGTGTACTATGATCAAGAACACACTCCTGGGCACAGATGTCTTTGTAAAATGATAATGTTTATATGAGCAAGGGTTTTATATGTTCCTCTCAGCGCTTATGACAGATACTTGACAAACTGCAATGTGCTGTTGTTCTTTTCCTCTGCTCTACAACTATACACACATCTCAAACTTGATTTACTGCTTAAAGATACATTTGTGGAAAGAACAGAAAATCAATTGGGTTGTACCTTGGGCTTTCAATGTTAGATTTATACTGAGTAAGAGAACTCAATTCTTTAAATAAACAGTGTGTATGAGTACAACCTTGTTGAAATAAACATCTTCAGTTTCCTACACGAAATAACCTGATATACTATATATATTATAAAGTACATGTGTGTGTGTGTATGTATTCATGAATGGAAGACCATATGTAATTTATAAACAGCCAACTCAACAAGTACTTGTTGCAATATGCATAATCCTGAACTGTGAAACTAGTCTACCACATGTATTCGTTGCCACCATATATAGCCATAAGTGTTTTTTTTTTAACTGAAAGGTCTAAGCCTCACTGAGTGCAAATCAGGAATGCTTGTGGAAATAAATAAGCTTCCCACATTCAAGCAGAGGAACTCACATCCACAAGCATTTCCTGTGTATAGGATTCTTTTGGTCAGAAGTGTAAATAGAGCGTCATCCATCTGAAGGTTTGTAGAGAGAAAGAGACTACATCTCTCAATCTGCTGCCTCCATCTGTCCTCCTCTTCACAGATGGGCTCCTTAGATGGAGCAGTCTGCAGGACTGAATTTGCCATCCGTGATCATCATGAAACTCTGCTATCTCTGAGGTGATCTGTAAGATTATGAAAATAAGTTTCTTTCACATTCAGCAGAATTTTTTGATGACATCATTGTAACTTATATACTGGATGAAATACATGATTTTTAAGACCTTTACTTATGCCACTTTGAGTGGTGGGGGTTGTTTAATGTTTATTTTGCTATTTTCTTATAATAAGTGCTGTCAAAAGCATACCAAAATAAATCTCAGTTTTTTATATTGCTTAAGATAATTGTGCCCTCTAGTGTTATAATGTAGTTGCAATACTCATCTCAGTTAACACACATAGATGAAATATTAAAAGAATAGTTGAACCAAAATTGCTAATTTTCTTAAAAATGTACTTGCCCTCAGGCCATCCGTGATGCAGATGACTTTATTGAATCAACACAACAGATTTGGAGATACATAGCATTTCTTCTTGTGTTCCCTGATGGATCCTCTCCAGTGAATGGGTGCCGTCAGAGTGAGCAG
Organism: Carassius gibelio; assembly: GCF_023724105.1. Lineage (NCBI taxonomy): Eukaryota > Metazoa > Chordata > Actinopteri > Cypriniformes > Cyprinidae > Carassius > Carassius gibelio. The sequence goes on along the minus strand of NC_068413.1, from coordinate 8,293,401 downwards.
CTGATAAAAGCATCACAATAATGCATAAGTATAATGTAAGTAATCCAAAAACTGTGTTTGTAATCAACAAATCTATCACTAAGACATATTTTTATTAATCCCATTCTTTTCCAAATAAAAAGTTATCTTGTCTGAATCAGGAGAGAAATATGCACAGATCACACACTGTTTACAAGTAAAAACAGTCCAGAAGAGTTCTAAAATATGTGATGAGACAACAAGGGTAGACTTTTTTCCACTGGAGGAAGCAATATTATAATTTATGGAATCATATGAGTTAAAATGAGATGTTAAATCATAGACTGGAGTCATGTGAACTACTTGGGATTATTGTGATGCATTTATCAGCTGTTTGGCATCCATTCACTGTAGAGTATTTATTTTCATTCATTTTTGCGTGAACTTTATCTTTAAGATACCAGTCTATGTTTTATCAACGCATTTTCATTTCCATCTCTGAAAAGATCCAGTTATGTAATACAGATGGATAGCTAAAAGTCTTAACTGCTGGATATCTGGCTAGACTATTTTTTATTTTAATTTTTTAGATCTTTTGGTAACCACAAAAACAGTATCACAGAAGGCAAATGTTGCTTGAAAACAGCTTGAAGCTGATGGACCACAGAGCTGGATGTGAAATAATGACAACATTCTCAGTTTGTGTTCTGTCCTTCTCAAGCATTATATTAAAATAAACATGAGAAGAAAGATTATCTTCCTAAGAGTTTAAAAAATTCACACCCGAGAGCGGATAGCCGTCTCATTTTCATTTATTTGGACTGGAAATAGAGCACACTTTCTGTGGCCGTAACCACAAGTGCTCTTCTGTTAGAGGTGCCAAATGAAAGCATATTGACTATAAAGCAGAATTTGATAAACAGCAGTCACCTAATTACAAAAAACATATCTCTGTCACATAAACACAAACATATTGTTTGGCTGACTTGAGGCAATTACTCACTTCTTTTTTGTGTACTGAATATGACAAAAACCAACATTGAATCAGATCCACAAACAGTTGTTTCAGACCACAAGCAAGTCAAATGTAAAATGCTTTTGACACACTGCCTAGGAATGATTTCAAAATAATTTAAAGGATCATGAAATCAGTAGCCTATACTTTCAGTTTGATGTTTAAGGGTAATACTTAAAGTAATAAGAAGACCGTAGATACATTTTTATGATTTTAAACATTATTTATTTATTAGAACAATAATAATATAATAATTCTATTCGAATAGTGATAAAATAGGAAGAAACATTTTTCATTCATTCATTCATTCATTCACCCACCCACAAACTGAAAATACAACTTATATTTGAATAATACATATACATGTCAGCATACTTTTTATATACAGATACATTTTTATAGACTGCTAATATTTATAATTTTTTTCAAACATATTTTCACATTGCGTTATCTGGTTATCCCAACAAACCATTTACCCTGAATCCAGTCATGAAGAGGTCAGTGAGCCATGGATCAAAGCTTGGATCCCATTTGAGACAGAACTGACAAGGCCTGATAGATCAGACGGGGGTCAATTGAAGAAAGAGAGAAAGAAAAGAAGCCATACTGCAGAAGCATCATCACCCTTGTCTCATGCGCAATCACGTCTCTAGGCAGCATTAAATCATACCATTTCAAACCAACGGCATCAAAAGAGTTTTAATCTGTGTGTTTATTATATATTTTCACTCCTAGCATAAACCAAACTCAGTTGTCCAAATACGCTCTCAACACTGAGGGAGGGGTGGGGCTCTGATGAAGATTGATGGTCTCTCTGGGAGGAACATTAGCTGCTAATCAAGTTATGTTTCCTGGCGCGCTGTTTTATACATCGCTATTTGCATGCAAAAAGCACAAGATCCATGTTTGTTATCAGGCCTGCTTACGAAACACACTCACACATCCAAGTCAGTGCTGCCCATCGAGATAGCAATGTTAGGAGACACCTTCATGGATTAACTAATCTCTGTTTAATATAAAAAAACAGACACTTTCACTACCAATCAAACTTCACAACAGGGCACAATTTATAATCAAGTCAAATAAAGTAAATTTAAAAGCAATTCAAGATGACCCAAAATGTTAGTAAATCTGAAAAGAAATAAAAAATAAAGCAATAATAATTAATAATTAGTTTTTTTAATTAATAATAATAATTAATTAAAAGAATGATAATAATAATAATTCATAATAATAAATCATTTAAGACATTATAAATAAGAATAAAACCAGTTAAATTAAAGAAAAGCAACAAAAAACCTTTAGGCCTAAAAATGATATTGAGTTTAGGGCCTAAACATAATATTTCTCACCCCATTTCCTGCCAAACACCTACATCTGCACCACATGCAATCTTAACTTGAGGTAAACCAGGTTACCTATGATTCCATATGTACTTTTATTTTTATTTTTTTTACCACAAGTGCTCTTTTTATCATAATGTAAATATTTGACCCTTATTTTAGGAATCTGAGGTTTATTTGACTTTCATGCCCTCATCCAGCAGAGATTCTGCAGTACACTAAATGCAAGCCTGGCGACACAAACTTGATGCACGAGTGATCATCATATCAACCAAATTTTCAAATGACACATCATGAAAAACACAGATGGACACCCGCTGCTTTCGCGTCAAATGTAAAACGTGCTCTTTGATTTGGAATGACGTCATGAAGTATTCGCTGATGATTGTGTGTTTATATCTTTTCAGATGCCTGACTGAGAAGCTGTAATAGGAGGTTAGCACAATAAATATCTCTCTCACCCGCACATATGGCCGCACACAGTAATTGACATGATTACTCATGTGACTCATACCGTGAAAATACAATTTTTGAGGGAATAACAAAGAGCCATTTAGAAATAAACTTTCAAGTGTTGTTCTATGCGCCAAACTAAATATTACACGTATAACCATCATCTCAGTGGATTATGCACCAGCTGGCTTGGACATGGTCATTTTCCTCCAGTTTAGCACAAACCAAGGAATTTAAATTGACTAACAGCTGCTGAATGAACACTTTTTATCTTGATTTTTTCGCAATAGCCCACCCTCGTCCTTGCGCATTCCCATCTTTAAAGCTAAACTAAATAATTAAAGTATAATTGTAAAAATATTTCATAAATGCTTATAGATCAGTCAAATTGTTAAAAATGCTTATGAATTATTAATTGTTTTGGTTACACTTTACAATATCTCTTTTGTTAACATTAGTAAATGCATGAACTATCATGAATAACAATGAACAATATAGTTTCACAGAAGAGGGTTACTGTAAATGCATGTGCCCTCTGGGGATAGTTTTCCTGATGCCACCAGGGTGACGTTTGCATTGATGGCTTGGGCCCGCCATCGCTGCTAGCAGTCCAACTACAAACGTTCAGGTGTTTCCTTGTTCAAACAAACCTGCATTTTTCAACTGAGTGGACTTTCTGTTGATTTTAAACAATTATTTAGCTATTGGTTTACTTAAGTATCGATTTTTTCGATACTGATGTTTTATCTAAAGGATCGATCCTCACATAAAAATATCAATTCTAAGATGCATTTTTAACCATTAATTTTATTTCATTTATCAAGAAATGTGGTGCATAAAATAAGCTTCTAAGTTGAAAAGACTTGGGAATAATTGTGTTGGATAGAACCATTTCTCCTCCTCACTAGAACACAATGAAATGCTGAAGGACAGAACCAATCAATCACAGACAGCGTTTGCTGCTGACGCATGGCTCACAGTGCTTGTTCAAATAGGTCTGCATTTCCCAAAAGCATCAGACGCATAAGTAAATCTTAAGAAACTATTGCCACATTATCACATTACATAACATGTATTTTTTATTTTAATTTGTCTAGTTTATGTAAGTAAATTTATTTAAACTGGTTGTTAAATGTTCAAATGGATTGTGTCATGTTCTGTAATTGCTGTTAATAAATCTGTCAGAAAAAATATGCTTCACCTTTAGGGGTACATAAGCCTGGCAGAATTTTACAAAAATTAACCATGGTTTTATTACTGTAATCACAGTTTACCACTGTATTTGTAGTAAAACTGCAGTAATCAAACATTTACTATGTTAATAATAATAAGTAATAATTTAGTACTTATGTAACACCATGTTTATATTTCATGAGGTACCCTCAAAGTTTGTAAGGTGTAAGATGTCTTCCCTTAAAGCATGCATACTTGTACAGTATACTATACATGCATACTTGTATAGTTGCACCTTTGAGGTTACTGTCCCAGTAAAGGACTAAAATACAATTATAGTATATTTTATTTCTGACAGTATAAAAAAGGGGTCAAATAAATGTAAAAAAACATGGCTTTAAAATCTAATATTAAGTGAGTATAATTACTGATTATATTCTTTTAATAATTTAAAAGATCAATTTAGTTTAGAGGTATCGGTATCATATCGGTATCAATATCGACGATACTGGGCTTGAAAATATGAAATTCATGTTATTTAATAACAATTTTAGTGAAAAGCTAGGTTTTATTGAAGACCATTTTAATTGTTGCGGAAAGTTGTCACAAAGTTGTCATTTCCACACACACATCTAAATTATATCACAAGGTGAAGGCACACCCCGATATGAATAATAATAATAAAAAAAGAACTAAACAACTACACTTACTATATTACTTTTAGCAGAAAACACATAATTTGTTCTGAGAATGAGTATAAAATGCAAAATAAGTCTATATAGTAGACTTAGATAGTAAGAATAATTTTTCTAGCACAAACATAAAAAAAAATAATTTGAAAGTTCAAAGTTGTATCGCTGTATATAGTAGGCCTATAATCAGTTTGTAAAAATGGAAATATTAAATACAACCAGAAAATATAAAAATGTTAAATACAGATTTGTGTCTATTCTCATATTTTATTTTTTGTAATCTGTTTTCGTAAAGTCATAATTTTGTTGCAGTGGTTACTATTAACTAATTTCTTAGCGTGTATTTTGGTGAATGGCATTAAAACAGAATAAAGGCACGATAATCAAATTAAATATCACAATTATACATTTTTAAACATAGTATAAGGAAACCCACAACAATTAAAGATCTAATACATAAAAAATGTATTGACCACTTTTTAAATACATTGATTATAAAAGAGATGTGATAAACTAAATGAGATTTAATGCTTCAACTTACTTGAAATACTTATAATATTAAGGAATGAAGATTTTATGTTGTATTTATATCATGTATCATGGGTCACTGTGTAACTAAGAAAGCAGACCTTGCAGACAAAAGACATTAAATCTGCCATACTGTCTGCTAGTGGGATTATCATGAAGACCTACATGTGTTTCACACACTTCTTATAATGAGGAAACTTTTTGAGCAACAGAAGGCATCCTGAAAACAATCGCTTCAAGTTCTAAGAGCCAGATGTGCCGGCCAAATGTCGTCTGAATGAAAGTGTCTATGCATGTCTACACATACCTTTACAGTTGTGTGTGTACGTGTCTATGAAGGCTTCCAAGACCCATTAGTGTGTGCTTGTGGCCCCCATTACAGACCACCCGGCTGTCTGGTTCACACTTAACCTACGGGGAGAAACTTGACTCTAGTTTAGCCTCCCAAAGAGGGCTTGGAAAGTGCACTGGCCTCAGAAGTCCCCTCCAACTGACCGACTATATCAAACTCTCTGTAGCCGGCCAGCCAAACATCACACCGACACACTGACAGAGTAAACAGCATAGGGGTTCAAACAGAGAAACTCTTTACGAACGCATGAGAGGATGTATATGTCCGTTTATGAGATTCTGTGTTTGAAAGCGGGAAGACAGAGATATTATGGATAAACATAGGACTTACCGTCAGGAAACAGAGCCATTCGTGTGCCATTTTCCTTAGATTTCAACCCCAGAACATTTTCAGTTTGACATGGTTTGCACAAAACCATTTTTTCAAGAAAAATGTCATGGGTAATGAATATTTTGATATTCATATTATAATATTTCTCCTTATTATGTGAGGCCTTCACATCAAACTTTTGAAATATAAATGATCACATCCTCTCAGCTTGTATTTTTTTCCCCATCACCAGGTCCCCTAGGGGCTCAATATAAATTAATTCAATTAACCATAGACAGAATAAGAGAGAGAAGAAATGAAAAATGAGTCAAAAAAGACCAAGAGAAAGAAAGAAAGTGTAGAAGGATGTGATCAATCACTAACTGTTGGAGATAAGGAGAGTGTGTCCATAGTTTGATGAGGTCTGGGATTAATTAGCAGTAGTAGAGCTCTCATTGTGTGACACCAGTGCTTGGCCTTTCACAGCTCATTACGGTGTGTCCAATCAGTGCAGGCCAGTGTGACTGCTGTTTATTTATACACACAGCCAGCCGTGGCAGTCATTTGGCAGCTTTCTCCACTGGAGAGCCTTAAACACTCCCACATTGAGCTGAATCTGCTCAGACATATTCAGCAACACACTATCAAGCATAGAGCACCATCCTATAATAATCTCGTAATGTTTTCTCAACAGTTTTCAACATTTCTAATAATAAAAAATGTTTCTTGAGCACCAAATCAGCATATTAGAATGATTTCTGAAGGATCGTGTGACACTGAAGACGGGAGTAGTCTAATGGTGCTGGAAAATTCAGCTTGGCGTTCAGGAATTAATTACATTTTTAAATAAATTAAAATAGAAAACAGTTCTTTTAAATTGTAATAATATGTTCACCACATTACTGCATTTTTTATCAAATAAACACAGCCTTGGTGACAATAAGAGACAGGTTTTTCCTGTTTCATACTCCATAGTTGATTCTAGAATGAGGACTTATAATATAATAATGCAAGTAACAGGAAAAGACAATTATGTTTTTATATATTTTTTAAATATATATTAATAATAAACACTTCATACATTAGAGACAGGTCAACACCTCTCTTGTTGGTTTCCAGGTACGTTCCAATAGGGCACTTAGGAAAATACAATGCAGACCACTGAGCTTACTATGAACATAAATGTACACAGACAGCACAATATTAACAACATAATCTGAGATGCAAAGACCATACTGAATCCAGCACTTTCCTGATACAACCATACGCTCACGTACAAGGACACATTCAGACAATGAATAAATAAATTCTTAACAATCTGACGACCCGTTGAAACCAGCCCATCTTTGGCATCCAATTCCTCAGTATTCTGTGAACAAAACAATCTGTATTTACAAACCAAATATATTAACTTTACATTTTCCTCAGATGGAGGACATGTGATTCAATACAAGCTCTTGAAGTCCCCACTCAGTGGTTGACATCCACCTCCACCGATCTACAGTCGAAGCAGAGGGTTATGATTGCTCTCTACTGGCTTGAAATGTAATTGCACAACAGTTTAAGTAGATGATAAACAATGTGCATGCATACCATGCGCTAAAGACAACACTGTACAACAACGAAACAGTGGCAGCATGATACTTTTCTTTAACAGCCTTCAATTCCAACCGCAAGCATTATCCATACAACAAATCTACTGGCAGGGTGCACAAACTTATGGAGTACTACCCCAGAGAGTCATGGGAGGATAACAGCATGCTGACGCAGGTTTGGGAAGATCACATCTCACATAAATGACTAAAGGCACTTTAAACCGGGGAATAGACATAGTTCCAGTCTCAATATATTTTGATGACCCCACCAACACAATTAATACTCAATTTATCAATACAGGAAGAACACAAAATCAGAAAAGTGCAATAAATGGGAACATATAACAAGAAAAGACCAGTAGAGACTTCTGGAGAGCAGATGAACTTAGAAATATTGACTTATATATTGATTTTGTTGATACTGATTTAATAAAATACTGATATTGTTAGACTGTATTTTTTTTTGTCCGTTATTTGTCATTGTATTTGCTCAAAAGACACTTTTAGTACTATAGTTCTTTGTGGAATACTGATCATCAGTGTTTGAATGGATATGCTGACGTGAATGGTAGAGTTTTGATGGTTTTGGATATTCACTCTTCAGCCATCTGCTCAATGTGGTCACATAGCAGCTTGTATTGCTCTGAAAAAAAAAATACAAAAAATAAAAAGTGTGAATTATATTTACACATTCGCTATTGTTTTTTTTTGTTTGTTTTTTTGTTTTTGTAAGAATACTTTTACTTAGTAGTGATCTATTTAACTGAACAAAAGTGACAGTAAAGACATTTGTAAATAAAAGATTTCTGTATCAGTTAATTCTGTTCTTTTTATTCATCAAAATGCATCAGTTTCCACTCAAATATTTTATATATTAACTGTTTTTAAGATTGATATGTATTTTTAACAATAACTTTTTTTTCTCTTTTTTTCTTGGAATGGTACTTTAATTTAATTAAATGTCACACACCTATAAATGTAATTATTTATTTTTTTGCAAATTTGAAACAGAAAGCTGGAAAGTGACAGTACCTTCATTCAGATTTCCAATAACTGCCTGTTTCTTCAGGAAGTCATTGCAGAGTTTCTTGCTCAGTCCAAAAGCCACCATGTTATGGGTGAATGTTCTGGATAAACACAAGCAATTATTTATAAGCATATGAGCATACTAAACAATGCCCTGAAAACATGCAATGAACATTTATTATTGTGTCAATATTGTGTAAAATTAGACTAATGCCATGCAGCTTACCCCAGCTGACCAAAAGTAATGTTCTTATTAAATCTGGAGCTATCATCTTTCTCTTCCTGGGTCATATGACACCACTTTTCTCTGAAGGATCAAAAACAAGGGGGTCAAGGTCAGAGGTCACTGATATTTTCTCTCATTGAGCATGATATATGATCCGAGATTATCAACACAATATCTTTTAAAATGTTAACATTCACTCAGAAACATTTTAAACACATCACAATAAATAGGTTAGAGAGTTAAAAAGTGTAAAAAAAAAAACATCATACAAAAGACCAATGTTTTTACAAATGTATGTTAGCCATTCACTGGCGCTCATGCAAAAGCCAACAAACATTTTAGAATAAGCTTTAGTGAGCAGTCAGATGTAGCCATGATTCACAATGAATTAAATAAAAAAAAAGTACAAAATTAAAAAAAAAAAAAGCATAGGAGCAACACGGAACCATGGCATATTTCAGCTCACTAAACAGGAAAAAATGCTCAGGCAATAAATTAATGCAGTTTTCCATGTGCTAAATTTTCCTTTTCTAAAAAATTAAATAAAATCTTACTGGAATTTTTCTTGCCTGTCTTACACGATTACACAACTCTATTCTGTTCCATTGCATTTTTATATTAGTTTTTAGCCTACCAGGTCAAAATTGTCTGAACACTTAGCAAAGTGATAATAAAAGTCTCTTCTAGAAGAGATTTGTTGATTTGATGAATCCTTTATGTCTGTAGCACAAACAGTGTGGCACAAACAGAATTACAAGTCAAAGTTTAATACTTACGGCTGGGGATTTGAAAGAACCCATAATGGCAAGTAAGAGCATTAGTAATTGTTATACCTGCTGCCTCTAATAGTTCACGCTGATTAGGAGTTGACATAGCAATCAAAAAGCACTTGGATACAATACATTCTGACAATACAGGAAAAGTCAAAGAGTGTATACTGTGATCTCACTTCCCTCTTCTCATTTTGTATAATGTGGATCAATGGTTCCCAACTGGTTCCAGAAGACTTTCTTTTTTTTTTTACACCAACCCCAAAACAGTCCCAAAATTGTTTATCGTATAAAGGTAAACAAAAATGTCCTCGGTTAAACATTGAAATATATTAATATTATGGTTGTCAATAATGAGGGCATGTCATGCAACCTGTTCATGTTGGCCAGATGAATTTGATACACCATGCCAAAATACTGTGTTTGATTGAATGCAAGGCTTTTGAAATCAACAACAAAGGCATGTTCCCTTTCCGTTTTAAATTAATAACCCTATTTATTTTATTATACTACCTGCATGAGTGTATGGTTGTTTTTATTTATTAATGTTTTCCCTGCTGTCAGAATAGATATGCTACTCACTTTTATAGCACAATTATTAGTATTTTAGTATTAATAAATATTTAATCTGTTTTTAAGGTCAACAATTTAAACAAAGTTAAAGTTGTGCAATGTAGACAATGATTAAAAAGACAAAGCATTATGCCTAAGGCAAATGTGATAAACATGAGTCAGTGTTTTTTTTTTTTTGGAGGACCTAGTTTCCTTTGAATGCTGATGAAAATGTTATCAGAACATTACACAACTTCCTGACTGGATCCTGTGCTGAAATATATTAAATAGAGGGTTTCGCTGGGGTTCACACTTTTTTTGACCAAAGAATTTTCCAGTCAGTGAATTGCATTAAAAATTATAGCATTCACATTTCTAGAAAAAAACAAAACAAATTAATCGTTTTATTCAAAAAAAGAAACAAAGAACAAAAGTTGCTTTAAAAACTTACAAAAATAAATAAATAAAATAAATCTTTAATATATACTTATATAAATATATAAGCATACTTCTGAACTTTTTTATTTATTTATCAAAGAATCCTGAAAATAAAATATTGCGGTTTTCACACAAATTTCAAGCAGTAAAACCATTTTCATTAAGAATTAAGAATATATATTTTTTTACCACCACAGGAATGCATTACATTTTACTACAGAAAAAAAAGTTATATTAAATTGTAATAATAATTATAATAATAATTCACAAATTACTGTTTTTACAGTTTTTTTTTTATCAAATAAATGCTGCCTTAGTGAGTATAAGAGCCATTCCTTCCTTTCACTCTTTAACTCTCAGTTCATTCTAACCTATCTATCTTTCCCCTCTCCGTTTTAATCCTCTTTTTTTTTGCCTTTCCTGTCTCTATCTTTCAATGTCCAGGGCAGCAGACGGAATGAATGACAGACCTTTATCTTTCTCCTCCTCAGCCGTCCGCCTGCGTGAGGCAGCGTGGCAATGGGAGATAAAGGGTTAAAGTCACACGCAGAGAGAGAGAAAGAGAGAAAGAGCCACAAAGAAAAAGAAAGGAAAGAGAGGATGATGAGCAGTGTGGAAGAGTAACCATAAGAGCACAGAAAGGCTGCAGGACTGCTCCAGACTGCAAATACACCGTCAGACTGTCATATGCACCGGGAACACAGTCACGCACCTCCGCTGAAACTTCTGGCTAGTTTATTTCAACATCACTAACAATCTATCAAACACAAAGTAAACTCTCAATCTCTCCCTCTGGCTTGAACAGACACACAAACAAACACGCAGTCTAAACAAACACGCAATCTAACATGTGCATTAGGTGCCGTGCAAAGTCTGTTTTGTTAATAGCACGATACATCAGGAGAAAGAGAAAAGAAGCACTCTATTAAAAGTCAGAAGAATTACAGAGTCTACGGTGAAAAACCCTGCAATCTCTCACCTCGTGGTGGGGGATCTTTTATTTCTCTCACAGTGGACGGCATCGAAAAACGCTGCGTTCCAAAACCTCAAAGTGTGCCTTTTAAAGAAGACAAAGAGAAACAGATGCAACCAAAGTAATATCAGCATTTATATGTGGCGAATGATTGGACATAGTGCCTGAACAATATTAAAACTGCTTTCAAAATGTCAACAGACAAGTAGATGATTGTGGATTAAACCCACCGGCCTCCTTTCTTGCTTCAGTTTGTTTTATTGCAAAGAGATTTGGTTTTGTTTTACAAAAAAATACTTACTGTAGTAATCTGACAACATTAATGTAATGCACAAAAAAGTGATATACGTATAGTTTATATAGTGTAAAATATTTTAATGAATACGCCCACAAAAACCAATGTTTCCATAACACTATTACAACTCTTTTCAACATTGATTGCAAAAAGAAAGTTTCTTATCAGTTTTCTGATCAGCATATTAGAATGATTTCTGAAGGATCATGTGACACTGAAGGCTTGGCTGCTGAAATAAATTACATTTTAAAATATATTGCATTGCAATAAATTAGGATCATTTTAAAGATTTTAAATTTAAATAGTATGGTATTATTTGTTTTATAAAATATAACTTAAAAAAAAAAAAATAATTATATATATATATATATATATATATATATATATATATATATATATATATATATATATATATATATATATATAATTATTAAAACATATATATTTTTTAATCCGGCATGCAATGTGACAGCTAATTAAAACAACTTGAGACACTGACAGGACCCCACAAATGTGGTCCATAAAAAATGTAAATAACATGAATGTTTCATTAAAATGCTGATTATATGAAAGGAGATTTTTCATAAACAACATCTTAAACTGTACATTTGAATAATTATATAGGGAAAAAAGATTTCTGACAACCTACCAAATGGGCTGCTGTTTTAGATGTGTGTACAGGTAGATTTTCTCCTCTTCTTTTCTATCTGGAGAGAGAGGCGGGGAAACTACAGGGTACACAGACAGAGATAAGCACAGTTAATAACTCAAACACCTACACGTCTCTGTGGGGCTTGCTCAACAGCACAGTGGTGGAAGCTAATGAATGGTTTGGGTAACCAACCCAAATTCATAACCACCAACTCACATCACCAATATACATAGAGAAAGCCCTATGTGAGACATCTAAAAACTAGTAAGGACAAGACAAGAAATTACTACAGTTGACAAACGACCCGATTAAAAACACAGCGGTGGTACATCGTGAACTACCTGGAGTTCTGGTTTTCTGCTCAGCAGGTTTGTCCGTGTCTCTGAGGAGGACAGAATGAGAACAGATGAGTTTGTGAGCAACAGAAGCGTCACTAATTAAAAGAGTGAATAACAACGATGACAGAAAATCACCCACTCATTCTTTTGGCCCAAGGGCCCTCTCAATTTGCTCTCCAGACCCCCAAAGAATCCTTTAACATCAGTCTTAGCGGAGGTGTTTTTGAGCAGTCGCTCTGCAGTTTCTTTCTTCCCAGAGATCCAGACCTTTCCACTGCGCAGGTACGAGTCGATCCCCCCGCTGGGCCTCTCTAGCAGCTCTGTGGGAGATAGCTGCAACTTACCTGTCACACACACACACACACATATATTCATTAGAAACTCTAATGAATGTAATTAAAAAGGCATACTAGGCAGTTACACACGGTGTATACTAGGAGTGGGCACTTTGCAATTAGATTATATTTATAGAGTTATGATTTGACTCCAAAACGATTCTTACCATGACAACAAAACGGTTCCAAATCATTAGCAGTGATGCACCACATGATACATAATGCATGTTTGTATACTTTTCTATAATGTATACATGCCAATAAGCAACTAGTTAATAGTGAGAATTGGTCCCTATACTAAAGTGTAACTGAAATTTATTCAGTTAATCACACTACCGTTCAAAATTTGCAGTGTGTGAGATTTTAAAATATTTTTGGAAGAAGACATATATGCTACAGTGAAAAAGTTTTACTATTTAAGGTACTCTTCTCAGTTTAAGTATAATTTTTAAAGTGCAATTTATTTCTGTAATGGCAAAGCTGAATTTTCTTTAAAAGAACGGAATCTATTTAAATATACAATTTTAGTAATACTATATGTTTTTACTTTCACCTTTGAACAATTACTAAATGTATCCTTGTTTAATAATAATTTTAACTTATGAACTGTTGTGTATATATATGCATCTTTTCGAACGTCACTAGTTTTTATAGCAGGTCATATAAACCAACCTCCATTGAAAACACATTAATAAAAGCACAGTTAAATTTGACCAAAACAATAAGAGGCAGTGCCAGTAATATCTGAGTCATAGGCTGTAACAGGAAGTGAGAGGAGGTCTGGCCGTTTCTTTATCAGATTCTAACATTCTGCACAACTTTACAGTACGTTTGCTCAATATTAACGGTGAACTCTCTTACCCATGTAGTAATATGTGAAGCACATGGTCATGAGGTGTTTGGCTGGGCCATAATCATCCACCTGGTGACATCTGTCAATCAATCAAATATTAGTCACATGTGAGTCACACACCTGCCACACAATGACTTGCCAAGAGCTCTACAGAAAAACCCAGCTCTTAACAGTTTGGTTTGGCTTCCAAGATATCTGAGACATTATCACTAATGTACTTACTCAAATAAAACAACAGCGAAGGACTGCACCAGCCTGTAGAACGCCTGTTCACTCACACATTTGGAGTGGCAGCGCTGCAAACACAAGACATGGTTATCATCACAACTGTGTTTGTTTATGCACATTCTATTGCATGAGTTCTCTTATCTTTGAAAAAGACTTGAGAATGCAAATGGTACATTTAGTCTAAACAGACTGTGCGTGATGAATATAGTGATGCATTTTAGGATAACAGTGAACAATATTTATTTTCATGTTATAGCAGACAACCAAGAAATGGAGATCAAATCTAGATTAAATAAATGAAAAATTAAAACACACATACACACACACACACACACACACACACGATTTTAAAAGCATCTCAGCATTATAATGTACCGTTTGAAAAATGGATAATCATTTTTAAAACTTCCTAAAGATTACATTTAACAGTATTGTTAAATTATTATTGTTATTAAAGATTATTATTCTATTTTTTAATATTGGCAAAGATTTTGGTAATTCTGACTGCCAAGTACTCAAACAATTTTCAACACATTTTCCAAATAATGGGTGTGTAGTTCGCTGAATTATTTTGTGTTGCTTCATAAAATCCCATGTTGCAAAAACTGTTGCTAAATACGTTTTTCAGTGCATTTTGCAACATTTCTTGCTATATTTAGTAAATGAAAAATGCTTTACTGCTGCTTTTCACACGTATGGTGTGAAGAAATGTTTATGACCATTCTCACACAGTGATCTTTTAATGTTACTTATATGATATTAAAGTATTTATTAATATGTAGAATTAGCTTATATTTGTACAGTTTTAATTTTCATTTTAATTTAAGTATTTTAAGTACTTTTGTAATTTTTTTAGGTTTGTAGTTTACATTTTTTATTTCAGTTATAGCCACTTGAGTACTCCAACTTAGTGATTCAACAAACACAATCAACAAATGCAATCGTTCTTATTTTCACTTATGTTGTAAGTTAGTTTTTTACATTTTCTCACCTCAATATTTATTTTTTATTTCAATATCAAAAATAATTTTTAACAGTACTAGATAGCGACACGGTTTACACACCTCAGGTGCAAAATGTGTGAAAACGGTTTAAACCATCACCCAAAATGACCATCCCCATAATAACTCAGACAATTCAAAATCTAATTTTTTGAAATTGGAATAAAGCGATGCAGTGATTGCGTTTTCATGATTGCTGCTTTCATACCTGTGCACAAACATATTTGGCAAACCACTCCCTGCCTTTGCCGTTCTCTCCAGTGCACAGCTCTCCAAAGCGAGCCTTCTCCTCTTGATCAAAGTCCTCCCTGAGCGAGGAAAAGAGAGTTAAAGGAACCAGGGGTTGTAGCAGGAAGACAAAGAGAAAGGGATAGGGAGAGTGAGAGAGCACTTCAAACAACAGGAACAAATGCAAACATACACATCAGTTGACATGTGACTATAATTCTGTGTGAAGTTTCTTCCTCATTCAAAAGAACAGTTCACCTAAAAAAATGAAAATTCTGTCATCGTTTACTCCTTTCAAACCTCTTACGTCCATGGAGAACAAAAGTATATTTAAATACCCCAAAAGTACACAGTACCAAAGGGTTGTCAAGCTCCAGCAAGGACAAAAAAGTCCCATAATAGCAGTCTATATGACTCATACACTACATTCTAATGCTTCTTATGCTATTCAATAGCTTTGACTAAGGAACAGACTGTAATTTAAGTGCATCTTATCAGTAGCACTGTGTCTGATTTTGTGAATGAGATTTGTGAGCTATGGCGGAAATTGTCAAAAGATAAAAACTTACATTTGCTTTGTTCCTCAAACTAAATTATCATATGACTTCAGAAGACTTGGAACAGCACACAAGTTATTTTTATAGTCTCATATTCACCCTAGTCGTGAGATAGAGCAGCAGGAACATTCTATGAAACATCTCTTTTTGTATTCATGGTTGATGCATTCCTTTAAGGTGTAGTTTTTGGAGCAGATCACCTTTCATGGAAGAGCTTTGTCACGTAGGTTTGCATGAAGGCTCTTATCTCCGTCTCCTCTGTGTCCTCGGCACTGTGACTGGAGCAGGATGAGGACCGCCCCGTGCTCGGCGGGTGCGATGGGGATTCTGTGTCCTCGTTGTAGCTGTCGGCAGATTCGGTGGCATCACTATCTTCTTCTCTGTGGGAAGTGTGTGGGGGCTCTGGAAGAAGAGGCTCCATCGCGGAGTCGCTCGTAGGCTCAGGGACGAGAGGCTCAGATGAGAAAAATCCCACCCCACTGGGAGGTCCGAGAACAGAGGGAGCTGTTCCTTCTGGAGGCGAGTCAAAGTCTATGAGGTTGTTCACCACGGCCCCCTCCATACTTTGTTATGGGGGTAATCCGGTCACTGCGTGAGGTACGATGATGTCAGCTAAAAAAAAAAACTGAGTGTGAAACGCTGTTTGTAGCTCCACAATTTTGTCGCAGCAGCTAAACCTAAAAAAATTACAATTTTAAATTGTGGTTAAACATATTGCATTTATTTAGTGAAAGATAGAGCAAAAACAGTAATACTGTAATATAATAAAAAAACTTAAAATAAATGAAAGATTGTAGTGTCTACTTCTAATATCTATTTCTGTGATACACAGCTGAATTTTAGCACCCATTTTAATATTCAAATATGTGCTGATTTGGTGCGAAGAACACATTTCTTATAGTTATTGTTGTTCCCATTATTATTTTTGTGGATCCCCCCCCCCCCAAGATTCTTTGATAACTAGAAAGTTCAGAAGAACAGCATTTATTTCCATTTTATCATTGAAATAGAAATGCTTGATATCATAAATGCATCGTGCAAAAAATGCTAAATAAAAGGACAAATATTAAACCTTACTGACCACAAACTTTGGTATTATATAATATTTTTTTATGTATTATATATATAATTATTTTATAATACATATACAACTATTTTATTAATCATAATAAATACTGTGATAATAAATGATAATAAACATACAACATCAAGCTTTCAAAACATTTTCATGAAGTGTAACATTACGGTTGAGTACTTTAATGTCTTCTTTCGTGGTAAACTTCCTTGCAGCTGTGTTTATACAGACTGACAACAGCATGAAGCAAAACAGAGTCTGTCAGAGCCGGTTAATATGATGTTGCATTATGAAATCCATTGCACAGAATCACAGTACAAAAGCATGTGTTACTATGAAGCACTCCGTGATGTCATCTGTGTAATGCAGTTAGTGTCTTTCACTCTCAGACCTCTAGATATCAAATAAGGTAATGCTTATTGATTTGACATCATGGATACAGTATAATATGCTCAAGTACTTAATCTTGCCTGTGTGAAAATGCCATCTGCTCCTCATACAATTCTAAAGACGAAAAACACATGCTTCCTTCTCAAATGAAAGGCTAGTTCACTTTGCCCCAACTGTCGCTAGTGGTTTTGTTGGATCAGAGTTTTAAAGGGGCAGTTCCCCCAAAAAAGAAAATTCTGTCATTTACTCACCCTCATTTTGATCCAAACTTACTGTATATTAATTTCTGAAACAACACTATGGAAGTCAACAGTTTGGTTGCCTACATCCTTCAAAATATCTTCTTTTGTGTTCAGCAGATGAAAGTAAAACGGGTCTGGAACAACATTAAGATTAGTAAATGATGACAGAATTATCACTTTTACCTGCTATTCGCAAATTACTTTACGGTCTTGTCTTAGTATAACTTATTTCGGAATGAAATTAGGGGATTTTTTTTTTTTTTTTTGTATTGAAATTTAAAATTTCGGGATTCATTTGACCTATTAGGAACTGGATGGAAAATATTATTATAAATTTTTTTTGGGCTATTGGTGAAAATGATCTATAAGTGATAATTAGTGTGTACCAACCTTAACCTTGCAAGACTAGAGCAGCAATTTCTGTAAATCAAACTGAATGAAAAAAATATTTAAATTATAAATGCAGAAGAACAATCATTCATACTATACCCGAATCATTTAAAAATTTTTTAATAAAGCTCTGAGAAATGCATCAGGACTGAGAGGACGGTTACATAATGCAGAGCTGGAGGAGCGTGACTTGGCTGGCATACACACCCACACACCCACACACACACACACACACACACACACACACACACACACACACACATATATAAATATACAGTGACCAGAGTCAGAGAGTGTGAATTTCACCCGCCTCTTTTCACACTTATCTTTGAGAAGCACAAAGCGGAAAAAAACAGCTGTATGTTAGGGTGAGCTTTAAGACCAATACTAAACTCCTAAACACGACTGTCTCTCTGGGAAAGCGTGTTTTCTTGCGCTTTATAAATCCAAGAGGGTAAATGCACATGCTGCAATATTCCTGCTACCCTGCACTGAAGCACTGCCCTCTCTTTCTACTCCATCCATCCATGCAACAAAATGCCCCTTCATCGTGAGCCTCAGGCCCAGCATAGAGGATCTGCTGTCAAAGTGACGGGACACAGATGGGCTGCTCACTGGTTTAAGAGACTGCATGGGTTAGGGTTACCAAAGTGGTGCAGTGATATCAGAGTCAGCAGAGCAGATAAAAAGATAATTACATGTGTGATGAATGTCTCAGGGAGGGAGATATCGGGTTGGCTTGTGTGCAAGGTCAAATCAGTCAAAAAACTAGAAAACTGGTAAGCTACAACAGTGGCTTTTAATTACTTTTGAGTCAAGGTCCAGATGTAACATCGGATGTGGCGACCCAACACTACTAAAACTTGTATCACACAAAAACACATACAAAAATATTCATGAACGCAAACACTGAAATAAAATTATTATTATTAATAATAATAATAATAATAATAATACAAAACAATTTGACAACAAAAAATCTAGGAAGCTTTTTCTTCTCCCTTTATTAATCCCATTAAATGGGCATTGTTTTTTTTCCCTTCTATCTCTTCTATCAGAACTGACCTGTAAAGGACCCTTTGAGAACCACTTGTTTATGCATTACAAGCAAAATGCAAAGCCTGATTCAGATTACATGCTGGTAGAGAAACAAGAAGTAAAACTGAGGGTCTGTGTTACAGGGAACTGAATAATTATTAACCATGGCATGCACGATAGTGATATGTTACCAGACAAAAAAAAAGATTTAAGAATCATGCAAGAGCTTGCAGAAATCTATATTGGGTGTGAAAAGTTTCTGTATTAATAGTGTGAGAGAGTCTGACTCTAATGTGAAAGTAAGGCCACAGAGAGGTTAATTTGAGGCTGTTTCATTTGCACCATTACACAACATGTCCTTCTGTTTCCTCAAGGGCAACCTCACTCGTATCCGTCACATTATCAGACGCTGTGAACTTAAGACTGCCATCCTGTACGATCTAACGCACAGCTGCTCGCTGACTGATGCCGCACAATCAGACACATAAACAAAGCCTAAATGGATCAATGCTTCTAACCAGAGAGCATCAGATTCAATAAAAGTCACATAAAATGACTCTTTTCCTGAGACCCTGCACAGAACACGCAGACTGAGAATTGCTTCTAACACTGAGCTTTTCATCAATGGCCTACACTTGGATAGGACAAGAAAAATGATCCTCTGCTTGGCTGGAAACAAGAACACTCTTATCTCCAGCCACTAGAGTTTAAAAATATGTAGCCTTGTTTAAGAGGCCTGCAGTCAAGCCTTGATGCCAGGTTTATCTGACTAACGTACTGTTTAATAGAACTCAGCAACCAAAATGCAAAGCACAATGGCTTGTCATTATTGGGTTGTGATATTAAAATAATAAGGAAACAAATGCTAGCATCTAATTAACAATGAATATCATAGCATATTATGTTTAAGCATATCATGATTAGGCTACAAATGACAAAGTTATTGTGGTGAACTAAAACCACTATTAAAAACTTTTAATTAAAATAAAGTTGAGATAAAATAAAGATTATTCTAAAGATTATAAAATAAAGGTTATTTTGATGTATATATTTATATTCATATAATCTATATCATAAATAGATATATTTAATTCACAAATATTACATTTTTTCTGAAATATATACATGCATGTGTGTGTATTTATATTCACACAGTACACACACACACAAACATACTGTATATATTATGTGAACAAAAACTTTTATTTTGGATACAATAAATTGTTTGACAGCACTAATATAAACATTAGATGAAAACCTTGACACAAAACCAAAAAAGTTAGAAATGTTGCCTTAAAATTACAAACAAATGAAACTAAAACTGAAACAAATAAAACTAAAACTGAAATGCAAAATAAACCTTGATAGTAATTTCAAAATGACAAAAACTAAAATTAAAATATAAAAATGGAAAAAAGGAAGCCTAATTTTAAACAGTAATAATAATAATAATAGTAATAATAATTACGGTACACAAAAATAACACCGTAAATATACAGGTATTTAGATCATAAGCAAGCGATTGGCTAGCATAAGCTAGAATTGGGAAAATATATTTTATATTGTACAATATAATACATGCCCTAAAATATATTTTTTCTACAATGGCTTGTAGATATATCTAAGTATAAATCAAGCACTGATCCAGTCACACATTGAAATACTGTGTGAGGAATCAGGTGACATACCTGAAAAGCAGTCCCAGACAGTAAGCAGAAATAGAAATCTTAAGAAACTGAAGAAACTAGACTCCACATAGCTGCAGGTAATAACATGGATTTCTCTATTGAGAAAATTTCACTTATGCTCCACACCTTTTATTTTACTTGTCTTAAAATAGCACCTGTTAAAATACCATGTTATCAAAAGACAATTCACAGCATCCATCAGAGACCCTACAGTCATACTGGCCCAAAGTTCTAATCGTTCATACTTTCTTCACACCAGCACTCAGATCAGTTTACACTTACAAAATTAAACCTCCCTCTAACACTTTCTTATTGTAAACAATACTGTGCAATCATATGGCACACTTTCATGCGGAAAGAAAGGCGGAAAATGTTGGAAGTACGTGAGTATCGTTCATTCCGTCGCTTACTGCATTTATGCAACAGCTCGCGCATATATTTAACTTAGGCGTAACGTTAATGAATATAAATAATGATAGTTTTATTGGCACGCCAGGTTCATTCGCGCTTCGTATGTATAATGCATGATTGATATGACAGCACCTATGTTCTGACTGTTAACGTCAAGTCGCCTGATAAAGTGTTGTCAGATGATACTTACCCTAGATGTTCCAGCTGGAGCTTCGTCTTCCCAGCACGTAAGAGATGTACATGCTGCTCTGAACTAGTCACAAGTGTGCGCATGCGTAACATGATCAGTGGCGGATGGGGAATCCAGTGACGAGGCCCAGATGACACGTGACTGCACACTTTTGACGCTGACAGTTGCGATCACCTTCGCATTCGTGTTCATTTGTATTATTGCATCAAACTATGAAGTAAAATTTATAAAGCATAAATATAATAAATATCAATATAGGCCTATTCTTTATTTATTATTTCTGTTATGTTTTAAAAACATATGTAGGCCTATTATAATTATTTACATTGATAATGCATAAAAAATTAATAAATAGTACATAATATAGTATAGAAATATATTATAATTAAAAAATCTGAAACTCAGTCTACTCTGTACTGAAATACAAAATCATTCGATTGGAAAGATTTATTATTTATTTACAACAAAATGATGTATTATTTATTGAAAATAGCCTACTATTTGATGTGTAAATAGAAATATACATTTGACTCTTTAATAAAGAAATTGGAAATTATTTTTGTTACTATATTTCGCTATAAAATACAAACAAATAAAGATCAGATTTTGGCTGGATTTGAGAATAATAGAAAAGTGTGCAAAAGGTTTCATAGGAACAATTTCACTGCATGGATACAGAATAAAAACTTACGCATATGCAAATTAGATTTTATTTAAAGTAGATGCATCATGTTTGTTGGTGAAATAACTAGGCTTTGTGGAGTGCTGCAATCTTTTTAGGTAATTCTTCAGTGAAAAAGAGCAGCTTGTCCATCTTTAGATCCTGTCCCGCATTTTGCTGCAAATCTAGGTTCATGTATTTATTCGTCTTGTCGTACACAGGCCAGTGCACCAGACCGGGACCATTTGGTGATCTGTGGAAATGAAATAATTATTTAAGGCATGAAGGATCAGCATTAACTGGTGTACCACTTACCCTGTGCGAATGAAGTTCGCCCAGTATCCCATGACGGTTCTGCATAGTTGGTTTTCCTCCTCAGTGACCGTTCCTGTGGATGATAAAGAGGTAATATTCATAACAACATCACCGTTTCATCATTAAAATTTTCACTTTGTTTAGATCATTTGCAGTTTCAAAACCCAGCCACAATAAATATATCAGTATAAATGTGCAGTATCATAATAATTTGCCAGGACAAACAAGTTCTTAGATCTGCATACCCACTTTGATATGGCCATCCCAAAAGCATGCCCCAAACACAAATCCAAGTTCATCACCATGGTCAGCTTTCACAAAGCTGGGTCTGAGATCTTTAAATATACTTGGCGGGTGCTGGAACTCATACATATACACAGGCACTTCAGCATCTGTGAAGTTAAGATAATGGAAAATAACAAAGCAAACCAACAAAAACAGATCATTGATGGTGAAATATTATCACAACCAACCTCTGTGGTAAGATGCAACTGTAATGGAGGGAATCACCAAAAAAATATCCCCCACCATCTCAGTAAATGCGTTGCGAATGTCCTCTTGAGTTTGAGCATGTTTTAGGTATTTTTCTACTATGATTTCATTGACCTCTGGCGTCTACGATGACAGAATGAAGGATTACACCAATTCTACCGAGTCTCCTAAATGCTATTTAGTACTTTGTTCACTAGAGGGCGACAAATACTAACAAATTAGTCAGAAAGCGTTAATTCAAGAAAATCCATTTGCATTTTATCTCTGTTTTAGTCTCTAAATCACTACAAATGATCTGGAAAGAAAGAAGAGAAGTTGAGTTTTACTCCATTTTTGGTAAAATTGTCCATCAGTTGTTTCACTGTTTCTCTGTCCATCCTTTTTAACACGTCTTCTGAGACTAAGGCCTGAAATAAAAAAAAAAAATAGCACATGCATTACTATTTAAAAAATAGTCATAAAGGTTCATAGACCTTTTGTTTAATTTCACCATTCCATACAAAAATGTCCGATACTTACCTGAGAGAGCATCCATCCAAATTCATCGTTTGTTGTTCCAACAAGAATTGGAACTTTATGAAAATCTTTGCTCTTTAGTAACTCCTCTGGTTGAGCTTTAAGAAACTCCCCATCAACTGTTGCTCCAGGGAAAGTGTGTTTCTAAGGAAGTCATTTGGTCTAAGAAATTGTTTCATTCTCTTTTCAATGTGTATATTTATAGAGTAGATTTATTACCTGTAGATCTTAAAATTGCATTTATTTTTCATTAACTATTGAAAAGCATCTCTTTTCAAATTCTCTGCTCCTACCTTTTTAGTTGCACGGATGATTTGCTCCTCAGTCAGTTCTTTTATGCATTTGGTCAGCACTTCATTAGAGCTGAAGTCACATTCAGTGACATTTGCTACCACCTGGTCAAACAGATCACAGACAATCGCCTTTTCTAAACACCGACAGTAATTATCTTACATTAGGTATTGTCAATATGCATTTTCGAATCAGGCTGAGCTGAAGTGCTTTTTTGTAAAGCTTTTAAATTCTGATTTAACTTTTTGGGAGGACATTGGACATTAAAGGGGTCATTACCTGAGAAACAAAACTTCCCTTGATCTTTTCACAAATAGCCTAAGTCATTGTACTATAAAAACATCCTGTAAGTTTCAGAACTCAAAACTTTCTCATTAGTCTAAAAAACTGATTATATTGAAGGGAGTCTGCCAAAACAACAACTTTTGAAACGTTCTACTCTGTGACGTAATCGTTTGGATAAGCACCGCCTACGCAGAAGAAGATCAACACCTGCTTCTTCATGGCTCCCTCTTTAGCCCCGCCCACCGATTGCCTCATGCAGTGTTTACGAGGGAGGCAGATGTGTAGGTTTACGCAGAAATAAAACAATAAAAGATGACTCAGACAAGATGCTGTGCAGTGCCAGGCTGTGGAAGGAAATAGTATTTGCATTGCTTTCCTTCTGATCCCAACATTCGGAAAGAGTGGATGAACTTTACTTTTAATGAAGTTTCAGACTGCTTCAGTAAAATTAAGGACTTCCTTTTACCAGGGATTCCTTTACAAACAAATTGACGTGGGAGTTTCAGAAAGATCGAAACTAACAGACGATGCTGTGCCAACTATATTGGATCCTATAGTAATGACGCACCACACAAGTGTATTTTGTCACGTGATCACTATTACTTTTTCTGATAAACAAATTGTTTGATATGAGTATTTGTGCATTTTTAACCTAAATCACAACAGCGACCATTAAACACTTTAAAGTTTTTAGCCAATCATCATGGCAGTGGGCGTTTACTTCTGGTCTGCTACTTTCAAACAGAGCGTTCTGATGAGGGGGGTCAAAAACAGGACAGAAAATAGCCTATTGCTTTTACATCATGTTTTTTTGATGTAAAAATCTTGATAACATTGGACCTCAGAGAACAGTACAAAATGAAAAAACAGATGCAGTTCGTTGCACCTTTAAATTAAACAGTTAAGAATTATGCATTAGCCTGGTGCTTTTTGGTGCTTTTTCATTGTATTGTTTATGTGTCTAAATGCTAAAACCAAACTGCCTTCAGGAAATGAAATAAAGACAAACTAAAGTGAACTGAACTAAACTTAACAAGACTCTAAAATTATTGGCATCTGACCTAATACTACAGGTTCCCTATAATAAACTATTGAGTAGTACACATTTAATGTTGTATTTGGGCTAAATACCTTGTTAAGCCCCGGAAGATCTTTGACAGAGTAGCCCATCATAGTTGCTACTCCACTCTGAAAGATGGCCCGCTGAAACAGCCCCTTGGTCATGGGCGACAATGTCTAGAAGAACATAAGTACACTGTTAGCAATTGATGTAATTTTTACAATAAATTTTACAACAACGCACTGTATTCATGTTTTTGTTGTAAATGCAAGTGCATTATGGGAAATTAACGGACAGTCCTGTAAAATTATTGTAACTACACTGTAGAAGCATTTTTTTACAGCAACCGCATAGCATTGTGGGTTCGCTGCTGTTTGAATTTTGAAATTACGCGGCCAACGGACGGTACTTTTTGGAAGAAAGAACATGTCTCAGGTATGTAACATAAAATTTGTTTTATAAGTCTTTATATATTAATACTGGTGATCTGAGTGAGTGCTGATTGTTTCATTTGGTATAATTCAGTGGAATAGGGTGAAGTTAGTTAAAATCGCGTCTTCATACTCGATCCAGATTTACATCGCAAGAACTTTACCCAGAAACTATGGACTTTGAGCTGGAACTCGGTGTGCTTCCACCGCAGCTACCATGATCTAAATAAAGTTCTGGGTAAAAAAAATGCCCCTCAGAAAGTCCCTGCTCGCGAGGTACTTGTTCAAAGGTAACGTTACTGAACTTTCGGGAGTGGCAATGCAGCATTGTAATTTCAACCACCATTTCTTTTGATAATTTTTAAAATATTACTGACATCGTGTCATGAAAGGTATAACGTTAGTGTTTTAACTATTTCAGGCGAGAATGTAGTTGTTTAAAACTCAAATATGCGGTTTATTTATAAAGACTGCGTCTATTAAAAAATGTGTTTCGCTGATGTCGGAGACGGTCAACTCCACGCGATCAGCGGGAGCTCAGGGATCATTAATCCGTCGGGAGCACTCTCAACTCGGGTAGACATCTGACATTTGCCGCTGGCTGTGATGTCTCTTTAGTGGTAAAGCATAAAATATAATTCGTTTTGGGTGAACCGAACAGGTAATCTTTGGTCTTTATTCAGTTAATCTTTTAATATGTTAAAATGAAAATAGGAGACAATAGGCTACTGTTTGGTATAATATTTTGTTTTATATAATGAAGGCCTAACGTTACACATTTCCCTGAACTTTATTTCTGCGTCTATTAATATGTTTAACGAATGAAAATGAGAACGAAAGGAGGCAGTGGTGTTTGATATCATATTTCGTCTTATTGAAATGAGGGGGGGTCGGTGGAAACGCGTCATAACTGTACCACGGTCATGAACGGTCAAGGCAGAAGGAAAAGACTGAGCGGGAACAGCTGTAGACACTCCGCAGGATCAGCTGCACACTGGCTGCTAGATGGAACATATGTTTGCTTGCTTTAAGCCCTGTTAATAATTGTCATATGGTTATATGTCAAAGAAGAAAGGAAAGGCTGTAATTCAACATAATCCTATTGCATCCTTAAAATGCCTAGTCTAAATTAGGAAAAACCATACCATAACTTATTCTCCCACCTGATAAAATTGGTACTTTTGCCCATCCTGCCAATACTGCCACTCATGCGTGTGTAGTGAAGGGTTCTAGTGCTCTTTTAGTTATCATATTGTGTATGCATTTCAGGAGAGGCACTAAGTGCAGACAAATGGATGATGTCTTTGGAAGGGACAACTGTGATGGGGCCCCACAACAACCTTCTGAATGGAGTGCAGCGACCTTCACTGTCTACATGTTTAACTAACAGTATCCTAAAGAGGCCTCAAACACTAAAGGTATGTTTAAACTGTTTGCACACTTATAAAGAAAATAGACTCTACGATATACTCTATGCATTGATGTCAAAAGACAGGTTTCCATCCAATTCCTTTGCACCTTTTAAGCGCATTCGTAGAAATTTGGCAAAGAAACCCTATAACTGGAGAGCATTTCCATCAGCTCTGTTATGTAAATTAGAAATGGACAGGAGAGTAGTCATGAAACGCTGTGGGATCAAAACTTAAGGGGCAACTTAAAACAGCCGATAGAGTTGCAACAAATGTGCATTTATGTTGCATTTATTAGCAAGTCAATCCACATAAAAAGTTTTATTCACATTAGAATATTTTGTGAATTTGAACCGTTTCCATTCAGGATTTTTTTGTTTGTTTTCAAAATGTTAAAATGTGCATTAAAAAGCTGGATGGAGACAAAGCTATTGCTATTAAGTGTCTAACATAGAGTTGGTATTGCCCTGCAAGACATTTATGTAAACACAGAGAAGTCTGACAGACAGCAGTTTAACATTACGATTTTCATTAAGTCAATTTTGGGGGTTAAAGTCATTAGATGTGATTTTACTTTTTCCTTTCTCTTTGGAGTGTTACAAGCTCTTGGTGAATGAAGAAGATCTGTATAGGGTGGCCATATGCGCCGTTCATACGGGACACGTCCCCGCCAGGATTTTAATATTGCCTAAAACATCCAGGTCGATCGAGAGCTAAAGAGAGCAGAACAGACAGCTCCTTAAGCTTTTGAAATTGCTCTCATGTGTTTGTTCGTTCGTTTAAATTGAAGCGTCACTCTTAAACGCTGTTTCTTTAAAAAGGGAAACTACTTTGTTTGGCCTTCCAAAAGAGAACACGACTAGAAATCATGTTTATATCACATTTATAATGGGTTTGACATTATAATGAAATAAACATTATAATTAAATGTTTGTCTCGTTGCTTCGGCCGGACAGGGCACAGTATGTTAAGTGGCATAACATTTCAGTCACATGATAGATAGATTGGATAGCTGGTCAATCAGAGCACACTTTGCTTTTCAGAACGATGAACTTTGTAAAAATCAACACGTTTCAGAAGGCGAGGAGAGGAGTACCTGTAGAGGAGAAACAATAATGTGTTTTTTTAACCTTAAACCGCTTAAACATTTCATTACACCAAATACACAAAATAATGTTCTTTTTAGCAACGTCATATGACCCATTTTGCAGACACTTTTGTCCAAAGCGACATTCAATTTACAGTGCATACAGTGACATTATATATTTAAGAAAAACAATGTAAAAGCCAATGTAATTCTAAATGTTATGTTGTTAAATGTGTTGATGTTAAATAAATACATCAACGTCATTTTTTTTCTACAAGCAAGTTTACTTTTTATGTTTTTTTTTTTACACAGTATTTATCATTACCTGATATGAAAACTTGTTTTTACTCTCTCTGTTTTCAGAGCTTTTTGTGGAATCAATTCCAAGATGTCAGCAAAGCAGAGAAGAGACGAAGGATCAACGCACCTGTCTGCACCCTATTAAGAAGACTCCTGGGTTTTGAGTTGATGGGCTAGTATTGATGCCCACCCAAACCCCACAGCTTCCCCAGTTCAAGACTGGTTGGGACCTTTTGTTATTTATTACCATGTTCCCCCTGATGATAGACTGTCTGGAAGTGAGCTAGATTCTTCAGTGAAACTGTAATTTTGTTTGTATGAAAAAAAAAGATAAAATACATTTGTAATATGTGATGTTGCATAGTGTGTTAATAATAAAAAATAATAAAAAGTTGCCATTGTTTTGGTTTTAATTTTGGAAGATGGAAAATTGCAGTATTTTATTATATTTAGAAATTACAATATTGTAATTGTCTCCTGTAAAATTACAGGAAATTCCTGGCAACTGAGTTGCAGTAAATAGAGGGCCCTATCTTGCACCCAGCGCAATTGACTTTGTACACCGACGCATGTGTCATTCCTATTTTGCACCCGCGCAAAGCGCGCTTTTCCCTCCACAGAAGCACGTCGCTAAACTAGTGAATGAACTTGCGCTCCCTGGGCGGTTCAGCGCAAAAAAGGAGGCGTGTTCCGGCGCAAACGATCCCTGGTGCTATTTTGCTGTTCCATTACACAATTGCGCCACTGACCAGAAAAAACCTAGTCTAAAGTCAGTGGCGCGTTGCGCGTTGTTCATTATGCTATTTTAAGGGCGCAAGCTTGACCATAATGTATAGCGTGCACAACGCGCATACACTTTGCTCATGTAATCTACACAGATGCAACAGTTATTTTTGCAAATCATAAATTGTTACACTAAAAAAATATTAACACATGAGATGACGGAAATCATTGTGGTGTGACACGAAGATGTGAAAAAAAATAGGCATAAAACTAGCTCACAAATTATTCAGGCTAATTATTCTCCCATCCCCATACAACACACCTTCTCTGTCTTTCACTGCTCTTACAAGAACATCAGTCTCCTCGGCTGTGAACCGCTCCTGGCGTGCGCCTGGTAAATACGCCATAATAATAGCAATCCGTAATGGAACTTGCGCACCTGCTTTTAAAGGGAATGTTGGATGACGCTCTGATTGGTTTATTTCACGTTACGCCCAAACCACACCTATGAATAATGAAGCTACTTCAGACCAACCCATTTTAGATTTGCGCCGGGCGCAAGAGCCATTTATCCCGCCGGGAAAATAGCAACAGCGCCGAGACCCGCCCACAAACTTACTTGCGCTTCGCGCTTTGACACTTGCGTTTCAGATCGTTAAAATAGGGCCCATACAGTAAATTTAAATAAATTACAGCATTTTACTGTAATAATGCTACTTTAATCACAGTAGCACTGCTGTAAAAATACAGGACTCTATTGTATTAAAAAAACAATATATTACCTGTATATTACTTGCTGTAAATTCACGGCAATTAGTTGCCAGGAATTTCCTGTAAAATTACAATAAATTTTTAACAGTGTAT
This sequence comes from Carassius gibelio, assembly GCF_023724105.1. Lineage (NCBI taxonomy): Eukaryota > Metazoa > Chordata > Actinopteri > Cypriniformes > Cyprinidae > Carassius > Carassius gibelio. Next base: position 8,263,653 of record NC_068413.1, on the reverse strand, counting down.
GTATCTTTAGAACTCACTTGATCCTAGCACTGTATTGTATAGAGAATCTATTAATGGATAAGATCTTATGTTGTTTTAACAACTTGTCTTTCAGCTATTCACTGATTATCATATTTCCAGGGGAAGCCCGAAGGGACCACAAGGAATTTACTCAGAACTTATGTTTTTTAAAGACTCATCAGAAAAGTTATTAATGGTATCAGGCACATAAATAATGAATATGCAGCAATAGAGAAAGATAATGGTGCTTTTAAAAACATTTACTGACCAGAAAAGAGGCGCTGGTTCCTCCAGCAGACTGCCCAGCTATAGTGACAGACTGGGGGTCTCCTCCAAAACCCTCAATGTTTTGCTGCACCCACTTTAGCGCAGCAATCTGGTCTAGGAAACCCCAGTTACCTTGAGAATTCTTATCTCCTGTGCTGAAACCAGAAGCATATGTTATTATAACCCACTGCAGAAGCAGCACAAAAGAAATCTGATGTCATTCTCAAGGGACAGACTGCATGAGTTGTGCCCACTTTCTCTACTATAAATGAATACCTGAAGTATCCTAATATTCCAAGTCGGTACTGAATGATAACCACAACAATGTTCTCATAGGCTGCCAACGAGGATCCATCAAATGTGCAAGCGCCCCCATTTACCAGAGCACCCCCGTGAATCCAGACCATTACCTGTTGGTTTGCATTCATTTCTTTTGTTAGAGGGGTTGGGGAAATTGTCAATAAAGCATAATAGAATAAGTTCTACTTTGAATTCGTAAGTCAAAGCGCTGTCCTCTGGTTTAGATGAGAGAAGCCGTTATTCAGTACTCACTGGAAGTTTATCTGATTCTGATCTTTGAGAAGGAGTGTAAACATTCAGATACAAACAGTCCTCTGAGACTCCTGTTGGTGTGAAATCCAACGCCATTGATTTTGCCAATATATGCAGAACATCTGGGTTTTGAAGGCATCTAGAATACAGCGAGAGAAGGTACACTGTAAAAAATGTTGTATATCTATGGTACGTATGGCAAATTCCTTTATCATGCACAGTGAAAAACTGTGATAGATCTATAGCGGTACATTACACCAAAGAAAAAAATTAAATGCTGTTAAATATACATACTTTGGAAGTGAAAATGAACAGTATACAAAATAGACGTGTTTGTGTGAATGACATTGTATGCACATTTGACTGTATATTAGTATATACCTCAGCATGCAGAACGGCTTTTATGACCTGCATTATTATGGTGGTTATCAGTAAAATTATACAGGTACAAAACAGATTTGATTTCTTTAGATCTAATATTAACATTGCATCAGTTAATGAAAAGTGTAGTTAATTCCAGTCGCATATATTATTAAATGTTGCTACCACATTTAAATATGTAATTATTTTTACCATAAATTTCACAGGTCAATTTTTACTGTGTATCTATACTGTATAAGTAAGTGGAATATAGTAATTTAGAGGTAAATAAGGAATTTAGTACAAATATATTTCATAAATCACAGTTATTTTTTTTTTTAATATTGCCATACTCACATGGATGGGTGCTGGGTGGCATTTCTTATGCCTTCCCATCCCTGTACAGGACCAGGTGCAGCCAGACGGAGGGGGCCAACAGGTGGCGCGGCAAAAGGAATACCCAAATACTGCTCCACCACCTTTTCCGAGCCTTTAACTTTCATATATTGTCCACGGACACTGCCATGCTTCAGAACAACCACCGGCCCAGTGTCTGTATAAATACAAACCAATCTGACATAAACACCCATCATTGAATACATATTATTATTTTATGTTCCTGTCAAATAACAATACTCCTCCAAAAATGTGTAAAATAGATAATTAAGTAAAATACTACTTCACTGTATAATGTTCAATATTATTTAAAAAGCGATATAAGACGTACCTGTCTGTACAGGGGCTGTCCAAACAGGTGCCAGGGTCAAGCACAGGCAGAGCAAAACTTCTTTTATCATAGTTCTTTCGTTAAAGACTGATACAAACTCAAGCTGTAACGAAGAGCTTACAAAATTGATCAATCCCACATGCTAGGTTACAAAACACTGGCCTTTAACCTGATTCTACACTTTACCCCCTTAAAAAAACAGAGCAGCTGTTTAATGTGTACAAAGTGGAATCACTGTACGGCAGACTGAGGAGACCATTCTTTGTATAAATAATCATAATTAGTTTAGAATTTGATCTCTGTGTTTCTGTGGTCTGTACCGACATGCTTGTTAGATTAAAGAGTTCTAAAATCTTACATTTACAGGTAAAGTGAACCGTACATATCAAATCAAAATCAAAATATCAAAGAATTATTTTTTTAATTATTATTATTCTTAGTCATTCCCATATGGATAATTTAATTTGCCACCACAGTAAATTCTTCTGTCAAAGTGGTTCATGCTGTACCCAGCGATAAAGTGTGTGCTTATACAGAGAGTGTCACAGAGGCTCAGATTCTTCACAGGTAAGTTAGTAATTCATGTCTTGTGTTGGATTTATTGAACAAAGCTACCAGGAATGCTTGAAGGTTAAAGCTTAGAAGTTAAAAGTTGTATCCAGTGATACTCATTTAGTAGCTGATTTCGTTGTTTTTTTTATTTATTATTTTTTTTTATTTAATTTGTTTGACTAGCTGTTGTGGTATAGCGGTTACTGGCCTCAACACAAGATTTGATCTGCAAGGTTGCAAGCTCAAGCTCAAGAGGCATTGGTCTAGAATTAGGGGAGGTACTGGGAAGTTACTGCAAAATAACATAGAAGGTAAACGTGACTGTTGCTTTTTCTTTGAAATTACTCGTGTTCCACTGAACAAAAATAGCCTTTTTTTCCCCTACATGATACTTTCTAGATAAAGTACCTTATCACATTGTACATAAACCATAAATGTAAACATCAGGATAGTCATTTATAACTCGGGTTTCTTCTAATCTATACACTGCTTATTTGATAAAATGATTTATTTTTATTTTTTAATTACATTTATTTTGCTATTCTACAGGCCTTTTTTACACTCTTTAATTTGTTTGATTTAGTCATATTTATTTTTAAATAATGTCTTTTCGTTTATTTTTATATTTTACATACATAAAAAAAGTTTTATTACTAACCTTATGTTAAAAAAAAAAAAAACTAGATACACTTTAAAGGCAGAGTGTGCTACACATTTTAAACAGGTTTGTAATAAATGCATTTAAAAATCGGCGTTCAAAATATAGTTATATTGAGTGCTTTAGCTTATGTCAATTAGTCATTATAAGTGCATTATACTTTTTATTTTAAGTGTTGATTTCATCATGTTTAATCATGAAATATACGAACAATGTTCCTCCAACATTAAGATTAACAGGGCCAAACACTGATCTTGTAAATAATTGTTTAATAATAGTCCACCTAAATATTTTGTCCCGAACCTTCTAACAAATCTTAATAAATTATGACACAACAAAAAAAATATAAAGTGTTTTATTATTATTTTTCTTGGTATTATTTGTGGTTGCCTTAAAAGTTCCAGGTAGTTAACATATGACAACTTTGATGTATTTGACTCATATTCAAATGTTGTGGCTGGAGAGGAATGTGTATAAGTCAGCTCAGTACTAGTCTCACTTAGCCAGCCCTTCAGTCTGACGTCTGAATAGCTCATTACAACCATGGGCCCTGTCCCAAATGGAATACACTTCATGTGCACTTGCGGTGTTGCAATGGCCGCAGCGTGCGCGTGTCCGTTAAGTCCACGAGACTGTAGGTGTCACATTTGTCATTTTAGCGTTCAGAAGAGTGCTCGCGAGCGCACCCTTTTTTGACCATAATGCGCCCTCGATCCGGACTTAGAGGAAGACCGCGAGGGTGTAGGGTGCCATCACTCTCCAGTGAGGCATGAGATAAGGTTTTTCGTTGGTCACTAGATGGAAGCAGTGAGTTTTTGAGGAGGTCACAGTGCCTGCATATGTGCAAAGAAAACAGTAATAGCGTGTTCCCTTTTGTTTGGCAATCATACGAGCTAATAATTGTACTACTTTTGTATTTCAGTAATCCAGCCCAACATTTACTTGGAGATACTGGTCACGCCCCCATTTAAAGTAGACAAACAGAATAGAATAATATTTATTGAATCCTGTGTGAGATGAGATGCAATGTTGCAGCAGCAAAAGAGAGAACAACAATTACCACAGAACAGTGATCACAAAATATTTATTATATAAATTCGTTTTCACATAAAAAGTACAACAAAAAACAAATTATATAAATAATAAATACCAGTTAAATGTATTATTTATAGTATATAGAATTGTGTTGTTTTTATTATTTATATCTTATTATAATTTATCTTTTTAAAATAATAATTATTTATAATAATACAATTATTATTATTAAAACTTTAATAGAATATTATCAGAATATTTTATTAGAATGTCTATCTATCTATCTATCTATCTATCTATCTATCTATCTATCTATCTATCTATCTATCTATCTATCTGTCTGTCTGTCTGTCGGTCTGTCTATATAAATTAAATAATAATTCAAGAAATAATGCGAGAATATTATTGAGTTGAATAGAATGTATTTTATAATTATAATTATAAATGATTATAAGTATTATTATAAAATATGTTATAATAAAGTATTATTACTATGTATATATAATCGTTTATATATTATTTATGCAACATAAAAGTATAATACTGATTTTATAACGAGTAGTGGTAAATAACAACATTATTTTAACCGTAAGAAGAAAAACAACATTATTTTTTTGAACAGCCCATCAAGTTTTTCCGCATACACTCATCCTTAAGAATATTTTTTATTATATCGTTTCATGCAAACGGGGCACACATTGCATGCCTTGAGCGGCGTGCGGCATGGCATCATACGCAAGGGGCGTGACGGAGGCGTGTCATAACATATCAGCGCCACTGTTTCATGTGTCGATCGAGCCCTGTTGAGAAGAACTGCGCTCTCTCTGTGCTTCACCGGTGTACACCTAAACAAATCATTAAAAGCTAAAGGTATAGTTTCCTCCAGCAGCATATGCGCTGTCAGGGCTAACATCGGCAGAGTTTATTGTGGCTAACGGAGAGAGGATAGATCGCTCCTCTGGGAAGACGTCGAGAAGTCGGCCACAGGTAGCTCTTGCGGCTCTGAATATCAAAGTACAGGTCATGCGGGTGTCTTCGGAGGGGCAGAGAGCTGTGATCCAGTGCTGTTACTGCTAGTGACCCCGGTGGACTGATCGCTTTTGCCGCAAGCTGAGCACGAAGGACGGAATAAGTATGTCCCGAAGAAAGCAGAGCAAACCCCGGCAGATCAAACGTAAGATTTTAAAGTTTAACTAGTACCGGTGCTGCTGTTGTAAATTGTGACTCGTTGTAAAAAGTGTGTGCTATTATTCATATGACTGGATAGCGTTGGGTTTTTTTTGTGAGCGCAGCGTTGTCGTGCGTTTAAACAGTTTCGTGGAAACTGACAAGATCTTTCTATTAACACGAGACAAATGGCACGCTCTAGATGTATGAGCGGTCTGTTCAAACATTCATTGTGTTTTAATGGTTTTAAGACCGCAGAAAATTAGAAATGGCTACATTTATTTACAACTGCCACCATAGTAACCAACTGCTTTTAGGACGCGCTGCTCATTTTGTGGAAGAGCGCGGCACGTCAACGCCGCTGAACAAACTCACGCTTCATTTTTCAAACGCAGCGGCGATAACAGTGTGTAATAAACGCGTTTTTATTTGACTTTTTAATTCGTAAAAGTGCTTTCGTCTGCTCCAACTGAAGTGTAACAGTGGCTTCCTGTTTAATACTGTTGTGGAAACGTCACTGTTCTCTGAAAAAGACGATGTGAGTTCAGATAAACAGCGATCCGATCCCAGTCGAGATAAGGATTAAAATTGGATCTTTTATTTGTTTTCTGTCTGTGGCTGCACCGAGGCTGCTGTTGCATTTTCCTCCGGCTTTTCAGTTCTCTTTCCAGAGATGAGACGTCAGATAGTGCGCCCAGCTGATCCCTCCACATGATAGTGGATTACAATTGGAATCTTTTTTTCATCCATCCTTTTTAACCCTTTAGTCGGTCTTAAAATTACATTTTTACGATTGTATTCAAGATAGTACGTTCTGTCATTATTTGCATGCTGAAGACTTTTGACTGACTTCTGTGGCACACAAAAGGAGACATTTTGAAGAATGTCTTGGTTTCTGTTTTCCATTTAAGGAGAAAGTATGGTGACCAAAGATCTAAACCCTTGAAAGTGATGCAATATAATCATAAAAGCGATTAACGCTATATCAAGCAAAAGGAGAAACTATATCTTGTCACTTTCCTGAGAAAAGTAGCAATGTTTAATTCGTCTGATATAATTCACAAAACCAATCAGAAATATTTGTTCATAACTCAAAATTATTTGGTTCTTGAGTTCGACTGAACTGGTCGCAGCCGTTAACAGCTCACTGGAGTGAAAGATTATTAGTGAATAACTATCATGTGACTTGGAATATAGTGTGCTAGTGTTATCAGCCACTTTTATTATACTATGGAGATGACATACCATATTTTCTGAGACTTGACATCTTCGTTCTTCATTAATTGTGATACAAGTCATACAGGTTTGGAACAAAGTGAAGGTGACACAAATCCATTTTTGATTGTGACCCTTAACATTTTGTGGTCGATAAATTCCTAAAGTAAAAATCTAATTCATTGACCACTGTCTCTCCCTCTCTTTCTGTGAAAAGAACCAACAGCGCTGAAAAGTCGTTTTGCTCTGGTGCCCGGGCGCTGTTTCAGTTCTTCATCCAGAAGAGATGCTTTCAGGCGATAAGCACAGTAGCAATATCTTGGAGGTTGAGTTTGAAAGGGCTGCTCCAAAAAAATAAATATTAATGCGATTCAAAGGCAGAAAGCCACTCTTGAATAGGGAAGAAAAATGGTCTGATAAGGCAGCATTAGCATATACCACTGAGTGTAAACGGCCGGTATCAAGGTTTGTTTAAGTGACTGGAGAGTTATACGAGCACGTTGACCAGTAATACCCATGACCTGCTGACCCATGAAGGCGTCCTCTTAATTGAGATGTCTTATCTGATATAAAGCTATCTCTGGTTGGTTTCTGCAGAGCTCATTTTCTTACCCAGAGGCAGCTGCAAACAGTAGAACCAGCTTTACTACTTAAGGCCAGTCATAGCTGATGTTTTGAAAGATTCAGCATAAACATTTCTTATCTTTCCTGAAATGTTGAACCCTGTGAAGATTTCATATCTGGTGGCTTTTGAAGTACACATCGCCATCTCCACGAATCCCCCATTGATGTCCCATTAGGAGTGATGAGGATGGAAAAGTATCACAGATTTGGCGCCAGATCACCCTAAATGTGAGTCCTCCCCATTATCAAACCCGGGAGCTCATATGGACGACACATCGCCCCTCTTATCTCACCTTTTTGCGTATGTAAACATGAAGACGACTGTGTCTAATAAGATTGTATTGTTTTGTTACACTCTTACTGGAAGGATTACAATCCCGACCCCTCTAAAAGAGGTATCCAGTATCATGGAAGACTGTGTTGAGAGGAAATATTTTTGTTTGTCTTTTGTGCGTCACTCTCCCAATGGTGAAGATCGTGCTGATAGATTATCCACCACTCCCTGATGGCGAGATTAGCTCACGGCCTTAGCGGGGCCACATCCCAGGGCTTATATTTCGGCAGTTGAGATGGGAGACAAGATAGGCAAGGCGGCGATCTCGGTGGAGATAGTCCCAACGTCGAGGTGGGTGGGGGAGATTGGGATTATAATTACATTTGGCTGAAGCGTTCTCATCTTTGTCATGTTTGTGTTGTTGTTGTTTGGGACTGGCTTGGTGTATCTCTAGATAAGTTAAAAAAAGAGAGGGAGAAAAGCCGATAAGGGGAGAGTAGGATGGCAGGGCTGATAAGGGCTGGGGGAGAGAGAGGCAGGAATACAGAAATGGTAGATGGATGTATGCTGCGTTTTAAAAGCAGCTGCCTCAGTGAGATCCCAGGGGCTGATAAGCGAGCCGTTGAGATGATTGGGGAGATAACAGAAAGGAGATTCTCACAGATAGCAGCCGAGTGACATCATTCAAACGGCTCGGAGGTCGGTGTGAATTATTCATGAGCTCCCAGAATTTGGCGTCAGCGGCCGGAGGATGTTAGAGAAGCCAGACAATGCACTTGTTTGAGTTACCACCTCCTGTACCTTGGGCTTGCACTTTTGAAAGTGTGGACAACTGATGGGATCTCTTCCTGTTTTTGTTGAAAGTGCTCTCAGAGCTTTTTCTGCTGTTCGGTTCAGCGTCTCCGGGTCATTTGACCCTGAGGTCTAGTTTAATACTTAATATTGAAAAAATGAGAGATCACAGACTTTCGCACACATATTTTCACACATACGCACGCACGCCAGTTTTGCTTGTGTGTTTTCCTTCTTTGTTCTGCTTTTAGCTCGATGTGAACTTTTGATAAAGCCTGGGGCCTGATCTCTGGTATAGATAGAGATCGCCAAGTGCGATAAGAGTTGTTATCAGCGCAGAGCAGGCAGGAGCTGAGGCTCTGCTGCAATAACAAAGCTACACGTAAGAACAGCAGGGCCCTGGACCCTGGCAATCAGTTCCAGTCCTAATGTGATTAATGTTGTTGTATAATTAGATGATAGGTGTGAATGCATTTTTTTTTTCTCCCCCCTTAGTTACTCCCCCATCCTCTTGGTTCCCACCCTTGTGTTTTTCTCCTAACAACCATTGTTGTTGATTAATTTAATTAAAACTAATTCCACATATTACTCACTGTAGATCTTGTTAGATAGCATTGAGATGCAAGGGTTTTTTTGTTCGTCGATGCTAATCTGCAGGGTGCATTTTGGTGAAAAACAGCGAAAAAAAAAAAAAAAGTATTCAGCTCTACGCCTTGCGAAAGGAAACAAGAATGTGGCGTCAGCAGTATGGCTGAAACGTTGATTTGCAGTAAGATATTAGATACTGACTGATAGTGGGTGCAATGAACACTGTGAGAAAGTTATAAAGTCTTTATAATGTGTTGCAAAGCCAAGGACGGCTTTCATGATTTTGATAAAAAATGATTATCAATGATTTCTGGTATCTGACAATCTTTAAAGCAGGTTGTTGAGATCTTCAAAGTCCTGCTTTTAATGATTGTTACTAATAATGCATCTTGCGTTTGAACTGCATGTGCTGGTAGATACTAAGATTGTGGTAAAATTAAGACAAAACCAATTATTTATATTTACACGACCATTTAAAACACTGGGAACTGTGAGACTTTTAATGTTTTTAAAATAAGTATTTTATGCTCACCAAGGCCGTTACGATTAAAACTACACTGAAACCGGTAATAATGTATTCCTGTGATATGAGCAGATTTTTCACCACTCATTACTCCAGTTACTCCAGAAATCATTCTAAAATGCTGATTTGGTGCTCATGAAACATTTATTATCATCAATGCAGTTGTGCTGCCTAACATTTTTGTAAAAACACTGATGTTATTTCAGGATTCTGTGACGAATTAACAACATAAATGCTATTTGTGATGTATATAGGTTCAACACTGATGTTTCTAGTGAAGCCCCCCCCCCCCCCCCAAAAAAAAAAAATAAGTATGTTGCTGAAACCTGATATTGTATCTAAAACCCAAATCTTTAGCCATTACCTTTGTTCTGAAATAGTTTATTTGTTCCAAGTAACCCACATAGCTATTTATTACTTCTTATTTATTAGAATTATGTGTAACGTGTTTATTGGTCAGCTGGTGATGTACTGGTTGATCCGGCCGATGAGCTCTCCTGATTGGGTGAGCGAGTTTGATCTGTGTGGACTGAAAATAATGTCAAAAAGTTTAACTGAATTTACCGTTAAGGAAGTGTCTGTTGGTTGCTACAGTGAAAGGAAAAGCTTTTAGGTGTTTTGATGAATTATTGCTCTTTCCTAATGTTTACGCAAGGGGAAGTCGAGTGAGTTATGACAAGTGAACCCTCACTGACCCATTAGCACTCCTAAATCTTCACTTCTTCCTTCGTAATATAGAGTCATAAAAAGCTTGAGCTAAAAACTAGCTAAATAAAGCAGAAAGTTAAATGTCCCAGTGGGTGTCTTTAAACTGACATACACGCAGATTTAGTCTTTTATGCAATACAATATTTGCAAAAGAATCTAATCAACCACATTTTTTGTTTCGTCCGTTTAGGATATTTTATGTAAATATATGTAAATGACACTTGATGATGTCATCTCATACAGTTCTGGCAGAGCTTTCAGCCATCTTTCTCATCAGCGTACAGTAGCTAGGACAAGTGCCATAAAACTTGTGCGACGCCACCAAATGCAGACATGGCATAAAGTCTTAAATGCATCTGCAGTTGCGTGTGATTGTGGAGCGGTGGATGAGAATAAAATATTAATGTGTTATTAAGGATCCCGTAGCCTCTGGCCCCAATGCAATTAAAAACAAGATGGGAACAGGGCAGTAATCTTTTAATGCACTGTTATCACATCGCATCTTATGGAGAGGACTTATTTTTATGTGCCGTTTTGATAGAAACGGCGGAGGTGAGATTTGCCATCGCAGGAGGGAGATTTTCTTTTTTTTCTCCAGAAGGCTGGTGTAATAGAGTTTTCTGTGCTTTTTGGTTGGAGTTAATGAGTTGCGTCTTAAGGAGAATGGAGATATGATAATTTGTCCGATGTGGAGGAGCCATATTTGATGTGGATCACGGCTAACAGGGTTGATTAGATTGGCTGATTTCCACGCTGAGGTTTGATGTCATGTTCTTTATTTGATGTGCTTAATTGGCATGGTTGGGGGTGTGGGCCATCAATTTGATGTTGTGTTAAGGACATAAAGTTCAAGAGTGACACTATACTGTTCCCCTCCTTTAAAAGGATAAGTAAAGTTATTTCAATGGGGCTTTATGCAAACAGTTCAGCTGGGTGTATTTGTCTGAACCATAAGGCCATAGATTAAATTTGTAGGTCACGTCCCAATGGCATTCAGGTGAGTTTCTGTCCCAGAGTATAAAATATAACACTCTGGGATAGTAACAGTCCTCACTGGCTTGCTTGTTATGGCTGCCAAGAGTTAAATGTAATCAAATGCACAAGGTCAGGTTTTTACTAATTATTTAATGTTTTATACTCACAATAGTGACTCTACAGACTCCTACAATGATCCGGACAAGTGGATTATTGAGTTGGAATGGGTGGCAGGTCAAATAATACAAAAACTGACTAGAGGTTAATTGGCTTTAGATTTTTTCCCTGTCATTTATTTTTTCATCTAGCTTTTTGAACACTCTAATGTGTACTTTGTGAATGACTGAGATCACTTGAACCTGAAACCTGTGGTTTGGCAACTTACTGAGTAAATATGTAGTTTTGCTAATTTTCCATTTTTCAATTTTCAACTTTCCTAGAAGAGTTTAGCTTGCTGACGGACGTTTTGTGAGTTATATAAATATAAATCAAATGTATATACTGGCTACAATTTTTTTATTTCTTATTATATAAAAATGAAATTATAATTGTTATATGAAATGCAATATTTATTTATGTGTGTGATTTTGGAAAGAAGTTTCTTATGCTCACAAGGCTGCATATTGTGAAATTATTACAATACAATTTGAAATGCATTATTTATTTATCCCTGAAATGCATCTAATCATTTACTTGCTTCTTTCTCAGAATGGTCGGTTATATTTCGACTGTGGTCAATAATCGTTTGAGTGGTCCGTTTTGAAGATGTATAGTTTTGCACATCTCTACTTTAAACGACCACTGGCCAGTGTTTTTTTTTTTTTTTTTTTAATTTGAAAGATCATGCTGCCTTGAGTATACCAATTGCTCACGGTGTGGAGAACTCAGGCTTGGGTGTTATTATATGCCAGGCAGGAGGCTCTTGTGGGAAGGGAACACCGGGCATGTTTCATAAGGAGAGGCGGAAAGAGAAGAGATAAGCACAGAAGGGCAGCTGGGACAAAGGCCCTAGAAAGAGGAGAGGTTAGACCGCCTCCAGGGAGCCACCCCTGAACAGAGGTGGTCTAGACCAGAGTGGCTCTTCTTTCTGCTCTCACACACTCCACTTGGCTGGCTCTAGAAAGAGAAGGAAGACCGTCCGAGATCAGCCTCAGACCTCTTCCAGCTTCTGTTTGAGAAGTGTAGGCTATGTGTATGTGAGGTGTGAATCAGATCAGTTTTATTTGTGCGTAAGCCACAGGAAATGTTGCAAATGTTCTGACATTCATACATTTCAGACAATTTCATAGCCGAACTGCCAACAGTCCACGTTAATATAACACATTTATAAAGTGTTTTAGCCTTTTGTGTCCTTTTAATTGGTATGAAATAATGACATGAAAGACTACATTGTGCATTTCTTAAGGTGATAGTTGGGTAGCCTTCTGTGCTATTTCGGGTCATGGTTTTCTCACTTACGCTTCTTTCACTTTATCCCTTTCATGTTTCCTATTGTTAGCACTTTAACAAATTACAAACATTTACTTCACATTAGATTATTTGTTTAACACTATGACAAGTGGGGAGGGGCCGAGAGCCGTGGGAACGGAGCGAGGCAGGTGTGGTGAATGATAATGAGTCCCATCAAGGAGCTGTGGAAGGATAAAAGGAGGAGGAACGACAGTGAAGGACGAGAAAGGACCAGGCCTGGACTATTTATTCTTTTTTGTTTGTGCGCGACAGTCATCCGTGATGGGCTGTCGCGCTATTTTCAGTTTTGTGTTTATTTTATTATTAAAGTTAAGAAGAACATTATGTAAAAATGTTCGCCAGTTCCCGCCTCCTCCTTCCCCAAACTACGAACTTTACATTGGTGCCGAAACCCAGGAGGAAGGGGGGACACACCGTCAAAAACCCCTTGTTCAGTGGTGCTGAGAATATCGGGCATGAGGAAGAAGCAGAGACCGCCGGTGGCTGCCCGAGGCGGTAGTGCTTGAACGATGGAAGATGAGGCGGGAACTGGCGAATATTTAAACATAACTTTAATAATGACTGAAAACTGAAAATAGCATGACAGCCTATATTTGTAGAGGTTTCCACGGTAACAGCTATACACAGAGCAGCGCTCTGCCCACAAACACTGCTTTATCAGGCATTACATGATGAAATGAAAATGACATGAAACATTTGGAAATACAGAGATATAAAAACACCCGCACTGGTTTTTTCAAACGTGCAGTGCTCATGTTTATTCCACAAAGTCAAAGCCTTTTGGAAAATCTATTTGTGCCAGTCAGTTTTGATATTGTGGCGGCCCGCCACAAATAAATTAACGTGTGGGAAACCCTGAACTGGAAGATAGCACAAAGTTCTAGTAGTTATTTTAATAGCATTTCCTACTATTTTAAGAACTTAACATTTACTACAACATATCCTGTTTAAACCAGTCAAATTCCTAGGGATGCACAATATATTTGTACCATGTTTTTTTTTTTATTATTATTATTATTTTTTTTTATCTGTATTAACTGATGCTCATTTGCTCTGTTTTTAGATTTAAATTGTGTTTGCCTTCATCGAACGTTACAACAAAATTAATCTAAAATGAATCCCATATGTAGACAATACATATAATTTTAAATTATGATATGCCTAAATACCCTTTAAAATAGTATAATTTATTTTAAAGGATAGATTCTAAATTATAGAATTTTTAATAATTGGCCATTAAGTTAAAATTATTCGTGACGTCTTCATTCTTACAAATAGCATTGTTTCCAATAAGTAGGTGAGCATTGTCATACTAGCATGAAGGTTAGGAGGATTGTGTTTTATAAACCTGCAGAGTTGAAATGGGTCAGTTTGTACTCCGCTACGCTGTTTAGGAATTTATTGTTTGGTCTGTGACTTCTATTGAATCCATTTATTGTGCAATCCTGGTCCAATTCCAAAGAATGTTATCTTAACAGTATCTAAAATGAAATCTTGCCTGTCAAAGGTCATCATCCATAGGGTCTTATCATTTTGGATAATCGCAGAAAAAATATTATCATTATCATGATGATTATATCATAAGACTTTGTAATCATTGAGATTCCATGATTGTGGACTTTTGGATGTCCCGTTCTATTATATACCTGAAAAGCACTCTAAAAGTCAAGGATACTTCTTCTCAGCCTGTCAATCAAAGTCCTGTAGACGATCACAATAAAAATATTATCATTACATAGATAATTATATGATAGGACTGCCACTATTAAAGGGATAGTCCACACAAAAATGAAATTATGTATGACTTACTCTTTTGGCTCCCATTGACTTCCATATTATTTTTTGTTAATGGAAGCCGAAATTGTTTGGTTACCAGCATGTTTTCTATTAAGCTCTACAGAGAAAATTAAGTCATGCAGGTTTGAATCAACATGAGGATGAGGATGGTTGGACTATCCCTTAAAATCATCATTCAGAATGGACTTTAGTCCTCTAGGCCTTCCCCAAACTCAACTTTTCAAGTTCCATTCCGTCAATCAAAGTCTCGACTTACCAACCCTTTCACATAAGCCCCTCCTCCATCTCTCCCCCTTCATTTCTGGCCCGCTTTCCATTACCCCAGCTCTCTCCCATCCCCAATATCTACCACTATCTCGCTTTTTCTCCCCCCCCCCCCCCCAGACAACTGTCTCTCTGTAACCCCCCACCCCCCTTTCTCCTGCCTCTTCTCCCTCTGTCTCCAGTCAGACCTCTAGCCTCACTAGAACCAGGTCTTAGCGGTATGATAATGTGGAAAGTTGAACTGGCCCCATTACAGCTTGGCTGATGGCAGCGCCGATAAGGCCCTTGATAATGGGTGCAGATAGAGCTGACACAGCGGTCCAATAGCCAGCCCTCTCTCTCCCATTATCATTCCTGCCCACCGATGGGCTCCCAGCGCACTATCTGCTCTCCATTTCCACTCCTGCAACAGATAAGAATGGAAATACTGACTTCATAGCTGACTGATTAAAGTGTCTGCCTTTCTTGATAATACACAGATAAATTATGTTTTTTTTTTCTCTCCCTCTTTCTCTTTTGCTCCTTTCCTCTGTCTCTATCGCTTTCTCTCTCCCCCTCTCCTTCTATTTCTCTCATTCCTTCCTGCGCTATCTAGAAAGGAGAGGGGCGGCAGGGAGAAAAACGTCTCCTCTGTTAATTTCTCTTTCTTTGTAGGTTTATTTGAGAAGGAGAGAGGAGGAATGGGGGAAAGGAGGGGTATGTGGGAGAGATGGCGAGATGGTGCGGTTAATAAGAAAGTTTTGCAGGGCGGGGGAGTGTGATGGGGGAATGACTCCATTCAAGTGCCTCTCAGGGACTATTACATTTGGAATCTTGTCGACTGACACTCTACGACGCGCAATCACACCGCCATCTGCATAAACAAGCGCTGACTAAACGCTCGCGCTCGGAAACACTAGGTCACCCGACCGCTTTGAATATTCGCGCAGGTTTGGCATCGCTGGAAACGGCTAGTAGCTGGCTGACCGCTGATTTCTCACGGCAACCGGAGGAAGTAGCCAGGCAGCGTGGGCAGCCCTATCGCTGCTGATGACCTCCCATCTGCAATAACACGCTCTTCCAGGGTGCTTTTTTTTTTTTTTATCAGCGATTGCTTCACCAAGATACCATGCTGATCTAACTGATTACATCCTTTTGTGTATAGTAAACCATGTCCATTCCGTCTCTCCCTTCTTACTTCTGTGTTTTCCAACCATCCAAGCTTCCTGGATCACTTTGCTGATGTCAGAGATGTGTCATTAATTTAGTGGGGTACCTCAAATATAGGGGGTCCTTCTGCTTTGCCCATAAGTGGTGATGTCATGCACATGTGTTCTTATCTGGGTGGAATCAGGGATATAGGATATAAAAGATGTAATATTTTTCTTGATGACGTTTTTTTGATGTGAACCTCCTGAAAATCTTTAGTTAAAATTTGGCAGAACAGTTCAGAGAAAAACGTCTCTGGAGAAAAAAAAAGGTACAAAATTTGAAAGTATAGTGAAATGGTAATGACGCCTAATTTAAACTTAAATATTATTATTTTTTTATTTTTTTATAAAATTAATATGCATTTCTTTAGGGTGACATGTTCTTTCAGAAATCATTCTAATATGCTGATTTGGTGCTTAAGAAGCTTTCTTATTAATATTAATGTTGAAAACCATGGTACCATGGATTCTTCGATGGATATAAAGTTTGATGAAAAGAATAGAATTTATATGTTGTTATAGATTCTTTTTGTAGTAAAAACACTTTACTGTCACTTTTGATCAATGTAACACATCCTTGTTGAATAAAAGTATTAATTTCTTTAATAAAGGCCTCAGTCCTTCGAGCAGTAGTGCACACCTGATGACACAATGAACATATTATCTATTCAACTGAAATTAGTTTATCCATCTGTCGAAACTTCACTGAAAATAGTCCTCTGAATAACACCAGATAACATGTTCTGCAAAGAGTCACCCCAATAGAATATATCTGTTGTCCTTCAGTGCATTTACTGTCACTTTTCAATAACCTAATACCGGAAGTTTGGGCCGATCGGTGTTGAAATTCTGTCTGTTGTACTGTCTAACTCGTTATCTGTCCTTCTATCTTCCTGTCTTTCTGTCTAAGCGTCTGTTCTCTGCTTACATAGAGAGCTCACTTAAACTGCTCTCTTAAACAACGCAGTATTTGTTCAGGGCACTGTAACTGACCTTGATAGATTAGAGAGGCTTTTTACTTTCTGTGGGAGTATGAGCGTGTTTGAAATTATTACTATGCGTCTGAATGTGTCCGTTTTTTCCCCCAGCATTTGGTCTAGGAAACAAATTAATAGATTCAAACAGGAATTGAAAAAAAAAAAATATTTGAGAGTTTGTTTTTGCTTCCAAAATCTTTGACGCGTCCTCTGACACAGCTGTGCTCACACGATCTCTCCAGCCGCGTGTCCCTGTGTGCTGAATTATTCACATTAGCGAGCCTGAAAAAAAGCCTGCATAAGGTTAATTTGATACCAAAACCTTGCCTAGATTTTTAAGGGCAGTAGACCTTTTTTTTCAGTTGGGCTACAAAGAACAGGGAGTGGAGGCGAAGAAGAAGAAAAAAATAACGAAAGTGTGATAAAAAGCTCTGATAAGGGAATGACTGCTTTGTGTAGGAGTTGATATCAATGTTATCTATCTGTCTTTTTCACTCTCTTAGCCCTTCTGTTGTTTTTTATGCCTTATCTCTCGCTACCAAAATGCCAGGAACAAAAAGGGAGAAAGAAAAGAAATTACCGTACGGATTATTCATGGGGTCTGCTGATAAAGCGGATGATGCAAAAATTAAGAATATACAGGGATATTAGGCTTTTTTTCCCGATGGCAGTTGTTTTGGAGGATACATTTTTTTTTTTTGGAGGGAAGCATGAAAAGATCAGTTTGTGTGGCTTTTTCTCTCTGTATCTGTAAGAGTGAGTGGTCCTGAGTTAACCCTTTCTGAGCTGTTTCTCAGTAGACACACATACCTTCATAACATACGCACACACACACACACACACACACCTCAGCGTTTTTAGAGCTGCTGGCCTCTGATAAGGCTAACCTCAGTCTGACCCAAATAAAGAGGCCGGACACAGTGGACAGGAGTGTTGCAGTGGGCGACAGGCGTCTACTGTTGTTGAAGACGGCTGATTGGTCGATCGCTGGGGTGCAGTGCAGTTCACTTCCAGCAGAAAGAAAAGGAAGGGGATGTTCCATGTAATTGACCCTGCTTTACACTTCTAAACCAATTTTGGCAGGCCCAGTTCAATGACTAATATTCATCTAAACATTTTTCATTTTGACAGTTGCATTATGATTAAACATTTGTGTCATGAAGGGATAGTTCATCCAAAAATGAAAATGAAATATGATAGAATAACAGTTCTGCAGCCCCTGCCTTACAGCTATAGTTTATATTGACTAGAAGGTTCCAAGCTCTCAAGCTTAAAACCAACATGCACCATAAAAGTGATCTGTATCATTTGTTTGATAAAGTAGTCTAATGAAATTTTTATTTCCATTTTTGATTAATCTCAGGTTTGTTTCATAAGTTTAGGGTCGGGTAAGATAAACTGTATATATTTTTTAAATTCAAAATAATTGTTTTCTGTTTTAATGTATTTTAAAATGGTATTTATTTTTTGTCATGGAAAAGCTGAATTTCCAGCAGCCATTGATCTAGTCTTTAGTGTCGCATGATACAGAAATAGTTCTAACATGCTGAGTTTTTTAATTTTCTAAAAAAACATTTCTTATTATTTAAAGTGTTGAAAACCATTGATATTTTTTAAGGAAACCAAGATGTATTTTAATTTAATTACATTTTTTTGATTTCTGTGGTGAATTAAAAAAAATAAATAAATTTGTAACATTATGAAAATCTTAATTTTTGGTCAATTTAATGTGTGATGCTGAAAAGTACTGATTTAAATATTAATATTGAAAAAAAATCAGTCTGACTCTATACTTCCAAACAATAATGTGTATTTAAAATGAAGGATGGTTAATAACAGAATAAAATATTTTGGGTGAACTGTCCCTATTATGGATTATTTCTGTTATTCTGAATGGCGGTTTACTGCGTTGCTGTTTCTTTTGACTATAAAGTCATAGTCAGTTCATATTCAAAACCTTCAATTACTGACCTTATAACTTCTGCTTTTATTCAATAATGTTCTCTCACATCTTAGTGTGGTCCAGTCAGGAGTCTTTCTGTGGAGTCCTTGTGATCTACACTTGACCCTTTTTTTTGTTGTTTTTTTAGCTGTAGGTCAGGTGGTACTCCAGTCTTGCGCCCGCCCGGACGCTTCAGATTTCCTCTTGTCTTTGTGCCTCAGGCTGTTGTTTGTGAAAGCGGCCTGTGTGTGAGAAGATTCAACTGTATATTTTGGTTGTGCTTTAGCATGTAAAATATACATCAAATGTACTTTTTTTTCCACAAATATGCATTTTTATTTTTATTTTTACTCCTCTTAACCAGTCTGTTGATTTTCTTGCTTGTTTGCTTGTTCTGAGAACCACCCACCTTGACAGTAAGTGACCTGCTAAATGACATATTAAGTGACCAATCACAGTTTTGTTTTTACAAATGAGTAAGACAGCTCGTTGTGGGGAAGAACACTTTCAAATTATAAAAAAAAATGTGCATCGACATTCTGTCATCTAAGATTCGATTGGATCTGGCCATTTCAGGCAGCCATTGCTTTTTCTATGCAATACATATCAGATTCACTACAGCTGGCCTGTACATGTCATTTAAGTCATTTAAGGCTTACTCATACATTTGTACATTTTAATGGTGAGAAGTTGTGCACAAAGTGCAATATGCAGCATTTGAGTTTCTGTGATACTGAGCATTATTAAATCAGATTGTGGAGTGAAAGGAATGTATAATCTCTAAGAAAACGGTCATTTTAAACCTGTGCTACTGTTAGAGGCCATTTTGATCACAATCTCTATGTGAATATCCCTTACTTGCGCGCACACACACATGTGTACGTGCGCACACTTGGCTCCTTTGCCCTTTTCTCTTTGTGCCATCTATCCCTCCCTCTCTCTGTTCTCCCTCCGTAAGCAGTGAGTTTTGTCTAAGTATTAGTATTAGAGGCAGCAGTGTCCCCTGAAGTAAAACAATCTGCTGTAATCTATCAGTGTGTTATCGGCCCTATCTGAGAGCTGGAGCGAGCCGGGCCGGGGCCATGGCGCCGTGCTCCGGAGCTGATAAAGTTTCAGAGTTCAGCGATGATGAATGTTAAGAAACTACACCCTCGTTAGAGAGGATGTGGACTTGGCAGGGAGCATGAAGGGGCCGCACATGAAAGGAGGGAGAGAAAGGAAAATGTTGGCACCCCGCACCAGTCGCCAGGTTAGAGGTCAAGACCCTGTTATTGTGCAGACATTCTTGCCTTACACTTTATATCTCTCTTTATTATGTCTCTTTTAGTAAAAAAAAAAAAAAATATATATATGAATTTTATGCACTGACATGTATGACTATTCGGTTCAATACACTGATCTCAAGATACGATGCTCTCACAATTCTTTAAACTAAGCCAAAATGGAGTTAAAATAGACATATGATATCCAGTTAACTAAAATATGTTAATTTAATCAGATTAGAAATATTCGTAATTCTGCTTATTTAAAAATACAGACTTATGTTAGACAGGCATGCTTGCACTCTGTCCCTGACTACATTCAATTAAAAAGCTGTAATGAATGTATGTCGTTAAAAAATGCCTTTTATTTTTAATTGATTAATGATAATAAACATGGAGGCTCGAATGTGTGAGCTTACGGTTTTACCATATTTAATGCACTTAGTGTATGTGCAGTCTGTTTTTATATGAATAAATGCCAAAATTAAATCTGCCTAAACTTTCAAGTTTTTTGTTACCGTACACAATAGATATTGTCACTTTCCAGGATACATTGTTGCATTGAGTGTTGTATTGCTGCGTAAAATTAAAAATTGTGAAAAATGTTTTTGTTTATTTTTTACTTGCATTCAACTTTCTAATCTACTTGCATTCAACATTCTAATCAACTTTCTAAATCTACTGGGAAAATTGTGATTAAGTTGAAATGATGGTTGGTTCGTCTGATTGATTGTGTAAAGCATTTTAAAATATAATTGAATATAAGAATATATAGGGAGATTTATTTTTTCATCGTCAAGTGAACGTTGGCTGAAAAAAAAATTATAATTCATTGTTTTAGGTATATGATCCAACCTTAACTTTAATTCCACATATATCACTACATCTTGATGATAAAGTTGCTGTCTTAGCATGGCTGTCTTGGCTGGAGATTGAAAGTGCTTATCTCTGCCTCTAATAAACATAGTACAGTCGCTTCCCTCATGAGAAAGTTTACAGAGGACAGTTGGATGTCATCTGGAGTGACTGCTTTGTTGTCCACTGTCATTAACTAACTAATTATTTTGAAGAACCAGCTTCTCATATCCAGACTCCAATCCCACGAACAACTTTGGAACTGGACCCAGACCAAGTGCAGAGTGTGTCCTGCCCCAGCACTGTCCTCTGGCTCATCTTCCCAGTGACCTCTCTGCCTAAAGCCAGCACATCAGCTGCTCCCATCTATCAGTCTGTGTGTCATGCCTCAAAGTCCCCTGATGACGATGCATTTGATAAGAGCGAGTACTTAGAAGTGCACAGTGCAAATAGCCGATAAAGCATTATTTTCCTGACAGATATTAAGTGCTTAGAGTTCAAATTTCAGGCTAATAGCTTTTCTGAGTCTTTACTCGAGATTTGTTGTGGTGTAACAAAAATAGCTCCGCTCAGTCTTTGGAGAGATGTGCGATGTTTCGTCAATGCAAAAAACATTCAATCTAGGTTTAACTAGGTTATAATAGTAGCATATTAGTTTCAGCCTATATTTGAGTTTTGTTTAGTTATTAATTTATCAGTATTGGAAATTTTATTGTGATGCTCATTTCCTCAATTTAAAAAATTTCAGTTATCTTTGTAGCCATCCATCGATCACTTAAAATTAATCTTTAAGAATGCTAAAAATCCATTGGTGCGATATTTATTGATTATTAGCCTGTATCGGTATTTGATATTTAATTGTGCATGTGCATTTCCCCTATGCTCACTAAAATGGAATCTTTAAAAATTTGAATAATTTAATAACATTTAAAAGTAATATTTTGCAGATCTCCAAAGTGATTATTGTTCACTTTTCATTTTATTTAGATAATAATATAGAATGATTAAAATGTTAATATTGGCCATTTAGTGGCTATTTGCCATAATATGAAAATAATTTAAGTTTGACCAGATTTAAATTATTTGCACATGCCTAGTTACAAAATTTGGTATTTCAATGAATTAATTATCATAGTTTTTATTACAAACATATCTAATTTCTTTAAAAACTATGCTCCTGTATTGCAGTGGAGATTATTATTAATATATTATTAGCAAACTGTATTTATTTTTTTTCCCCAGTATTTGCGTCCTCATTTATTTTGTGAATCTCGCATTAAAACAACCCAAAAGTGGATGCAAATAAACAATGCTGAAAGTGTATACAAATCATTCTTAGTGAATTCTCCCACTCTCATCTGAATTGGACCACGAGTGACCTTCTTAAGAGCATGCCTTTCGTTCCCTTCTCGTGTGAAGTCATCTTTGAGTCTCCTGATAAACAGAAAGGAATTCTCAGTCTTAAAAGCTCTTAAAAGACTGGTATACCATTGTGATCGTGACAAAGTTCATGAGCGTATAATGGAAGCTAATGTGACGCAGGGCGCGGGTAGCTTTGTTCGCAGAAGTGCAGAGCGTTTAATAGAATCTGATAGGCGTCAGTCCCCGGGCCCAGAGGACAGAGGGGGGACTGCGCGCTCATCAAGGAAGTCTTTGCTCATCAAGGGAGTCAGGCGCGCTCTGAAGGAATAATTTGTCAATAATTGGCCGTGTCAGTCTCGTTAGACATTTGATAATGTCCCGTTTCTTTAGGGTCGGCCTGGCAAATATCTCCAATGAAAAGCAGCGCATGGCAGCAGATCCCGGCTCCCGATAGCACCATTAAGGGCTTTAGAAGTATTTTAGCTGAATTCACACAAAGCAAAAATAGATAAATAAATAATGAAAAAGAAAAGTGGAACATCAACTGTCAGGGAAGTGATATGGACTATAAAAATCAGTGGGGAGGATTTTGAGATAAAAGATTATCCTTTTTTTTCTGTCGCCTTATTGCCTCCTCAGCCATCGCTGAGGCAAATTCGCTTACTCAAGCAATAGAGCAGACTTACAGTTCAGACGTGTGTGTGTGTGTGTGTCCTGTGGCCCTGTTTTAAGAAGGCTTACTCTAGCACTGCAGTATCAAATCCACATTTACTCTAAAAGTGTTCAGCACAGGTGTCTGTTTCTGTCATTTTTGTAAAGTGCTGGATTTATTGGGGATCTTACATTAGTTTGAACATGAGCGTTCTTCTGTCAGATCTCAAATCAATTGAAAAAGCATGGGAAGCATTAACCGTTCGGACAGGCCAGGCATTCCTTTCTGCAGATATGGCGGGAGGTCTATCTCTGAAGTATCTCGCAATGGTTAACCTTCATCAGATATCCCAAAATCCTTGATGACAGGCACATTCCAGAGAGTCGCTCGGGTCAGTGGTGTTAGAGATGTCAGTATAGTCACATAGGCTTGTGTCCGAGCGAATGCATGTTATCGTTGGAATCTACAACAGTGGCGTCAGATTGTCAGAGTTTGTGTGAGGTCTGTGAGCTCTGCGCTGGCCGTAGTTTGGGAAGGTGTCCCTATCAGAACAGAGATCAGCCTGATACAAGCTGTCAAGCCCTGCTCTTGCTGGCCCTGTGAACTTTCAGTCAACTGGACCCGGTTTGCATGCACGGTTGCTCTTTGCTTTTTATGCAAATGCACTCTCACAGGCTGCAGAGAGAAGCGGTCCTGCCTGAAAACTGAAGTGTATATATTGGTTTCAGTACAGGCAATATATGAGGCAGTGTGTTTGTTCTTTTACCCTGTTGTTGTTGTTTCTGTCATATTTTAGGGCATAGAATTTTTTTTTCTTAAATCCTTTTCATAAAGTTCTTTTGATCAGTATCTTTTAACTGACCAGAAAATCAACTAGGATTCAATCTGATGTTTGTCTTGATTATTTGCATAGACTTTTACCACTAAATAACTAAGACTTCAAAAAAAAAATGTGTGTGTGTATGTATATGTATGTATGTATTTGTGTGTTTGTGTATGTGTGTATGTATATATCATAAATGCTTTAATTAGGGATGCCCTATGTATTAATTTATTAAAAAAAAAGAAAAATCTCAAAATTATTTTTTATTTTTTTTTAATCTGTACATTATAATGTATAATGATACCTAAATTCACCTGTATTATTAAAAAAATATCTATTTATTCTTACTTCAACATTTTAATATCAGCCATTTATCAGGTCATAACAACAAAAAAATAACGACTGGCTTATCACTATCGGCCAGAATGTTTATACTGTCATCACATCCCTCGCATTTATTTTCAAAGTTTCTAAAGTTTTAGGAAAGGAATTCAACACCCTCGTCCTACCACCATCATGAAGATGTTTCCAAAACCTTGTTATCCGCTGTTATGCATTATGGCATATTCTCACATTAATAGGAAAAACTATTACAGTCAGTGGGGTTCTGAAGTGCAAGAGTTCTTATTAATCAGAAGAGCGATACGTCTTAAGAGTTGAATGATGAGAATGAGAGGATTGTGGGTAAAGGGCTTGGCTGGATAGGGAGGAAAGAGACAGACGCATTAATATTCTCTTCCCCGTGAAAGTGTTCTGCAGAAAAAAAGGGAAAAGAAAGAAACGAGACATCTATCGCTCTCACCCCATGCTTTTATTTCCTATTGCCTCATCTTAAATTTCCATTATTCACCGCAAAAAAGCCAAGCCAAGCCTATTCACACTCCTCTGTGACACCGGCGGCCCCCCTCACACACGCTCACATACATTCACTTCAACCAAACACCATTATTAATCATCCCTATCGGTTTCTTCCATCTCCCTGCTATTTGCTGTTTAATCACTAAAATAATATCAAGAGGGGGGGGGGGGGTAGAGGGCCGTTACCATGGCGACCAAATGGAAAAGGTCAGGGTGTGTTTATCTTATCAGCGATAGAGAATGGTTACTAATTACAGATAGGTACTACCAGTGCTCAGTCCACAGGGCCCTGCCTTAAAACATTATCAGCAATCCACACCAGCCTGATATTAAAATTATCTACAGTCATCCACATACACACGCAGACACACCTCATCCTGGCACACATCGGACGAGACGGGTCTCCGCTCTCTGTCATGTCCGTTAACCCTGCTAATTCACAAATTGCGCTTAAAACAACTGATAAACAGCGGCTATGCTAGTTGTTGAGCTATACTGCTGGCTTTGATTTATGACAAGGCCTAGCGTGGATACCATTAATGTTTCACACTAATGGTGCAACCTTTATCAGTTTGAGTAAGTCATCTTCAAATATTTGCTGTATTAGTGTACGTTAATTGTCGTGAAGCTAATACCTAACATCCTGACAACGGAATCCTGTTCGCGGGTGACGAGACGTCCTGTCCCCCTGCTAAGAGTAACTGAACTGGCTTTGTGACCACTGAACTATTGACCCAAACTGAAGTGGCCGTTTCATTTAGTTGGTTTACCAGTGTTCTTCTGAAGCGAGTCGCTCTCATTAATGTTTCCTTACCATCATTCGCGGTTAATGACAAACCAGTTGTAATTAGATTTAGTGAGGCTGTGGAGATAACGACGCTAATTAATGGTAGGTGTTTGCGTACGTGCATCCGCACACATAATGTTAAAGCAGTAGTTCACCCAAAAATGAGGATTCTGTCATTATTTACTCACCGCTTGTGTCTTTTTCTTCCAGTGAGTACTGAAAGTGAACATCACGGATGTTCATTTTAATGTAATGAAATACGTTAGGGCAATTGGTGAATGAGTTGTTTGTTTTTGTCAGGTCTTTTTGATGAATCTGTTGAGCCAGATCACACAACCATTCTAAATGATTCGTTCATGAATCAATGATTCAGTGATTCAGCAGTCAGCTGTCATCAGCTCACTAGGGGAATATTCTGTCATGACTCACTCACCATGTCTAAATAGTATAATTTTTTTTCTTTTGTGGAGTACTACAAGTAAATTGTTGAATATCGTGGACCCTCTTTGTAATATAATGAAGGTAAATTAGGACTGATTAGTCAAGGAAATGTTTGAGTCAGATCTGGTAAATCCAGTTCACAAAACCGGTTTGAGTTATTGGTTATAAATCACTCATGTGTTTATGAATGACTCAGTCCAGTTGTCTCTGTTAAAAGCTTACTAGAAGGAGAAGGTCCTGTCATTATTCATTTAACTACTGAATTACTTCCTTCTATTGAATATGAAAAGTGAATTAAAAAAAATGTAAAGTTAATAATTTTGTGTGTCTGATATTTTTGATTAATCTATTGGTCCAGTTCACAAAAAAATATTTGATCCAGGAATTACTGAATGAGATTGTTAACAGTGTTTTAATGACTAAGTACTAAGTAACTATTTAATTACAGTTACTTCTTATGTAATTGAACTTAATACTGTGTATAGACTGTAGAACATTTATTAATACAATAGTGGATTTTACATCAAAAAGTCTAACCTTAAAATGCATGCTTTTTATGTATCCTTCTCACTTTTAATATCTTGGTTAATAAGAAAATTTGAACACTTTGGCGTCCAATTCTCACAATTAACTTGTTTTTTATTAGCATAAATATTAAAGGGATATTGGCTATTATTACTTAAAAAACACATATTAATGTTTTATTCTGGAAGACCTTATTCTAAATCCTTAATCCTGCCCAATTATTTAACTTAACAACTACATTACTAAGTATTAATAAGCAGTAATTAGGAGTATTTTGAGGCAAAAGTCATAGTTAATAGTTAGTTAATAGTTAGAATTGAACCCTAATCTAATGTGTGACCAGAATAATTTAAGGTTCATATGATGCGATTTAAAATCTTTCCTTTTTCTTTGGAGTGTTACAAGCTCTTGGTAAATGAAGAAGATCTGTAAGGTTGCAAAGACTGAAGTCTCTCATCCAAAGAGATATTCTTCAAATGAAAGTATCAAAGTTAGGACTCTGCCACACCCCCTAAAAGGCTCGTTCAAAGATGCCCCCACATCTACGTCACTATGTGGGAAGCTTTGCATATTTGCAAATGTTCTCGCAAAGAAAGAAAGCGTGGTTTCAGTAACCGCAGTTAGTGTTGAAGCAGTCATGTCAGGGAGATGCTGTGTGTATCTAGGCAAAAGTACTTTATTGGGCCTTCTGAAAGTAGATGCATTTAGGAATCTTTAAGATTACTTATAACAGAACAGCATTTTATGGACAACCGTTTCATGAACCTAGGAGAGGAGGTAATTCTGACTTTGCTACGACAATCTGGTGCCTCTGAATAAGTTTTGTTATTAGTTTAAGTGTTTGCTATTGACTGTTTAAACGCTTAGTTTTGCGTGTTGTGTGTATGTTTGTTTGTGTGTGTATGCGAGAGAGAGAGAGAGAGAGAGACCGGGTCAGTACTGGGTCAGTTGGCCAATCAGAGCAGACTGCACTTGTCAGAAGGAGGGACTTTGTAGAAAACGATGCGCTTGAGAGAGGCGGGGCATAGAGGACCTACAATAATGTACAGTATTTGAAAGAATATGTTTTTTTTGAGCATTAAAGCATTTCAACATATTCTGTTACACCAAATACACAAAATAATGATCTTTAAGAAAACATCATATGACCTCTTTTAAAGAACCATTTCATGTCCATCCTTGTATCATTAACTTGTCGAGGTTGATATAGGATTTAGAAAGTAATAAGTAATTAAATATTTTGTGGAGAGAGTGATTTGTACACTGTTGAAGATGTAATTAGTAATGAGTAATTCTTTATTTTTTTAGATTAACTTACCCGACACTGATTGTGAATAACTAAAATGTTGGTCTGAAATCATATAGCTTTCAATAGACTTCATTGGCTTTTTTCTTAAAATTACATGATATATGGACAACTTTTATTTAATATTAGAATGATTTTTTTTTTTTTTTTTTTTTTTTTTTGAAAGCTCTAGTTCCAGCTTTCTTGTGATCGTATAGAAAGTGTTTTTGTTTTTATCTCAATGAAATTCATTCAGAACTTAAATTACTTTTTCATGGGTGAGAGATTATGACAAGACGTTCATTTTTGGGCAACCTATCCCTTTAAGTATGAGTATCTCTTTGCTGTTCTTTTTGTGTAACTTTATTTGTTAAAGAGAGCAAACAGACATGTTCTGTTTGTTCGCGTCTTAGACATGCACATCAGAGTATGCTGCTGTTTCCGTGCACTCCTTCATTTATCATCTTTGACATTTGGCTGTGCTCTCTTTATCTTCCTCTCATCTGAAAAGAACACATTTTTCCCATCAGAAATCCCGTTGTGACTTTTGCGTTCGAGGGGTGGTGATACTTCCTTTTGCAAACGGCATCTCTGTACGTATCTTTCCCGGGCTGCGTTCCCTGGTCTCCCCCCATCTCTTCTTCCCCCTTCTGTACTGCTCTCTCTTTCTCTCAACATGGATGTTATCGGAGGCACTGAGGGCTCCAGTGATGCCCTGCCTCTTGAAAATACCCCTTTTCTTTCCTGCTGCCAGCTGTGAGCTGGTTTATACTTAACATACCTACTTCATCTACCCTCACCACCCCCACCCTACATTCTCCATACTTATCTCTGGCACCCTCACACATCGCTGTATTTTTATTTACTTTTTTATTTTGTGCCTGTGCGACAATGGTGAAAGATAACATTTCAACAGCAAATCCTTCCTTTTTCCCTCTCTTCTATCCTGCAGATCCGTTTTTTTTATTTTTTTGTGTGTGTGCTTGTACCTCAGATGTGGCACATACGTTCACGTACATCTGACCACAGCTGAATAATGTGAATGCATGTGAACAAAAGTCTTTTGTACGGCTTGTTAACTCTTTTGGGTTTGGCGGGTTTAAAAGGTGGTTCTTTATTTTAAGTGAAACATTCACCCAAAATGAAAATTCTGTCATCGTTATTATTTACATTTACCTTTGTGACTTACTTCGGTATAAAACAAAGAAAATGTTTAAACCAGTGAATAATCATGAACGGTTTACATGACCGTTAGAGGAGTGAAAATGGTGGAGTTCTGACTGATGAAGACTGCTGAAGGGTTTTAGTATGTGTGTGTATGACCAGCCAGTAGCTCGCTGTGTTGTCTGTTTTTATGTGCTTTTATGGTGATTAAGTCATAACAATCATATAAGAGCCATAAAGGGCTTTTCTCTGCCTCTTGACAAGAAGTGCAAAAGAAATATACAAATACACCCACTCAAACTACCAAAATATTCATATAGGTAAAACACTTAACTTAAGTTTAAATGTGCACTATACCATTCAAAAGACTGGGTGTTTTTGAAAAGCATCTCTTATGCTCACAAGTGCTTCATTTATTTGGTCAAAATACAGTAGAAGCTGTAA
This sequence comes from Carassius gibelio, assembly GCF_023724105.1. NCBI lineage: Eukaryota > Metazoa > Chordata > Actinopteri > Cypriniformes > Cyprinidae > Carassius > Carassius gibelio. Next base: position 8,234,538 of record NC_068413.1, on the reverse strand, counting down.
TGAAAGCGAAATATTGCTATAATTTAAAATATAAATAACTGTTTTATTTTTATTTTTTAAGAAATGTTTTTCTGTCATAGCAAATGTTCAGCAGCCATTACTCCAGTCTTCAGTGTCACATGATCCTAGAGAAATTATTCTAAGGTAATTTAAATAATTTAGATTTTGCTGTTTAAGAAACATTTCTTCTTATGATCAATGTTGAAAAAAGTTTTGCTTCTTAATTGTAAGGTACTTTGATAATAATAATTTCTGATGAACATCATTGATTTGAAATGGACATTTTTGAAATTATTTATTGTCACTTTTGATCAATTTAATGCATCCTTGTGGAATAAAAGTATTAATTTCTTCAAAAAGAATCTTACTGACCTCAAACTTTAAAATGGTAGTATACACGTTAACAAAGTCCAAATTGTGTCCCCTTTGTCCCCTCTCTATTATCTGTGTCAATAATAACTGTCCACCAACTATTGCTGTATATTATATTATATCATTATATTCTGTTTACTTCCTTAATGCGCATTACTTATTTATCAGTGCACGTTTACAAATCGTAAAATATTTTATCAAAATCGAATAAAGGTGAAATGTTTTCTTTTGTATAAATATCACTTAAACCCTGCAGGCTGTTGTATGGCCTCATCCTACAATAGTATAAGATCTGTCACTTTTTATAACCCAAACAACTGTCATTCACAAATTCATCAATTACAGAAGTAAAGTGCCGTAAATGACAATTCTTGTCAACTTTAAACATCCGTGACACTATATTTTCTTTCTGACTGCTTCTGTCACCGCTCTCTGCAGCTCTTCTTTGGGGTATCTTGTGGTCTTGTGTCTCAGTCTGCACATCCGCGGTGTGTTTGTGTGATCTGCCATGTTTAGTCTTTAGTCAGGACTGGAGCAGCTGGGTATGTTTCTGTACGGGGGAGCTGGAAGATCTGCACAACCCTTTGTCTTCTTGAAGCTCAGACCTCAAGGTCAGAGTCTGGATAAACGGTGAAGGCCGTGTGCTCGTCTGTGTGTGTGAATGTGTGTGAAGAGTGAGAATCATCATCTCTAGTAGGGGGATGACGATGGATCTGCTGTGTTCTGTCAGAAGAGAAAGTGAATGGCATGATGGAATGGTGAGGTGAAGGAGGGAGAGGAGGATGAGAGGCGTCTCCTACACATACCGTCGCGATGACTGCCTCTCCCTTTTTTCTCTGAAGAGTCTCAGAAGCGTTCTGGGTGAAGATGAGTCTTAAGAGGGATCGCTCTCGTCCTCCCTCTACTCTTTTAACCCATCCGCCTCGCTGACGCAGTCTCTTTTTGACACATTCACTCTTAGATATAGTATAAAACACACGCATGAGTCTCGGTGTCTCGGAGGTTACAGCATGTGATATTAATGTATACTTGTGATATTCGTTTAATCTGCGCTTGTTTCTTTTGTTGGCTCACGCGGCTTTAATTGAAGAAGTTTTCATGGGAAAAGAATGTGTCTGAATATTGCCTCAGGCTTATCCAAGGACAGCTCATATCAATCAAGTTAGGGTCTGATAACAAATGCAACAATGTCTTCGAGAGGCGGTTCACCAGCACTATGAGAGTCTTTTTTTACCTTGTTCAGCGTTTGATGGGGTGAGTTTCATTAAATAAAATGATATCAATATCTTTTGTCTTTAGACCTCCATAAAGAGGATAATTCACCCAAAATGAAAAATCTGTCATCTACTCTACTGTACGCATCTACTCACCCTGGAGTCGCTCAACACATTTTTTTTCTGTGGAGCACAAAAAGGAATATTTTATTATTTTCCGCCAGAAAACGTCCAGTATAGTTTTTTTCCCCCTCCTTTTTGTGTGAGGAAAGTTTTATTGAACTGTACGTTATTTATTAAAAGTCACCAATGTTTTATAATGATAGAAACTCACCTCAACCCACCCATTATTATAATTATTATCATCATTTGTAGCTTAGCAAATAATATAGAATCAGAAATCAGAATATTCCAGCCATCCCACCACAAATAATAAAAAAATGAAGAAAAGTATAATAATAATAATAATATGTATTTTAACATTTTTATCAAATTTTGTGTTTGGGGTGGGTTAATAGGGAAATTTGCTTGTACATGTAAAAAAAAAAAAATTGGTAAAAGCACTACAAATACACTGTAAATTGCAAATATGATTACATTTTTTTTTTAAATTTTACAAATTTTTAATTTATAAATATATCTATTGGGTGGTTGTTTATTTAATGTTTATATCGCCCCATTGACTTCTATAGTAAGTGCTTGAGTGTTAACACCTATTTTTTCTTTGGATGACAGACAAGTCAAGATAAAGCTTGTGTTTAATGCAGAATTTGGAAACAATCTTCAGCTAAAACATGAATGTAAGCATACATATACAGGGCAGAATGCGTGCCTTCCTGTATTATGCTTGTATGTGTGTGTTAACAGGTTGTGACCCCTGCGTAACCCCAGAGCTCTGTTTGCACCGATGCTCATTATTCCATTAGACGCATCCTGGCAGCTGTTGCCCTGACCTCTTGAATAGTCAGAGAGCTTGATGCAGCTTAGAGACTCTTTAGCTAAACATACACATATACATTTGTGTATCGATCTGAACCTCCATTTGGGTGGTGGAGAGACGGAGAACTAGAGGTACTTCATACAAAAGAGCTGCTAAATTATGTGCCAGATAAATAACCATGATAATGTGATGCCCATATGCTTGTCAGATTTTTTAAATACTTATTTCATCTCTCTATTTCTGTTCCAAACCTAGTGAGCTGCCTATTGCTAACTGTTGTTAGCATGTTGTTGAACTAATTACTGAACTAAACCGCATGAACACATAATGGGTCAGTTTTTAATTAGATAACTGTTTTGTATTATTATCAGTATTTGTGGTATTGAATTAATTATTAGTACATTAGCCCAAAACAGGCTATGCTTTGGTACTGTATACACAAAGGTACCGTACACGCTAACTCAAGTTTTTTTTCGTACATGCACCTTGTTTTTTTGGAGCTAATTAGTTTGCCCAATTAGTGTCAACACTGCCTCAGCCCATTGTTTCACTTTCGAAAATAAATGGATAAAACTAAACAACAACAGACTACTTAAGAAGCCAACAAAAATAAATTTCTGCATTAAGATTTCCGCAACTATAGTTAAACAGCTACAAAGATTGACTTTTATTGGTCATAAAAGCTGGAATAGAACAACAGGATAGAAATATTGCAAACACTGGACAAGGAAGCTCAAACGGAGCATACTTTGGAAGCTGTGCAATCTGCCATATGCATGCGCTAGGCATTTGCATCAAAAATTAAGTTTACTTTGGGCTTTATTCTCAGTTGCTGGGTATTTAACTTTTTACAATAACAATTCGTTGTTTAAATATACAAATTGAAATGGTTCATCCACTCTTGCTTGAACTGAGGCAACTACAATGATCTGTCATGGCACATTAAAGTGTGTCAATACAACATTTCTTGTTCGAATTTCATTTGAGCGATTACTGGATGGGAGACGCACTACAAATAATGTTTGATGAAGTTTTGTTCAAACATCAGCAGAAAACAGCATAGACTAAAAATCAATTTTGGAGAATTTTTAAGAATCGATTTCGTCCAAATAAAGATTGATAACATTTGATTAATTAATATTGTCAACCTAAGCTGAATTTTTTCTCAGCTCATCGGCCGTCCTTGCCCTGTAATGCTTTTGGTATGTTTTGGAAGTCTGCTATCTAGTCTTTCTAACATCTTTGTCTGCTCCACAATTCTTAAGAACATTTCCGCTTTAAATCGTGAGCAGAAATTATCCGCTTCGCTCCTCCTGCACTTGTGCAAGGTGGGCTGAGCGTGGCGCAAGAAGAGAGCAGGAGAGATTGAACTGGGGGGAGTGAAGTTGCCAGGCAGCCAGAGCGGAGACCCTGGACTATCGAAGCCAGGCACGCAGACAAGAGCCAGGAGATAAGCTGCCTGATAAAAGATAGAAAATAGCAGCAGATTTCAACTTTCCCACCATCCAAGATTCGTGGGGAGGAGGGGCGACTGAATCAACTACTTATTTCATCCATCCGTATCTGTCTTTCCCCACGAACAACTCGCAAGTCTATTGAGAAGGCACACACACACACACACACACACACATATACACACATTTAATCTTAGCAATGGGCAATTCACAAATAATATACACATACTCTTTCCCAGTCCTCCAACATCTATCCTGACCTTCAGAAGAAAAGGTTCCTCTGCATCACATGCTTTTCATATAACTCGTCCACTTCTCTCACATAAATACTCAAACACACACACACACCCAGTCTTTCCTATTGTATCTTCTCACTCTGCAAACAAACACAGGCACACATGCTCCGATATGAGTTAGTTTACTTGCACATATAATCTGTTTAATCTATTTCTGTTGTTCTAGCGATGGAAGGAAGGTTGGAGGGGTGAAGCAGAGAGGTGTGTGTGGTGAGGTACCAGTCTTGGGGTGTTTAGGGTCATCTCAGACGAGGGTAAATGTGCCTTCTCACCTCTCCAGGAAATGGGCTCCGTTAGTGCTTATATTCCTCAGTGAGTGTTGTGGCCTTTTCTTGTCACGTACAGTATCTAGGTTATTTAGAATTGTATTTTAAAGGTACATTACCGTTACCGGGTTGGTTAGTTTTTTTTATTTATTTTTTATTATTAATTTAATGCATCCTTGCTGAATAAAACTATTTATTTATCATTTATCATTTTATGTATTTATTTATTTAAAGTCTCACTGACCCCAGGCCTTTCAGTGATATTGTACAGACCAACAATAAAGGTTTTCTAATTCTATATTCCATATTTCCGCATATGAATGAAAGTGGTAAAAAAAAATTTGACTGTGTAATACCAGGTTCCCGTAGTTAAGGAAACCCATCAGGGAATATTAAAATCATGATTTAAAAGCCTGGAAAAGCCATATAAAGTCATGATAATTTATATTATAGTGAATATATTTATGTTCAGCTCTATAATATCTAATTGGGTGAAAATTCCTCTTTGGGAGCAAAATCTCTATTAAATGATTTTTCCCCGTTCATTTAAGGATGAAAAAGTCTTGGAAACTGGCTTTTTTCACTGCTTTCATTCATGTGAATACGAGGTTTTTTAAACTACGGTCTTATGTAATAACATGAAATATCCTTTTTTTTTTTTTGTGACAGAAATAGTAAGACTTGACAAGAAGTGCTTGCAAGTGTTCCAACAGGGAAAATAGACCTCAGTAGTATTTTTCTTTCCTCTACAGGAAGGCTCTGATAAATTGTTGAGAGCAGGTTTGTTGATCTGTACTTGCAGGGGTAGTTTTTCTCTCAAAGGGGCATGAGAAATACCCTCAGATGCACCATTCATCTGTATGGCGAGCCGACCGGCTTGTAACCTTAGAGATATCATTGCAGACAATCGCACCTGCCCTCTGTGGACACAAAGAACAATTTCCAGAGGAGGGGTAAAATCTGATTTCTCCCGTTTGGTGAATCCATCTCTCTGTTTTTATTCCTCCATTCTTTCTCTCTCTTTCAGTCTCCAAGCCCTATCACCTCTCCTTGACCATTATCTGGCAGACAGCTCTTGCTCATTAAGGAGTTAATTTTCTTCTCTCTATCTCTGATTAGTATAGTTGAACCTAAAGCACTGTGAATTCTGAAAATTTTCCCTCCCCGTTATCAAAAAGAGAAAAGGGGGAATGAGGGATATTTAATCGTTTAAGTAGTCTTCCTGGGGAACCGCTGCTGCAGTTTCTGTTTTTTTTTTTCTTTTTCGTTTTTTCTTCCTTCCCTCTTCCCAGCAATGTAAAGAAATCCTGCCGAAGCCGCCCAGCTCAGTAATTCAGTTTTTAAAGCATGAAAAAAAAAGAAAAAAAACGACTTGATGAAATTCCACTATCAGCTCCGAACCAATATGCAAAATATCTCGCTGGAAATCAAATAGCTATTATGTTTTCATTTCCACGTCGGCGTATTTGCTTAATGAAGAGGAGACAGATCAGACCGGTAGAGTCTGCAGGAGGCGATAACCGGGAACGGCTCGCAGCTATCCACACAGAGTGACGCTCCCAGTCAGAGAGAGAGAGAGAGAGATGAAGAGTGAAAGAAAGGAGAGAGTAATGGGGAAAGGAAAGAGCTTGCACAGGGCGAGAGAGACGCAGAGAAAAGGTACAGACAGTAACTTGATGGAGGGATGTAAAATGCAGAGAAGGTAGCAAAGAGTGAGAGAAGAAGATAAGGAAATCGAGGGATGTCTTTAAAATGTGCCTCTTTGCAGTGTCCTGGGCTCACGGCTGTTTGATGTTTGACAACCTGCTGACAAATCCACGGCGAGGATCAGTCAGGCCCGTTTGAAGTGCTCTGATGCCCAGCGCACATGAATATCATCACCGCGCATTATCACCTTACAATAATCAGTCATTATCATAAGTATTATAATCACTCACTCGTGTGATTTGACTGATGGAAATGAGAACAGTATCTTCCTGCGCTGTTTACTCTTTTTATTTCATTATTAGCAAGCCTCGTCAAGTATAACTTTATTATTTGTTCTGTGCTCGTGCTCGGTCTTAAGAGTTTTTGGTTAATTATTCTTCTTTGTTCTTACACTTTATGTTCATGCTTTGGCAAATACAAAAGATATTGTGTAAATATACTCTGGTCCTTGCTGTGTTTTATTTATAAGCCCCTCTCTTTCTCGCTCTCTTTTAAAATTTAGTTCAGACTTTAAAAGAAATTTGTTTAAAAATTGTACAAAATTGTTTACTTCCCTTCATATCTTTTGAAACCTGTATAACTCCCATCTGTTTATTGTAAAAGGAGTTATTTACGGAAGAATATCCAAGCTTCATAAAAGTGAAAGGTGACCATGACTTAAATATCGGTATGTTTTTCACATAAAACTATCTTATGACCTTAAAAGAAAGGGCATTTAGATTCTATGATACTTTTATCCACTTTCATTGAATGTATAAGAGCAGCATGAGCATTCCTCCAAACATCTCCTTTTTGTATTGCACAGAATAGGAAGTCTTAGTGTTTCTTTTATGTTTTTTTTTAAATGGTCCTGCATTGTGACAAAAAATATTCCATGTATGATTAATAAAGGAAAACAAATGAGAGTTAACAAAAAGTAAATATGAAAAGACAATCGGTTCACGTGTCACTTGAACTGAGGCAATACAGTGATCTGTCAAAACTATTTATTATTTGAATTTCATGAAAGCTGAGAGACCCTGTTTCATACCTGAAGTAACCTGCTCCGTTTTGTCTTTTGGCACATTGTCAGTTTCCTCTTTTTTTTGTTTTCTTACTGTGTGATATTTTGACATGTAGTATGAGAGCGGCATGGCTTGTCATACATAGCAACAGTCACTCAGAAGGACAGGTTTTTGTGAAAGGTCAATTGCATGAATAATTCAGCAAAAATAACCAGTACAATGCTGTTTACTATAATTTTAGATGGAATAGAGCATGTTACGCTATGAGACATATTTAAATATTTAATAGACACCACCCATGCACAAAACAAACTGATGTAAGTTTTTTGTGGCAGGCCTGCTCTGTAGCCTTCAATTGTATATGTATGACTGTGTAAATAATAACACAACATTGCAGGTCCTAGAGACTCCACAGTGCAAGCTGTTAATTTAGTACAATGATTAATAATATTGCACCACTGCCTCACTTTAATCCATTGTAAAAGTGCCTGGTTCTAATTGTGGGTCCACTCCTGTACGTCAGCGTGTCCGCAGAGGTCCTGCCAGTGCTGCACAAGCCCCGAGGCTCCCAGCTTATCTCCAGCTCCAGCGATGCTGGTGACACGAGTCCCGTCCAGGCCTCTGTCTCCGCACTCGACTGGCTCATCAATCATTTCAGCACATATTCAGCTTGCAGATCAATAGCTCCATTTACCTGTCTCTGTATATAAACTGATCAGTCTTCTCATCAGCTGTTTTGGTACTGAGAGATCAGTTGGAAATGATACAGTGGTGTGGTCTCCTTTTGATTTATGCAGGATGCTGTGCTTTCAAGTGCCCGGGATCCGGTCTAATCCTCGGATCCATCTAATTAATATTACTAAGAGTGTTTTAATGCCCTTGGCTATGATCAATGTGTGTGGCCACTTGTGCTTGAAGTTATTAGTTATTAGTCAGTACTTCTCTGAACACACACACACACACACAGACTCTCACCCTTAGGCTCCCAGTTCTCCTCGAAGTATCTTTCTTCGCAAGTCCCTGATTTCCCGATACAAGCGGTGTTCTTTTTTTCCGCTGTGTTTGGGCTGTTTGGTAATGTGGTGATTAACGTGAGGGTGAGGACGTTTGTTCGTTTAATCAGGGCTCAGGTTTGATGTGTTGTCTCTTCGTTTAATCACTGCCGCTAAGCGCACCGGTTTGATGTGGACGGAGCCGCTTAATAAAGCACTATCTCCTCCGCCTTCATCAGCTTTCTCACTTTGTTCTGCCTGTTCGAGTGCCAGTTAGAACTCAAAAGTGAATTTTTTTTTTTCTTTTGCTTTGCATAATAGACCGAATGGGGGTCTATTTTACAGTTGTATTATATTATCATTTATATTTCACACCTTAACATCAATAATTATTATTAATTTTCAGGTTTAATTTTAATTTCATAGCGATTTTTATATATGAAAAGCACTCTCATTTCTACATATGATAAATGTTCCTGAGTGCCAGATTTTTTTTTCTTCATTAAACTTACTACTAATAAAGTTGTCTGCTGACATTTTGCCAATGTAGGCAATCCTTTTTCTGTGTTCGGTTCTGTGAAAGATACACATTATTCCTCGTATAAGATGAAGAGGTTGAGCAGAAACTTTTTCCACGCCATTTGATGTCTTTAAGCAGTGATGCGGCGATTTATTCATTTAACCAGAGCAGTAATAGGAAAGAAAATCATAATTCAGACTTACATTTAAACAGGAAATGTAATTGGAATTTTAAACAGAGGAGGCCCTTTGTACAATTATGATTAAAGGAAAATTAATTGTATGAAAATGTCGCCACAGATATAGAAAATTAGATCTAGCAAGGCCCGTACTGCATTCTAAAAATATGGCGTATGGGATCGATCTTTTTACTTTTCTCTCTCTCACATCCTTTATTACTAAGGTCCAAATCTAAGTGTGTTAATTTTATCTGAAATTACAGTGAACCATGCAGGCGTGGAAGTCGAAATTAGCCTAAAGATGTTTCATTTACAAAGACAGAAACACTTTGTCAGGGAGTGATTGTTTCCAAGCATTATCTCCTCCTCGTTTTAATTGCTTTGGAAGTGAAATTAACAGAATTAGAAAAATTGCCTTTGCCTTTTTCTACAAGGCTCTTTATTCACGGGTATTGTTGTGTGCTTTGTATAGATTATAGGCCTCTTTGTTCTAGGAAGTGTAAATATATACGCCTCCAGTCACGGCTTTAGCTCCGAACAATCCCCTCTCTGTTCATCACAACTTAATGAAAATTAATTTACCAAAAACTGTGGTAAAATCCGATTTTCCGACCCTTGGTAATTTTGCTTTAGATGCAGATGCGGCAAATAGTGGGTGTCCTGGTTGAGAATTAGAAGTGTTAGATGGTGCTTTAGTGAATTTAAGCGATTTTTCTCAGCTGTACTGTAGTTTTGCTCATCTTAAACCTCATTAGAATAACAATGCAGACGTCGATGGTTGAATTAACATGCAAACCTCTGCGGTGTCCACTACAGCAGCCCTTGTCTAGCAAGTATTTCATTATAATATTCTTGGAGAGCTCTTTTTATTTTCTGTCTTGTTCTCTCTAAAAATAAAATTAATTTAAAACTGATTTTTATGTTTAAAAAAAAAATTACACCATTTGTTTTATCACCAAACTTAACCGCCTGAAAAGTTTTTTTTTTTTTTTTTTTTTTTTAAATCAGCTAATTAAATAGGTATTTCTTTAAACATTAACGTTTGATTATCTCAACATGGTTGGAAAATGTAAGGTTTTGTTCAACTCCTGCCAACTGGGAATGTATTGAGTTATACAAATGAGTTAATAACCCTGGTCAGCGATATAACACACACACACACACCGTGTTCATTTACTTCCTTGTGGTCTGAAGCTCTGGGATTTCCAACCAATTAAAGCTGTAAAAGGCATGTACCAAAAAGGTTTGAAATGAATCAGAATTTTCTTTCTTAATCATGTACTTTATCACTTTTTGTTTACAGAGCACCCTACTTCAGGACATTAACAGGGTATATTATTCACATTATCTAAAGCCTCTCACTTGATCATTTGGCATGATACGGGATCTTTTAAAAGGCCTTTTAATGTCAGACGACTTTTAGTTTATATGCTCTTCTTTTTATGACCCCTTTCTCTCTCTCTCTGCAGGCTCTATTGGGGATCTTAATGGAGGTGAGGATCCATCTGATGATGTAAGCGTGTCGGGAGAGGAGGGCGGAGCTTCAGACCAGGAGGACTCTGCAGAGTGTGACGGTTCAAGTCCACCTTCATTTACACCGCTTTATAACGAAGGTGAAATGACGCATGCTAAACCAGCCGTTGTATGAAAACCATCAGAAGCTGCCCAAATGTTCCCATCAGTGTGTTTATGGTCTGATATAACTTGTATTGTTTTGTGATGAAAGCGTTTTAACGCTGATGTCTATTGACAACATGATGACATTTCTTGCTCGCATCCGATCGTCTGAATATCACTGGACATGTCTTCACCGTTTGATGCTGCTGTCCATTCTGGCACAATGCATCTTTAGCTTCCATATTTGATTACAGAGTTTTCATTGAACGTGGAATATGTGTTGTTTTTAGCAATAGCTTTTATATTTATGTAGTGTTTTTATAGTTTTACAAAAAAATAAGCATTCTGGTTTGAAATGAAAGAAGAGTGTAAATAATGCCCTAATTAATCCTAACTGTTGAGGAAAAGGAAATGCTCACTGAATCAGGCAAAATGCCTCTAACTGGTTTAGTTTCTGAAAGTGTTATATCTTATAGATAAAAAACAGGGTCTCTCTCTTTTTTTAATAGAGGTAAAATATTTTTTGCAGACATTGATGTATATGGTTGACTTGCGTTTTCTGTTTGTTTTTCCAGCTGTAAGACATTTAAGTCACATTTTTAGTTAAGATTTCTGTTTTTCCTCTTTTTTTTTTTTTCTTTTAATCTGGAAAATTCCTGTTCTTGTGAAATTGGGGACTGAGGAGATAAGAGTCGGTTCGTTGGCTGCTTTTGATAAACGCATGGAAATTCTGTCAGGTGCTAATCGTGACTAGTTTAGAGATTGCCCTGTTTTGTTTGTGCGCATGTGTGTGTGTGCATTTAGACATACGAGTATGTGGTATTCACAAGTTCGCAGTTGAGGTGTTATTTGTAAAAAGAGGGTCTATGTTAATGTGTTTCTTCAGCCCTTTTTTTTTCCTCTATCAATCTCTCGCCCCCACCCCTCGGGCTCCACTGTTGCCCGGTGCTGCTATTATCAGCCTCTGTAAATCAGCCATGTTTGACGAACCTGCTCTTTCAACCTGCGATCAATACCAGGTCTTTATCAGGCCAGCAGTGGCTAATAAAGGCAAGCTCCCTTATCCACCATCTGGGAGAGAAAGAGACAAGCGATAACCAACTGATAACTGCTTTAGAAAAACACTCAAGCAGTCACAGGACACACAGTGCCGATAACCACCTGTAAAACATAAATATAAACGAAAATACCAGCTTTTAATAATCATTAATGACAGAGTGGCTGGTGGTTTCCATGCGAAAGGGTCAGTCTGAAGCAATCCGAAGGAAGATCTGATGAAGTCCCCGTCCGTATCAGCAGTGAAGCTGATAAACCTTAAGCAAAGATGGCTCCGTGTTCCCGAACACCTTTGGTTATCTCAAACCCAGTGAGGAGGTTTGATCACGGGCCTGATCCGGCTTATGGTTTCGCCAAGGCTGAACTGGATGGAAACGTCTTAGCTAGCCCCACTTTGGGGCGCCATGTTGGACTCAGAGATGATACAGTTGAGCCCTTTGTAAGTTACAAGAAAAGAACTTGACCCTGCCACGATGATCTGTTTGGGTAAAATAACTTTTGACTCGAAAAAATGAGGCCAGCCAGAAAGAATGGACCAAGTTGGGTGACTTTGCCCTCCAGGTGTGACAAGGGAAGTTGCTGTTATCAGATGAATGGAGGTTGTTGGGTTTGGGACGTGATGTGTGTGTGTGTGTGTTTGCATGTGCTGTAGACTAAGGAGACTGTCGAGGAGCCAAGATGGTGGCAGCACCCATTCACCCCACCCTCTTTTCCTGATACACCTGCCGTCTCGGCTCAGATGATATGGGAGATTATATTGATAATATTAAATGCAATAACTGTGGCTCCAGCTCCTCTCCCCATGCTGAGCGCTGCAGGATAAAATCAATGTGCCATTCAATGTGATTTATAGCTGAAAATAATAGGGCTTCTTAGGCAGGGAGGGAGGCGCGTCACGGGACGGCATGCGCCGGGACAGGCTTAGAAAGCTGGTTGGGCCTGGGTGGAATTGTCTGGGGTTGATGAGAAGGGCATGTGCGTGTGAGATTTATTTGATGATGAAGATCTTATCTTCGACCTGTTGCATTAATAATGGCAGCTCTGACCTGCGTCACGTGGACGGACATTTATGGCTGGTATCGATCGGCAGCTATCGCTCTTTATCGCCCCGGGAATGCAAGGGTAAACATGCCCTTTGTGCACCAAAGATGAACTGTAATCGTGGTAGGGGTGAAGGGGGAGGGAGTTGGGGAAGGGGAGAAGAAGAAAGTGGATTGTGGGAGAGAAGAGGACAAGAAGTCTTGTCAGTTTTCTGTATGCATAACAGTGGCACTCAACCAACTGAAAGAGAGAGGAGAGACTGCTATCAGCAATGTGATTGCTTTGATCAAAGAGAATAACTAATCATTGGCATCAATGTCTGGGAGATCTGTACTCTGTCTTTCACACTGATGAAAAAGATCGGCCTTAATAAAAGGAAGACGTTGGCCGTCTGTTGGCAGGGGTTTCCAGTTCTCGCATGGTAAATCAAAAGGGCTCGGGTGTATGTGTTGCTGAATGACACCTTTGATCATCAGAGCAAGACCACCACACTCATCTGTTGAGTATTGGAGAACTGTACAACAATGATCCAAAGATGACCAATTGTTCTCATACGTAACAATAACAAAATATTGATATTAGATTTAATATTTGTATATTTGTTCATGTTTTATGGTTTAGAATTATTCACTACCATTTGAAAGTTTGGGCACAGTAACATTCTTGCTTTGAAAGAAGTTAACTCAAATTACAGTGATTTTAGATTTTACAGTCATTTAAAAAAAAAAAAAAAGTTCAGTTAGAATGCAACGATCCAAACTATTTTAAACCCTGATCATAATTCTTTATAAAGTTTCTTGATCAGCAGTTTTTTGAAGGAACGTGTGACAATGAAGATTCCTGAATATTCAGCTTTGCCATCACAGGATTTTTTATATTTATATATATATATATATATTAAAATAGAAAACAGATATTTTCAAATTGTAACCATATTTCACAATATTGATGTTTGTACTAATATTTTTAACAAATAAATGCAGCCTTGGTGAGCAGGAAGAGACTTATTTCTTTGATCAGTAGTGTGTTGTTATATGATGATAATATTGCTTTAACATAATTACTTATAAAAAAAAAAAAATTAACTAAAATCATGGTTGGTGGTAAACCTTTTCTCACATTAACTCATCATTGGCAGTTGTGACAAACATTATTGTGAAAGTTGTTGAAACATTTAGTGATTAAACAAGTAAAAACTTAATCATAGATAATATAGAAAAAATTAAATTGCACAAACAAGCTTTTTAGAACTGGACTAATATGTGTGATGCTGTTTCCCTGTCAAATTTTTCCAATGGCTTTCCACAGAGCCAAGAACCCACGAGTCCCTGGCGGTGCCGGATGAGGGTGAGGAAGATGAGAAAGGACCAAAACACTGTACAGAAGATGAGGAGGAGGAGGAGGAGGAAGAGGAAGAGACAGAAAGGGAAGGGGAACCCCAGTGGAACGGCCCAGGTCAGTCTCTGTCTGTCCCTCCTTCGGGAGTGTTTAACAGATGCATGAGTCACAGGCTACTCAGGAAGGGCCAACAGTATTCAAACTCTCAGCTTGGGGACCAGGAAACAATATAGGCCACGACTTTATCAAGTTTGAAAACAGAAATGATTCAGTCTGAACTGCCTTGTAAATTTCAGAGTAAGTACTGTCATTCTCGTATCACTTTTGTGAACCTACTGTACGCTTCCCAAAACTTAGTCACTTTTTCTCAGTGCTGCACAATGGTTTACCACAAACCTCGTGACATCAGTTGCGGCATGTCTTGAGAATTCAGCCAGCTCAGATAAACTTTTAATGTGTGTCCCATGGGAGCCTCATTAAACAATGCTTTAACTGCAGGGTCAGATCACAAAGCTCTCATTTAAATACTTGACAAATATCCAGTGCATTTATTGACCCCACAATGTGTCAGAAATATACCAACAGTCTCTTTTAGAGTTGGGACTTGTGTTTTCTCTCAGCCAGCCAGCCCCTGATTCACTTTCAGCTGATCAGTCAGGGAGACCAGTAAACCAGACCAGCTTAGAATAATTGAGCAAAGAATGGTTTAGGCTAGTTTAATCAAGTTTCAGTTCAGGTTTTCTACTTAAGTGGGCGTTATTCTTTGCAACAACGTTCCTAGTTGTTCCCCAATGCCCCCAATCACTCTGTTAAAGACAAAAAATTGCAAAAGCATGATAATAAGTATGCATCAGCCTCTAGGATGTTTTGTGTGTTGTATTCCTTTTCCCTCAAACCAGTTGTATAAAACCTTAAGATATCCTTAGAACTTTAAGACTTTACTGTACTCGCTGTAAAAACAAACTGTAAATCTTTAATATCAGCCTGATTGACGTAACGTGGCTTTTTCTATCATTTTCTCCTTCTTTTTCTCTCAGGACCACAGGACTGAGCACTAAAGCTTATAGCGATAGTGGGGATCTAGTAGAGTATGACATGATTCAATATGCAAGGCATTTTCTTTATCGCGAATATTTAGAAATCGCCTAAATATGTGCGTCTTCCTGCGTGTATGTGTGTGTTTTAATTTTTCACGTCGAGGATGTGTTTATTATCGTCCTGTTCCAAACTGTCCTTTTAACAGTAATTGGAGTGATATTAATTGCTGCGCGGTTGCCGCTTGATGACAGCGCTGGCGATCTGAGCGCGATTGGCTTTTTTTTTTTTTTTTTTTTTGCAAACGAACTGCCAGGAGAATGAGGAAGAGGGGGAGAGAAAGAAAAGAGGGGGGGAGCAGGAGAGAGATAGGCCTTCTATCAGTACTGGAGCAGGCGCTGCCTTTATCAGGAGCACGATTGGCAAAAGGGAAACTTTGACCGGTCTGAATTTTTCCCTTATCGTCATGACCCCCCCCCCCCCCCCCATACCACCCCACATCCCACCACTGGTCTCTCCATCACCACTAACACCCCCTGACGAATGCAGACATGCACTTTTCCTTGTTTCTTGTTGTTTTGGCCCCTCTGAGCATCAGGAGTGTGTTTGTTCTTGCATTCGTTTGGTGTACGTCACCCCTTTTTTTCCATAATCCTCTGGGAACTCAACCGTTTTATCTGGGACTGTTTGCGTTCCTCCCATTTTTCACTGTAATTAGTGTAGTTCTGGTGTTAACGACCCGACTGATTTTATTTAGAGAGGACTGGGCCTTGTCTGATGATGTCACCTCCTGCTTTACCTCTTTCTCTAGGGTATGAAGGTGTAGTGGCAGCCAACCACATCATTTCTGCATTTTTCCCATGTTTTTGTCATTATGTACTGAATATATCTCTGAAAACGTTTTCCTATTTCTGTTTAACCTTTCGTGTGTTGGCCTTATGCTTCCTGAAAGTTCTCAGCTGGCAGGTTCTCATCCAATGTCATTCTTATCAGTTTGCATAGAGCTTTATTGTATACGCATACACAAACACGTAGATAAAGAGATAGAGATAGAACGTAGGCCATAAATAAACAAGTATGCTTATTTATAAGTTCCTTAACAGCTATGAAGCTGTAAAATTCACGTCTTTAAGAAATGCCAGTATACTGGGCACAATTTAGTTTGAATTCTATATAAAAAAAATAACATTCGAAAGTATTTTAGCGTATTATTTAACCATTTACAAGTGTCAATCAAAAATATTTGTTAAATGGAATGCTTAAAACAAATTCACCATGTTATGAAAGGATAACGCATATCACAATTTGATGGTCTATCTGTCCTTTAAAGCATCCATACGTAACGTCCGTGGAAAACTCTTGCTAGTTGTTTGTTAATTGCTTCTGTATCTTTATCGAATATTTTTCAGGGTGGGGTTCTGTTGAATGAATTGATAGGCAGTGGTGAGGCAGAAGTGTCAGGAATGGGTTGATATGGCAAAGCAGCTTTTTAATCTATAACGTGTCCTGCTGCATGATATGCAAAATAAATTATGAAGAAAAAAATTATCTTCAAAATGACCTTGCTGGCTGGAGGGTTTGATATTTTCCTCTCTGCTTAAAATTCTTGATATGCAAATGGCCGTCACAGTAATCCCTTCTAGCTGGCGGACCGTTGCTCCTTTTTCCCCCTTCTCCCCCTCTTTCTTTCTCTCTCTCCATCTCGCTTTCTCTTTTAGAGTTTCACTGGATGGAATTAGACCTTGACTAAACTAGCTCCGCATATAACGTTCCTGCTTGCCCAGCATTCTCTCCCCACTAGCATTCCTTATCCGCGCAAGTTATTCAAATTACTCCAATAAAGCATTATAATGGCAATGATAATAATGATTATTATTATTTACCCGGTGTGGTGGGATTTTATCATATTTAATTATAAAGGATCGGAGGGAGCAGCGTGTGCATATTATCAGTGGCATTTAAATGCTGATAAATTATTTGCGGGTGCTGGAACTGGCATTGATGAGAGGGCTGCAGGGACGCTGATAGGTGCGGAGGTGTTGGCCGGGTTTTACAGCGTCAGCAGAGAAGCAGGGAAATCTGCATAGACCTCCTGAAGAGTCCTGAGCGCTGGAAAATTAAAAACATATCAGCACAGCTCAGAAAGGGGGAGTGAGTGGAACTAAATTGAAAAGGAAATGTATTTGCAGATGTCAGTCCAATGTCATGAAATGTTCCTGCAAATAGAAGACTGTGTATATTATATATTTAAGTTTTTTACAATTTAAAAGTAACTTTAAAAAGTATGTTAAGTTGGCATCGATAACTTTGTGGGCTTAGAGTAGACTTCACATTTATGTCACTTGCAACTGCACGTGCAACTCTGGTAAAAAGTGGAGGGAAATGGGTAAAATCCATGGAATAAGAGCAAAAAATATTTGTGTGCCTTTGGATGTCATAATTGGAATGTAAATAAATTTTATATAACACTGTCATCAAAGATGCATTTGAAACTAAACGCAGATGTTTAGATGAACAGACTATGGATGAAAACTGCTATGATTACTCTACTTTTAAAGCATAAATTTGATTTAAACAATAGGTCTACATAATAGCCACATATGCAGTTCATAGGTAACGTATTGTATTAGCCCTGCAGTTACAGCATGAAGTAATTTTGAAACCTATTACTATTAAAATTTTACATAAAATTTTTGCATTTTATCTCACATTTCTGACTTTTTCTTGCAAATGCAAGTTTATGTCCATTTTACTGAAAAATTATGAACTCATGATTCTGAGCAAAGGGGAAAGAGAGAATGACATTGTTTTAACTTTTCAGTATTCCGAGATAGGAAAAAAAGTAAGCATTTTTAAATATAAACTTAAATTTGCCCTTTTTAAATTTATTTTATTTCATGGCTTCTATAGACTGCTACATTATAACTCAAATTTTCTGCTACTAGATAGGCTCTGCCCACAAAAAAAACCTCATCACTGTTTGCAAACACTGAATTGGTCTAAAGCGCCGCTATGCTAAGGCTGTCCCGAGTTCGAATCCCAGCTCATGGACATTTCCTGATCCTGCCCCCCCCCCACGTCGCTTCCTGTCACTTTTATACTGTCCTAAAATAATAAAGTAAAAAAAAAAAAAAAAAAGTACCTTTAATTTTAATAAATATATTAAATGTTTTATTTATTAAGATTATTATTCCATATTAGCTATATTACTATTAGAGCAGCACGATAAATCGCATGTGATTATTTAATGCGCATCCTGTCAGTAAAGCTGGTGACAAGCTGCGCAAAACCACAATCATATTTGGCACGTTTTGCGCTGCTTGTCAGTGAACAACAGCTCTGTGTAGTAAATGCTGCACCATGTGAAAGCACACACGTGATGGAGATCTACTGCTGATTACAGAACCGGCCTTACTGACAAGATGCGCATTAAATATCACATGTGATTTAACGTGCATCGCTAATCACTATTACTATTATTATTTACTAATATTTCATCACGACTTGTATTTGTGAGGTTGTCTATATATAATCATTTTAGACATCAAACTTCTTATTTGAGCATTTCCTTGTACTTTTTGTAAATGTTGTATTCCCATTTTATGCCATTTTCAAGGTGAAATGTGTGTTTTCGAATTCTTGAAAAATATCAAAAATAGCGATTGTTATTGAACACTTTTTTCGAACACTTCCATTGGTTGGACAAAGAGCCCCATGCCAATTCAGTGTTGCTGTGTCAGGCTGATTGTGATTCTTAAAATAATATTTGATAAAAGTATCAATGTTTAGATGTGCCACACTGGTTACACTTTTAACTGTAAAAATAAATAAATCACACTTTAAAGCTTTAAATGAAATTAATAAAAAAAATGGAATATTACCAAATTTAATTATACAGTGTAGCATGTGGTAGTCCTTGTTAAACATATTTATATTGTTCTCAGGGAGACAAAAGCGCCTGCAGTCTGAGGTTTTATCAGACGTGTCTACAACACCCGACTACAGGGAGTGAAATTCACTGGCGAGTCATTCAATCTCATCCCTGGACCCATTGTTTCGCTCCTGAATGAGGAAGCTTAGATCAGAGCGCCGGAGTGTATGGATATAATATCCAATTGTGCTCCGCATTTCAAAGTTAATTCAAAAGATTCATTCACAAGTTTATTTTGATCTGCTGTCACTCTCAATGCAAGGGCATTGGTGGCACTGATGTTTTGCTAGACCTTTGATGATCTATATCCTGCTGAACAAAGCTGAATTTCTTCTTATTTTTTCCTTTCTTATAATTTCTTGTGTGTCTTTTGGGGCATGAGTTAGTAGAAACCTGAAACTGCTATGTTGGTCTCTGTTCGGAAAAATTCAGCTCAGCCTAAACATGCTAATAATCTTGACATGCTGTCAGACTCATCAGTTATGTGGTAAGTGTGGTTAGGCTGATTTAGGTTACACATAACAGTACAAAATAAAAACTAACCATAAAAAAGGCTCAAGTACATAAACTTAAAACAATACGATATCAGATATACACAGATCTGTAATTGTGTCCGACCATTAATCTTCTGCATGCTGTAGGAGCTCTTTTGGATCTTTAGAAAAATACATTTAGAGAGAAACTGGAAAGTTTAATGCTGTAATGGGTTCATGGAAAAAAGGAGCATGATAGCAGGTGTTTTCAGAGAGCTACTGAAAGTGCCATTGTACTGTACAACAGCACCTGGTATTTTGCCAAGGCACTAAACTTAATGTGTGTTTTTTCTTCATTCCTGTGTCGGCGAGAATGTTTTCGCAGCACAGATATGTCAGAATGACAGCCTGTGAGGTTGATGGTTTTCAGTTATTCTGATTATCTTGCCTTCTTTTGCAATCTTTCATTATTTCTTCCTGAGATCCGGCTGTGGTCGTGCTGCACTATGAGGGACTCGGGCGAAGCTGTTATCTGAGGCTGAGCAGAGCGGGACCAGCGTCAGACCGTTAACTTCAATTCTCAGTCGCTCTCACTTCCCCACGTTACCCTCTTATCCCAGCGCAGCGTGTTCCCCAGATTCCTTACCTGACATGTGGGAATTGTAATTTATCTGTATCTGTTAATAATGGTTGTATATTGAATATGTAATATGTGCATGCTCATTTCTTTTTTTTACATTTAGATCATCTTTGCTGCCATCTAACGCTCACTTAAAGTTTATCTTTAACAGGACTAATAATAAAACATTTAAATCTAATCGTCAGCAAATCACAAAATTAATATCCATATGCTGCATTATAATACTGCATAGTAAAAAGTAAAGTCAATCATTTACAATCTTAAAAGTAAATTTGGGTGATTTATTTTTGACAAAATAGTATTTTATTATCCGGTTATTAGCTATATCCGTTTGTGACTATCACCTATCGGTAAAGTATTATTAGACTGTTGTACAAGAAAATACTATTTCAGTTTTTCTACTTAAATTTCACATTTAATTCAGTGTGTTACCTGCTGTTTCTTTGTAATCAATAGTGACATTTACTAGCAATTTCTGAGTCATTTCTGACTAACATGTCTTAAATGCATTAAGAATTTAAATGCATTAAGAATATATATATTTTTTGGGGGGGGTTGCCACTTTTGAGCATGGCACAGCCACTGGTGCATGATTTTTTGCAACATCTGAAAGAAAATGAAAGAAGAATCCAAATTCAACTTAACTTTTCTGATGAGCTATCCTCAGTTAAGTTAAAACTCATATCATAAATTAACATGAACCAATATCTTGAATTTATCAGTTTATATTTTTACACTGATGAGAGTTTTTTTTTTTTTTTGCTTTTGGCATGCATCCTAAACACCTGCAGAATGCTGGAACTTTACTGTGCACAGTGGGCTGTGGGACAATCGTCCCACACTTGTGGTTAAACGGAGCTCAACGGCAACCTAATACACGTCACACAAAACTCTCCGACTGAAACAATTTATATTTAGAAGCATTTTGTGTGAATTGCGTGTACAGATCACACAATGATGATTGACTGTGAAGGAAGGGGCATTTATCTGTAATTAAGAACATACTCTTCCCTCTCTGTCTGTCACTCACTTCCCATGTTGATGATTGAGAGGTGTGGGTTTAATCTGGAGGAACATTTCTCACTGCCGTCCCCCGCTGCTATCTCTCCAGCTGCTCCATGTGGCCCACGAACTGGCAGCAGCAGCCGGGACACTGGCACGCCGATTACCAGCCCTATCAGATGCCTGCGCTTTCCTGCCGTTTCCTGTCTCTCTCTCTGTGCCCCGCATTTCAGTTTGTCTTTTCTCCCTCCTGCCCTATATCTTCCCTCCACCAGGCCTCGACTTCTCTGTGTGCCACTTGCATCTGTCATTCGTAACTTGAAAACAGTTGAGCATGTTTCAATATGTGAGAAATATCTGGAAACATTTTATTTTGTAGAAATGGGGCCTTTTTCCCATGCCTGCCATGTTGTTTTTGTTTTATAGAGTACAACAAACACATTTTAATTGTTAATTTGCAACATGTAATGGACTCAAACCATACTTAACAATTCAGGCATTTATTGTAAAGAAAGAAACCCCAAAGACTCTTTTAAAGCATAAAAAGTTTACAAAAATACTTTATTACCTTGGAGCTGGTTTGGTTGAAGCAATTAGTAAAATGTTTTGAGAAAAAGTCTAGAATCATTTGTTTGCAGGTTCCACTTGGTTTTATATTTTGTTATTTAATGCAGTGTTATGCATGCATTTTAAATGTCCAAATGTGTGTTTGCGTCCACCAAAGTCATGTTTTTGGTATTTAAATTCTCTCACTGCTGTATTTCAGTGTAATTTCCCATATTTTC
The DNA here is from genome assembly GCF_023724105.1 of Carassius gibelio. NCBI lineage: Eukaryota > Metazoa > Chordata > Actinopteri > Cypriniformes > Cyprinidae > Carassius > Carassius gibelio. The sequence continues at coordinate 8,212,677 of NC_068413.1, read as the reverse complement.
TTTTCAGAACTTAAATCCTTACACCGCTATCATCAAAATGTGGGGCTTTTTTTCCAGCCAGAAGGAGTTGCTAAAGTAGACATGAAATAATTATTGAATTAATTATCAAAGTCACATACCGTACAATTAATTTGATGGCTTTTCCCGGAGTCTTTTCCCCTGTCTATGCAGCGAGAATGTCAAGAAACATTTTCTAATTAATTTATGTGTGATTATCAGGACGAGTTTCTGGAAGGTCCTCACTTTCAATTTGTGAAAGGGTAACAGTGGTGGAAGACAAGGAAAAAACGCACACACGCGAGATCAGGCCTGCAGTCATCCAGAAGATTATAGAGCATCTATATGGTCTCTTAACCAGAAGACATTCAAATATATAAATTAATTAAATCACAGCATTAAGGGTGAGAATTAAACACAAAATTATTATCCCAAAGCAATGCATTACCTGTTAAACATCATTTAAATCCCCCATGAAATCAAAATTTTGAGTTTTGTGGAATTTAGTTCATGTGCATTTGCTTTAAAGCGAATTATGTAGGCTAAAATCCTTCTAGGATATATATTTGCATTTAAAATGCACAATGTTTCTCATGTAGGATGACATTTTGGCCCAGTCAAAATCAACCTAGAAACTAATGTCCCTGTAGCAAAACATGGTTTATGGCTGTGATTCAACTAAAGCCTACTGACCCCTTGTGTCTGAAAGTTGCTTTTGGTGGTGAGGTTATGTGTAAAGCCCGGGACACACCAAGTCGTTAATCAGCCATTTGCCATTGTCGGGCCGACAGCGCGGGACAGTCGGGCTAGTTTGTTTGGTGTGTTCCGGCGTCAGGGCTGACGTTGAGAGTGAGCGCTCTGATTGGATGTTTAGTTTATTATTAAAGCAAAAGTGATGAAAACAAGCATGTAAATGAAGACGGTACAGACAGAAGGTTGTCTAAATGTTACGTGAAATGTTTTCATAACAACATGAGCCGCTTAAAATGATTAAAGTTGTTAACATTACTGATATTCAAAATCGTAAGCAAGCTCTGCTTTGTTTACATTTCATATATCTGCGTTTATCTCGTATATCTTTATTTCGGTTTCTCCTTTTGAATGACGAATATATACTATTAATAGCTGCTCATATGAACAGCTCGTTCCTCTAGTTTAGTTTGCCGTCGGCTGTAGTCTGTGCGGTACGTTCTGGTGCAGCATTTTTTTCAGAAGCGAGACGGCAACACCATTGGCTTTCGCTGCCACTAGTTTTTTTTTTTTTAAGTCAGCTTGGTGTGTCCCGGCCTTAAATGTACATTTCTTAACTTTTTTGCACTTTTGATGTTAGTTGATGCTAGCGAGAAATCAGTATTATAGTAAATAAATATTTGTTTAGTTATCGCAAAAAATTCTGTTTTCATTCTATTTTGTTGTAGACCATTAAACCATAAAACTGCCTCAGAATCCTGTCCGAAATCAGTTTTAAAGTCATTGCCTCGTACGGCAGCAAGTCAGGTGCCTACATTTTTTTGATGCAGCTCCTGTAAAGACTAATCACACCTTTCTTACTTGTCGCCCCCTGTTGGTTTGGGTGAGTGTACACTTTAGTAAGGCTTAAGTTAAAGGATCTAGTATGATTCATCTTACAACAATTTGTTTTGCTGTCTGTTACAGTCCTTTTTTTCTCTAGATTACTTAGTTCTTGTTACATTATCCTGGTCAAACATTATTTATAACGAAATATAATTTTAACAGACCTGCATTTCTGCTATAAACTCGCTTCAACACTTCAGTTTTTTTTGTTCTCCATGGTGGAATTTAACACATAGCTCAAAGTCTTTATTTGTTTCTCCAGGCGTGTGTCTTCAAAGCCACATCTTTGCAGCAGTGTGGAATGCATTCTGTTTGAGCACGGTTCATCTTCCCTACCCCTTTGCATATTTTTTGTTTGGCATCGGCTCTTCTCCAGGCCTTGTGTTGGTCTGATAAAAGTTCAGAAGTACAGTTAAGAGAAATTAGTTGTGTAAACAGTAGTAAATGTCAATGATAAAGTTCTGTTGAAGCTCATCTGATGAGAGTGGCAACGCAGGTGTCTTATCTCCACCCAGCAAAAGAAGGGTAAAATGGAAATGATGCCGCGCTGAATATACGATGCCTATCCCAGAAATTTGTATCTTCTCAACTGAACTCTTTGACCCACGGATGCTTGGGTGAGTTATCAGGGACTGTGTGTTTGAGTTTGTGTGTGTGTGTTGATCGCTCCTGTTGAACTACAGAATAACCACTCCTTTGCACACACATGCTTGCTGGCGAACACACTTAAACACTCTATTTCCACTCTGTACAGGTTAAGAAAGTGTGGGATTTGTCATTCAGCAGAGGTTAAACCCCACCTATTAGCGTAGGGTCGGAGTGTGGCTCAGATAAAGATTTCCTGTTGTACTGTGTCAAAAAATCAATGGCCGTGGAGCGATCTGCTCACTTGATATCAACAATAGTCTTTTTAAAAATCAATTAGTCCTGATAGAGAAGCCCAAAGAGCCATGGAAACCTGAATGGGGGCGACTGGATAACTACATGCTCTTTTTAGCTAATAAAGAGGAGTCACTGGGGCTTTAAAAAGATGAAGTTACTCAATGTTGCTGTTATGAGAATATGAGGATCTTTGTTTGTGTTGGACTGATATCGAGTGTTTTTCAAGAACATCTCTGATAAGGTTAAAGCTGAAAGGGAAATTAAGTATCAGGCTGTTACCTGTCAAATATCAAAATATATTGAGGGGATAATTTACTAAGAGTGAATTGTGTTGTTTAATTGAATGCATTGTTTTTAGAGATTCAAATTCTGGCAGATACGGTTAATATTTAATAATAGTTAATAGTTATTTTTGTGGATATTACTGTGACAGACATTGACTGATAACGGATTACTTCCTGATTGTGCCGTTGAAACATACATTTTGTGTGATGCTGCTTTGAAACAACATGTATTGTGAAATGCATTGGACTAATACATTTGAATAGAATTTAATTCAATGTTGTGTTTAATAACAGATAAATGGCGGATATCAAAGTTCTATATTGTTTGTCTAAATGAATAAAGAAAATAACTAAAATCAGTCATTTTAAATGCTACAATTGAAGTTTGGTATCAAAGCATTATAATGCTCATTATAAAAAGTGGTTTCTAATTTTATTAGTGTTTTTATATCTATATATATTAAGTTGAAAGGAATAATTCACACGGAAAATAAAGCTTTAATTAAGTTAAAGTTAAATTTATTAAACTTAAATTTAGCGTTAAATCACATGCTCCCTAATAGACCCTTTGCAGTGAATGGGTGCCATCAGAATAAGAGTTCAAACAGCCGATAAAAACATTACATTTATTCACAAATAATTCACACAACTCTAGTCCATGCTAAAATTGCTTAATGCTGTCGCTTCTGGCCAAAATATGTGTCCATAATGATCAAATACTGACTGATAACCAATTTGGTATCAATTTATCGGTATCCCTAGCTATTTTAACTTCAGATTCGCTAAAATAATAAACAGGTTTTGACAGAGACATAATTGCAAAATCTTGGATGTTTGTGTGATGTAATTTTTCAACTGTTTATTGAATTATTCTCTCTCTCTCTCTCTCTCTCTCTCTCTCTCTCTGTGTGTGTGTGTGTGTTAGCATACACAATTCCTAGTGGAAAACATTTGACATTTGTAATAATTACTTTTTTTCTCTCTCTTCTGGCAGTTTTATTGTCAAGCATTGGCTAACCATAACAACAGTTACAGGTTAACCCAGAATATCTTTGAAAAATAACCCTGCATACAAGAAGAACAAATATATTTGTTTAAAAAAACAATTAAATGAGACCGTAGGAATTTTTGGATGCCACTGATTTTTTTTTTTTTTTTTTGGTTGGGTTTAGCTGAGTTAAGGTGAATCTCCTTCAAAGGAAGTGTGTGGCTGTGATAACTCTGAGTACGACTGGTCACACAACACCCACCGTGGAGGGATTTGTGTTGCCTTCAGGGTGTTTACCACACTGTTGCTGCTCCAGAAGTGCTTTTTTGAAGACCGTTTCCCTCTAGTATGTTATTATAGATGAATTCAGCTTTCTTTCTTTCTTGTTTTGTATGATGGTGTTGCATTAATGATGGGGTGGTTTTTCTTTATTTTCATATATAGCACACTGGCTGCTTCGCTGTCTGTGGAGGCAGGAGTATTGATAAGGCTTATGTGGACACTGCCAGTGTGTAGAGCTATTGATAAGAGCTGTGTGGACTCATCGCTATCGATAAGGGTGGCGTACATTTTTGGGAACCGGTCACGCAGAGCTATCGATAAGGTTGATGGGGTTATTGTAGGGGAGTTGCTGTGGCCCAACACAAGGTTCAGCGTCATGAGTGTGTCAGTGTATTGTGTGGGAAAATGGTAGGGTTTTAAAGATAAGACTTCTTGGTCTTTAGAGAGGAGGTGTTTGGGTTGCTCACGAGGGTTATGGTTGTGGATTGTTGAGCAGAAGCTCTGAAACCAGTTTAGCTTGATGGAAAAGTGCATCATGTTACGAATGACCACATTTGGGTGAACTTCATGAAATCTGTTGAGAACGTGTGTGTTGTATTTAACAATATAATTTATTTTATTTTTATTTAAATCTTTAAATTATTATTTAATCCTAATCTTTAATATTATAAATGTATTAAATATTAATGTTTAATTTGTTATTATTGTAAAGTATTTTGAAATATTTTATTTTATACAAAAATCATTCATTCTTAATACTGTAATGTGAAGATAAAGATAAAAATGTATAAGCTTTCGCTCTCTCTCTTTCCCCCCTTTCTATATTAAATGTATATATTGAATAATATAAATATAATAAATTTGATATATTACATTATATATAACATAATGATGACCGTAATTATTTTATTTAATATTAGTCTTAATACTTATTAGTGTATAGTTGTAATAATAATTAAGGTTTATACATCAGTTATTTTTATTATTGCTATTATCATTTACTATTAATGAAATAATTTGAATAGATAAGTGACTTATTTTTTTTTACAATTCTTAACTTTTGTATATAAACTAATAAGAATCCCCTTTGAGAGTAAAAATAAATTGCAAAAACAAGAAAAGTCACATCTGGTAATGCCAATTTTTGTAATATATGCTAAATTGTTAGTAAAAATGTCTCAAAATCCTTTTTAGTTTTTTGTTAACTTTTTCATTGAATTCACCTATTCAGAATTGATTTATATATTTATTTTTTCCCTTGAAAGGCAACCTGTTTACTGTCACCACTGCTGAGAAATAATTAAACAGATGGTGTAGGAATTGCTTATGTAGGAATTATGCCGGTGCTATTTTAGCGTAGTCTATTGGTAATAATGGCTGCTGTAGTGAGAAGATAATGTCATGTGAGAGGTCAGGGTGGGCACTGATGCTGAGCTTAGATTAGAAGACATACAGTAGATAGGAGTTTTGGGCTGTGGATGTAGAACACTGGACATTAGACTGCTGATAGAGGTCCAGCCTGTCATTAATAACACCCAAATCCAACCAAACCCACCACTGACTGATTTATAACTAATCATTTAATACTACCTTTTAGACATCTGCAGTTATATTTCCTGACTGGTATCGCTCTGTGCCGTGTTTCTGTCCAGCATCTGTCCCATTCCACCTATGTACCCTTCTCTCTCGCTCCTGTTGCCCTCTCTCTCTCCCTCGCGCCCTCCCCCGCTCCATGTCTTGGCTGTGGGAAAGCCATTTTATCAGCGTCTGTCTGTTGTTCTCTGGTGGGGATAGATACAGAGAAGATAGATGAGTGTTTTGACATGGAGAGTGTTAGACAAACACTCTTATCGGACCCAGCACTTTAGCACGACCCCCAAAAGCGAGACTGGTGGGGGGGCTAAAGGGAGGGGGGTGGTTAAACAGAGCTTCACTGGGACGAAGATGCTAGAATGGACTGGAGCACAACCACAGATCGTCCTCCTCAAGAAAACTCCTTCTGAAGAAGTTACCAAATGTAGCAAGAACATTTTGAGCTTCTTCAATAAATGTATCTAAAATCGAAATATGTCAAATTCTAGGTTGAGTGAACGGTTGGCTTATGTGTCAGCTGCTCCATATCTCTATTTGTGGAGCCTGTGTTTGTTCCTGTGTCAGGCCTGTGTTTGTGACTCACCAAAGCCTTGACTCCCATCACACTGCACTTATCTTTTATAGGAAGTACAGAAGTTCTCTCTGTTTTGGTCCAGTGTCACTGCTCGGTGAGTGCCAAACTCCCCCTAGTGGTACTAGACTTCGTAGTCGATTTTGGAAGTGATGCTTAATGATGCTAAAGATTGAAATAGATATGGTTTACTATGGTGTTCAGAGTGGTTTTAGCAAATTGCTGTGTGGTTGCTACTTGTTACAGTAGGTTGTTGCATACTGTTGCATACATAACTATGGTATTCTGGCTCCTAGATTAGTTCTCTTTGTGGGATTTCTTTTTTCTCACTTTTACCATTATTATTACGTTTTTTTTTTTTTTTTTTTTTTTATTTGACTGTATCAGGCTAATATATGTGACCCTGGACCACAAAACCAGTCATAAGTAGCACGTGTATATTTGCACAATACATTGTGTAAGTCAAAATGCTATATTTCTCTTTTATGCCCAAAATCATTAGGATATTAGGTAAAGATATTTTGTACATTTCCTACCTAAATGATTAGTAATATGCATTGCTAAGAACTTAATTTTCTCAATATGTTTTGCACCCCCAGATTCCAGATTTTCAAATGGTAGCATCAGTAATAATATTGTAATATATGTTATGTCAGAGGTGATGCCTCTAACATTGAAAACCATTGGTTTGTGGTGTTTTTTTTTTTTGTTTGTTTTTTTTTAGACACAATTGCATAGACTTTTAAAAGCATCCATTTATCAGTTATCGGGCATAACATGAAAATAATTATCATCTTAAATTGTGATATTGGTGTTTCACTACTTAAATATGAGAAATAGCTGTCACCTAAGCAAACACCACTGAAAAACAAACTAACACTCCTGCTCGACTTGCTTTTAATTGTTGTTCTGATGTATTTACACTCTTTCTTGCTGTTTGTTTTAAACAGATGATCTTATGCTGAGCGGGAATGCTGATGACTTCAAGGTCCTGGCCCTCAGGGACCTGTCAGGTGACACCGTGTGGGGTCCGTTTTCTGGCAGCATCCAATCAGGGGAGACCACAGATGGACCTGCCAAGGAGGTAAGAGGGATAAGTAGGGGTCAGCGATATATATAGATATTTGATTAAGATACCTATCTCAGTTTTGTTGTGTCATTGCATTAGTTATAATAACCCTGGTAAAAAATAACATGGTGCTACCATATAGGAATTGGGAATATCAGTGGACGCGTTACCGTATACCGTAGCCTTGTGTTGTATTAGAGTTTCAGTCATATGTTGTAGGTCTATCTGATCATGTGATGTCAGCTTAGGGAGAGGTTTCCCGGCTCCTGGCATGTTCTCAAACATTTCAGAGATAACACAGGGCCGTACACACTCTTACACACCGGCAACGTTCCTCGCTTGGCTGATTTCCGTAGAAGATGGAAGCATACAAAAATTGCATATGATGTCAGTTTCCAAACTGGTGGGTTTAGGCAGCGAAATATAAGTATTGTGTATAGTGTTAAGTAAAACGGGAACTAATTTATCATTCGCCTCCCTGGCTGACCTATTAAATTGAGGATGAGGATGGGCGGACGTCTGCGTTGCACTGATTCAAAGTGAGGAGTAATCCATGGGAGTATGGGTGGATGCAAATGTCAATGCATGTCTTGAGTGAGTGTCATCTTTTTTCCCCCTGAACTGTGCTCAGCCGTTCCTGCATGAGATTGGTTAGACCCCCCCCCACCACCCCCGAGACGGACGCTTCTCTTTTATCTCAGCGTGGCGCCATCCTCTTGGACAACAAACCCCAGTGATTGATTTCTACTTGATAGGCTCTCATTTCTAAGATTTCATTTATTATGAGAATTTCTAAGGCCGTGCACCCAGCGCTCCCTCCCCTCCCTGTACCTTTCCTCAACCTCCTCCTAATCTCTCTCCCTTCCTCTTTCTCTCTCTTAAAAAAAAAATAAAAATCTCATTATCGAGGCAGGGCTTTGTTGATGATTTTCGGCTCAGAACTTTCACATTCACATTCTATCGCGTTTGCTCTCGCTCCGCTATCTCTTCGTTGAAGGAGTGTGTATCTGGCAGAGATAGTGTGTCGCATCTCACATTCCTACGGCATCTCTCACCGTCCCTCCACATCCTCCTGAGTCTGGAGCTGCTGGGGTCACTGGGCGTCCGGGTTCGTCCTGTCATGGCAGTGCTTGTGTTTTCTCAGTCTCTCTGTTGTAGAGTTTCATCTGAGACAAAAAATGTGTTGGGTTAATGCAAAGTGTGCTGTTTGCAAACACTGACACGAAGTATGATATTGTATTCTTTCCAAATACACTTTTATACCCAGTTGTATTTATTTTGGTCATACTGTGTGTGTGAGGAGTTTGTAACATTTAAGATGTTAAGAGAGAAGCTGAATTTGTCATCCATTAAAAACTGATCCTTTTGTATTGATTATCACTTTCAGCTGGCTGTTTTATGTAAATTCTATTATTTGCATCTTTACTGAAACCACTATAACATCTTTTATCTATTTGAATTTGTCTTTGATAACCCAAAGACTGAAAAAGATTATATGAACTGTCATTTCACTGTTTCCAGGAAGGTTTATTATAAATGATTCTTTATGGAACAGATCCATTATCACCGTCACAAATGTTTTAGCTCCAAAATCTGATTGGTTGAGACACGTTTGAAGCTGTTGTGAAATAACTGTTATGAACACACCTGTTTTTCTTAATAGACATCTAAAAAAATGTTAATGAGCTACAGTGTGCCAAAAGCTTGTTTGGACAAATAAAAAAATAAATGAAAGTTTTTAGATTTTAGAACAAACCAGGAGTCAGTGTGAATTTGAGGGAAAACCTATATACACTTACACTAAATTTAGCTCTTGCTGTTTGTTATAGACATTAAGCGTGACTAGACTGTCCTAAAGTATTCACTAATTTTTACTAAAATGAATAAGGTTTATAATATTATGGAATTTTGTAATCTTATAATTTATTTTTCGTCAAAAATACAGTAAAACAGTTTTATTATGCCAATATCACTACAGACTTCAGTGTCACATGATCAATCAGAAATCATTGTAATATGCTTATGGTGGTGCTCAAGAAACATTTCTTAGCATTATTAACACTGAGAACAGTTTAGCTTCTTCAGGATTATTTGATGAATAGACAATTCAAAAGGACAGCATTTATTTGCATAAGTGAACAGCATATATTAAACATTTTTACTCTCACCTTTGAATTAATTGCATCCCTGTTGAATAAAAGTTATATTTATTTCTTTAAAAAAAATGAATGACCCCACTCTTTGAACATAGAATATTATTAGGGCTGAGACATTATTATCTTGTTTCTAACAAATTAATTGATTAACACCTTCAATTACTTGAACCGCATTAACGCAGTTTTTATTATTATTATGAGAGTCTGTTGCTCACTGGCTCTGAAAACACATACAGACAAACCATGGGTCACAGGAGCTGTGGGATGTTGATCAGTACTGCCTTGGCATGGCAGTCATCACGCATCTCAACCAATGAGAGCATTTGTGATGGGCCTAAGACTTCAGCAGCGTTCACATGAACGCACCTCATAAAATTATTTAGGCTAAACCCAATGTGCACAAACCACTGTCCACTGTTATTTTTAAACAGAAAAGAATACATGTGCTTGTAATCACAACTTCATTATTGATTGCTGGTTAAGACAACGGAGAAGCGCTCTCGCTCAGCACAGTGGAGTGCATCATTTAACTTTGTGGTTTATTATTTGGAGTCGTTTAGACCGCGGTAACACACGGCCCTCTCACAATGTATTGCTTTACAGATCTATCACTTTTACCCAATTGAACTGTGGTCTGGCCCACCTCTTTTACGTTGGGTTTACGTTGGGTCCCGCAATAGTGCAGGCCTCTACTCGGAAGATGCCTGTAATAATGTTATGATCGAGACTCTGGACTCTGAACATAACTTGTTTTTCTATAACAAACTATAAAAATATTTTCTATAAAAATGTTAATGCCCTGGAAGTGGCAAATGTTTTTTTATTTAATTTAATTACATTTATGTTATAAGCTAAATTGAGATTTACAAGTATATTTTATATTTTAACTGCTACTATGTAAAATGTATACTGGTTTAAAAAACACCTTATTTGTTTAAAGTGTTTGCAAACCAAATGTTATTGCACTTTTGTTCATATAGCAATGCTCAATTAATCCCAGAAAATCATGTGATTAATCGCAATAAAAAAATGTAATCGTTGCCCAGCACTGAATTTTGTATTTAATATATAATAATATTTTGCATGTTTCTATCCTTATGCATCTGTATTCATTGTACTGTAAACATTTGAGGACTTGCCATTGATGCCATGATTAGCCCAGTTTTGATGTTGACATGAGCATAACTGTCAGTCAGACTTTTGGTGTTAAAAAAAAAACATTCGCTAGTTGCGAGAGCAATACAACTCTCACTTCCAGACTCCCACTTCCACGTCGCCATTGTTCTTTCTGCTTCGCATCTCCTGTTATTTCGTGGAACATCGCCTGAAGCACGATGGAAGCGGGTGGGGAGTTCAAAGCGTTATCATGCACCGAGCGCCTTTTCATCATGTTTTAGAAACAAGCGTCCCAACTAATCCCCCAATAATCTCTCCAGGAGAACTGCTCAGATAAGCCCCGCCACCCACTGCTCTCCAGCCCACTTTTTTGGGGGGAGCCCCCCCCCCACCCCCCACCCCATAAAGGACACGTGAAGGTGAGTGCTCTTCATCTTCTCTTTTTTTCCTCTCTCACCCAACCGTCTTTTTCGCACCAACAGGGTTTGTTTACCCTCATCCCAATCTCCGGTTTATCTACATCTGTCAGTAGAGTGATCTCAGAGAGTCACCCCTCGCTACACATGCTTTTCCCTGAAAGGAATGCATGAATACCCTTAATTATTGCTCCTCTCAATTATCAACATAATGATTAAAAGGGGGAAGCTAGTCAGGCTTCAAATGGGAGTCCAATTGAGAGCATCACACACTGGCACCTGTGGACTTCTCTAAGGACCTTTCCCTGCTCTCCACCCGTAGAAGTTGAGAAATGTAGAGGTTGGAACATCAGAAGGCGATGATTAAAAAAATTTGCAGAAATTTTGATTTTAACAAAACACGGATGAAGAGACGACTCTTATGTCTTTTTCATTAAAAATGTCTAAATATTGATTGTTTGATTAACTTTTTAATTAATTATTAACAATTTTAAATTTAAACTACATTTAAATAAATTACATTTGTATTACCTTAATGGCAAATAGGCATATACCTCCCTTTATTTTTTTATTAATTCAGTATATACGTACAGTATATTCTATTAAAACAAAAAATCTTACACAATTCAACTTCTTTCTTGTTTGGGATTGTCAAGATTTTTTTTTCTTATGCAAACTGAATTTATTTGATCAAAAATCAGTAATACTGTAAAGTATTGCTACAATTTAAAATAAGAGTTTTCTATTTTAATATATTTAGAAAGTTAATTTCTTCCTGAGATGGTAAAGCCGAATTTCAGTAGCCGTTACTTGAGTTTTCAGTGTCACATGATCCTTCAGAATTCATTCTAGTGAGATTTAGTGCTCAAGAATCATTTCTTGTTATTATCAATGTTGAAAACAGTTGTTCTGCTTAATGTTTGTGGATAACATTTAATATTTTTTTATATTTAAAAAAATATTATTTTTTTTGTCAAATAGAAAGTTTAAAATAACTGCAATTATTTGAATATAAATATTTTGTAATGATGTAAACGTTTTTACTGTCATTTTTGATTAATTTAAAGCATCCTTTTTTTTTTTTGCGAAGCAGCAACACACATCACTTGAGAGATATGTGTGAAGACGTTCGGTTAGCATTTGATCGTCATGTACTTGGATTTGCATGCTTTACGGTGGAGAAAACGACAGAAAGAGATATGATGGCTGAGGAGTGGAGAGAGGAAACCTTCGTCTATCTCCAAACCCGATCACAGGCAGATCAGGAGCCCGCTTTCCAAGAGTTCCTCATTTTCAAATCTCTTATCACACCTTTTTAAGTATCAGAGTTTCCCATTTTACATGTCATTTGCATGCTGCTCATAACACCTGGATGCTGTTTTCTTTGGAGGGATGTGTACAGTATGTGGAGATGTGCTGCTATTTGCTTTGGATTCATACTTGTGCGTAAGTGCATTTGTTTGGATGTGTGTGAACGAGGTCTGGAAAAAAAAAAGATGGAGAAAAGGAGAGGGGAAAAAAGGATGTGTGTGTGAGAGAGGCGGATGAGAGAAGGTTTCTGATTGTTATCGCCCTTCCTTTTCTTCTCTGTATTTTTGGAGGATTCACACACTGACCTCTTTGTTTGGGACAGTATGAACCCCTTTTCTACCCCCCCCCCACCCCCCCCTTTTGGGAAAGCAACCATTTCCTGTGGAAAGGAGATAGAGAGAGGGGAAGACAGGGGGATAGGATTGGGAGAAGGAGAAAGCAAGGGGGATGGAAAAGTGAGAAAGGGATGTGTGGAGAGATATGAAGAGGAATAGATAGCGAGAAGGAGATGGAGACAAAGAGTGTGGCGGAGCATAAAAGAGGGATATGGACAGATGAGGAGAGGGATAAAGGTGGAGATAGTGGAGAAACAGGAACAGAAGAAGATAACGCTGGAGTAAAAAGCTGAAAAATGAGAACGAAAGGGAGAAAGGACACTGTTTCTGAAGAAACATACTGTACAGTGGGTGCAGTGTTAGTTTCCTTTTAGTCATAGTTCTCTGTATGACAAATATATGTTAGATGAAGTCATTATTTTATTCTGATTGAAGCGTTGTATAATTTTTATCCACAAAATAACATTTTTGTTCGATTGGAGCTGACTTGTAACATGAAATATGGGAATAACTCAATAGGCCTGCAACAATTCCAGCAGAATTCATTCAGTGTAATGAATTCAATGTAATTTATGTCAGAATAGGGGCCAAGATTTCCTGATTGTAATCCTGTTGATTATGTGCAAAATGACAAAACCATATCAGACTGTCACAGACCAAATTCTTTGTCATGTGCAAAAATCTTCTGTGTTAGAGACTGTTTAGTATTATACATTACATACAGTAATTGCACATTCTGGCTAGCATGTAACATAGTTCAAGTTAATATTGTGGATATCACTTATTCTCATACATACAGTACACTACCATTCAAATAGTTTTTATTTAATGTTTTTATTCCACAAGGATGCATCAGACTGATCAAAAGTGAGATCAGTTTGATGCTTTAGAATAAGAAATTTGAGTTCAAGTTGAAATAAATGCTTTTCTTTTGAACTTTCTATTCACCAAAGTATCCTGAAACCATTTCTTTCCTAAAAAATAATAAGCATCACAAATGTTTGAGAAATGTCATCATTAAAAAAAGTTACTTAAGCACCAAAATCAGCATATTAGAATGATTTCTGAAGGATTGTGTGGCACTAAAGAACTGAGTTATGATGGTTCACAGAAATAAACTAGATTTTAAAATGTTAAAATGAAGAAAAAAAGCTAACTTTTTAAAACTGTATTCTATTGTGTATGTACAGCAGTATATGTTTAAATGAGCCAGTCAGCCTACTAGCAAAACAGTTTTGAAAAGTAATCAAGCAAAAAAAAAAAAAAAACCTTGGTTACTATAGTGAAACCACAGTAACCACAGATTAACCATTGTTTAATCATGGTATTAGTAGTAAATCTGTGGTAATACATATGGTAATCAATACCCCCCAAAAACATGGTTACTACACTTTTACTACAGTGAAACCATGGTTAATTTTCATAAGGGCTGCTGCATAGCTTTTTCAGTTAGAGCAGATTTTTTTTCCTTGGTTATATTTTTGTCAAATTAAAGCTGTGATTCATTTTTTCCATCTCATATTCATTATTGCAAAGTCAACAAACATTTTTCTTCAGTAATTCCACTGAATTGAGACAATTAACACTTAAGTGGGCGTCTGTTCACAAAGGCTATTTGATGACACACCAGAGCTCTGTTTTATTTCTTGCAAGTCTTGCATCACAGACAACTGCAGGATTTCACAGAGAGAGACGCATACGGTCACATCTTGAGCAAACACTGTTTAAAACCTTGTTCCACTGTGTCATCGGTTTTAGTGTATTTGCACACGGTTTAATGCGCAAAACATTCACATGTGAAGCATATTGAGTGTGTTCCAGAGATGCATAAATGATTTCTAAGAATGTCAGAAAGACCGGCCTCTCCTTTGACTGCCGGCAGATGAGGTCAGTCAATTTGATGGATTTTAATTGGCTCCGTAAACCTGGATGGATTTGACTCGAGGGGTCATACTGTTGGGTCACAGAGAGATACGGTCCTGTTTCTCTCTTTAGAAGAAGACGGTGAAAGATTTTTTGCCCTGCCAATAGGAGACGTGCAAAATGGGAACCGAAAATCATCCAAGAATCATATGCATTCAACTTTTATCAGAACGAGTGGAGGGTGTTTTTAAGAACGATAACGCTGCGGGTTTGACTGTGGGAGTGTGTTTAACGTGTTGTGGTATGATGGTGGTACACAAGTGTGTGTGGAAAGGTGCATCTACGTCTTTTCCTGATGCTGTGCGTGTGTGAGGAGGAGGAGTGAGGGAGGGGGCTGGTTAATATCAGACCAAATAATTAGATTCGCTATCAGGGCGGCGGCAGCAGTGCGGGGATCAGGCAGATTAAAGCACGGCCGTCGCCATTAATATTCATGAGGGAGCAGGGCTCGGACGAGGGGGCTTAGACTGTTCCTCAAAGCCCCATACTCGGTGGGGCTTAAAGCGCCACTCTCAAAGTACCCTAGTTCCTTGTGCATCAGGGGGTGGGGGGTACATTCACCAACGCCAGGGTTACACTCTAAAACATGTGGCGCTCTTCCTTTAGGATAGTCTTCTGTGTGGGTTTCCAACTATCTTTTAGCCACCCGCACAGAGGAGCCATGATGACTTGTTTCCTGCATTTTCAGGCTTGTTACAAGAAGAATGCACTTTTTTTCTTTTCTTTTCTTTGGCTTCTTTGACACTTGAAAACTCAAGAATGATTTCCAAGTATTAATATATGATGTTCAAATACATTTAAACAGGATTAAAAATTGACATTGATATATTGTCATATATGTTTATTACAATCCTGAAATAAACAGAAGCCACCATGAGGTCTAGTGCGAATCCATGATATTGCACAAAACTGCATGGGTGTGGATTGTACCTCATGTGTCACAACATGGAGTTCTGAAGCAGAAACGTTTGCTTTCCAAGATAAACTTCTGATGATGAAATTTCAACTGATGTGAAGGCCGTTGGAAGACACGCAAGTCACAACAGATGTTACGTTTTGTAGTCTGGGATCACTTGTGCCACTTAATTCGTCATCAGATTATCGTTCTTACAATTTTTAAAATAAAAATTATTGTATCAAAGATTTGGAAGAAAATCCTATGCTGTGATGTTACCAAAACTTTGGGCCTCATGAAATATTGGCCTTTTTCTGCTAGATCTTGCAGTCCTTTTTTGCTCAAGTGATGTGTCTAGTCACCTGGCCACTTAAAGCTGTCTTTTATTTCGAGAGATTAAAATAAAGACCCGCTCTGATCGTCTTGATTGTTTTGAACCGGTTCTTGTTCGCTATTGATAGTGGGTCATAACCGTTTACATCTTCACTTATTCCTCGTGTGCATCTGCACATGCGGATCTGTCTGTGTGTCAATACGTGTGTGTGTTTAATTAGAGAGCGCGTTTGTCTGGAAGTGTTTTGTCAAAGGCGAGGGCTGACCAGGCTGCCCTCTCCTTTTGTGAAGCTTAAAGTCGAGTCGTGTTAAATGAGTCTGAAACAAATTAGCAGAAGCACGCAGCACTTATGCCACAGACGGCTCCAGCATTGGGTTTCAAATTAAAACAAAAGGAGCCCTATCTCCTTATCAGCACTGGTTCCCCATGAAATACAATACGGACTCTATCTTCAGGCAAGAACAGACAGAATTAGAAAGAAACCCTTCAGCTGTCCTCCTCTGTGGCCCGTCTCTTCCCCTCATCCTCTTGACTGGTGGCTTTTTATCCTCCTTTACACAGTTGAACTAATGTCTTTTCATTTTCTCCTGTCTTTAAAGTTGATTTGGTAGCATGTCAGGGATAGAAGGACTAGTTTCCCCAAGGGCAAGTTTTTAACTTCGTGTAGCCGAGTGAATGAATGAGTGGGAAGCTTTTCTTAAATATGAGGCTGTTGTTGAACTGGCCCTGCAGAAATGCTGCCACCTAGTGAAATGGATGAGTCAATCAGTTTTCTGAATTGAAGCCAAAAAAAAATCAACCTTTTCTTTTATATACACACTGTTATCATCTACGTACAATGCCTTTATTGTGGTTGGAACTGGACAGCTCATCAGTCGTTCTGCAGTTCATTGTGAGAGAATTTCTGTTAAATCCAAAGTTGAGTCGGGTGTTTTTCCAATTAAACCTATTAACGTATACTTCAGCTAAACAATGAAACATTTGTGTGGAAAAGTTCAGGTGTGTTTATTCAGATATTTGCCAACTTGCCTTGGCTTACTTTGTTTACTGAAAATGTTCGGTTGAAATGGATCTGCTATACCCACATGATATCCACTTTCAAACCTCCAAATTTTCTGGAGATTGTCTGTTTTGTTTAGTTTTTTTGTCCCCCCCACCCTCATCTGTTTTCACTCCTTGCATCCTTCTACCCAGTCCCCATACTAGGATGTCTTTTGTCCTTTTTTACCCTTTTAATGTCTGTGGTTAGAAGCAAAATTAGAAACTGTTTATTGGTCAGGAATTCTGGTTCTGTAATATTGAAATTTAAAAGAGGCAGGCTTCATGCTGAATTTTAATGGCACATTATCAGGAAGAAGGGATTAAATGTGAATGTGCTGTTTGTATTTCCTTGAACATAACATAAAGCCGTTTCTTAAGCTGAAAGAAATGTCACTGTGTCTCTCACAGATAAACAGGTGGTCTTCTCATGAAAAGTGTAATTCAAAAGTATATATTTTGTATAGACAGCAAAAAATTTATGGGAACTGAGGACAGTTAGTAATGTTCAGCCCATAAGGGTTTTTCAATGGCTAAATGGTTAACAATCCAAAGAAAGCCAGAAATGAGTGTATACTGCAGTATGCTGAAGAATAAGTATTGTTTATTTTAAAGGCATGACCAATTAAAAAAGCTAAGGTTATTCTATATATATATATTCTTAAGCTAATATTAATTTAAACATTTAAACCTAAAACTACTACTAATGACAATATACAAAATTGTTATAATTATTTTCTCAGAGAAGCTTATTTTATGTCTGCTTATATGGAAAGTCTCAAAATGAAAATGTTATAACAGAAAATATATTTTAGATTTTTTAATTAATTATTATTATAATTTTTTTTAAAAGATGTTTCTTTAAAATGTTATGTTAACATTTCTTTAAATGTTATGTTAACTGAACTTGCATCTTGCATTTTAAAAATAGCACTCAGGCTATTTTAAAATGAACTACTTGAATATATGTGTAGAGAAATTGTTAAGCTATTTTACATGAGGGTTAGTAATTAATACCACAATTTTCCCCTTTAAGTAACTCTTTAAATATAATCAAGCATATTGACAGGTAATTACTTATTAACAAAGATGTGTGTGTGTATGTATATGTGTATATGTGTATATATATATATATATATATATATATATATATATATATATATATATGTGTATATGTATATATATATGTGTATATGTATGTATGTATGTATGTATGTGTATGTGTATATATATATATATATATATATATATATATATATATATATATATATATATATATATATATACACACACATACATACATACATACATGCATACATGCATACATGCATACATGCATACATACATACATACGTGTATGTGTGTGTATATGTATGTGTGTGTATGTGTTCATATGTGTATGCAGGACACAATTGAACCCAGATTAAAAAAACAGGAAATGAGAAATCTTAACCATAAATAGCTTTCGTTTTAAAATAACAGTGTCTTTTGTATAACCTCTGTGTTAAATCTGCTGGAAGTGTTGCTCTAAATCTGCCTGTGTTCTTTTAAAATTGCACAGCTGACCTTGTTTCTCTTTGCCTTTGTGTGTGTTTAGAGGCCTGTAATGTCTCTGGAGTGTGAGGAGGCAGACTGCTGGCTCAGAAGGATTCCTGTGACCTCAAGCCCCACCGAGTCAAACTGCATCATCTACAATCAGGGTATAACACCAAAACCCTCCCACGCGCACCTCTCACATTCACTAGGGTATTAGATGGAGACTCTAACAGTGACTGTTTGATTTACAGGAGGAGTGTTATTCTGTAAGCTGACGCAGGAGCTGTCCAGTGGAGATGCACTTTTTGCAACACTGTCCTGCTCCACCGTGGATCAGTCGGTGGGGACTCAGGCCCAGAGCGTGCGGGTGAAGGAGGAGCCTGTGTACCCTGCTGCTTTGCACTCTGAGATCCAGCTCCTCCCTCAACAGGCTGGCATGGCTGCCATCTTAGCAACTGCTGTCGTTAATAGTGAGTCACTGCTTGCTGATAAACACAGCATGTCTATACAGTTTCTTGCATTATTATGAGTGTTTATGTCTGTGATTAGGGATAGTGGGCCGTGTTTGTGCATATGTGCGAAAACCATGACGTATAGTGCTTGGAGTAAAATGAATGTTCATGTTGTTGTTTTTTAGGATATTAAAAGTTCTTCATTCCACAGTTCTGCTTCCACAAAAAGTACCATGAGTACTATATATTACATGGCAATATTCATTTAATACTGTTATAATGGACACGTACCCTGTAGGTATATGTTGTGATCATATGTTATGATCATAACATATACCATTTATATACCATGGTATATGAATTTAGTAGTCTTTCAGTACCACATTGGTATTCAAAAGTTAAAATTATTTTCTTTTTGTAAGAATTTAATAATTTTAATCAGCAATGGTGCATTAAATTGATCAGAAATTAGAATTCTTCTGTAGCAATGTGAAAAGTCTTTACTATTTGACTTTCTGTCCATCAAATAATCAGTGTCCACAAAAATATTAAGCAGCATAACTGTTTTTTTATTTATTTATTAAAACTATATATTTCGCAGTATTAAAGTTTTTACTTTATTTTTAATATAGCCTTGGAGAGCGTGATACTTATTTTAGAAATGGTTAAAAAAAATCATGCCTACCCAAAACCTTTGAATGATTGTGTGCATATTAACATTTTTAAGAAATAAATTTAAAATAAGTGAATACATTTTATACATAATCACTGACTTATATAGTTTTGTATGTTTCTCACATGTTAATCTAAAGAATCACTGTACATTTGATTTGGGAATGAGACAAGACTTGTGTAAGATATATATTAGTTGCTAGATGTTGCAAACAGGATTTAGAATGAAAAATACCTTAGTTCAGCAGACAAGGAAACGGAAACAGAACAGGACATTTTTTTTTTTCAAGTTTGAAATGCTTTAGTATTTTAACATGGAAAAAATGGCACGCCATTCACCTTTAAGCTGCTTGTCGTTCGTGCTCATCACCAGTAGGTGGCAGTGTTGAGTCAGTTCCAACAGCTGCAGCGTTAATTGGCTGGAACAGCCCTTTCCTCTTCTAAACTGCACGAAGAGTGGGAGTGGACACGGACATGCCATGATGAAGACATGAATATTCACTGTAAATAAGGCTAAAAGGGTAAAACATGATCAGCCCAACTTTGTGCTTCCCACTGCATTCGCTGGGCAGCCAGTAGACGGATAATTGGGATGTGACGGTCGTTGTCAAATATAGCCTGTTCAACGTGTGCCCTGACACCAGATCGGCCCGATTACGTGCACACACACTCTTGCACACATCACAAACTCACTGTGCCCGTTGCCGTGGAGATGATGGAACAATTCTGATTGCTTTCTCTGATTTATAATTGTGTGTGTATTATGTTTGCGTGTGGTTATATACGCAGTGAGTGCATTACTAAACATTAAACATCCCACTTATGATTAAATGCATGAAGTGTATCAATTAGAATAAATGGGATAAATAGCATTACATTTTTCTGTTAAGTACGAGTTCTCTAATAAAAGTTTTTTTTTTTTTTGTATAATCCATGTATTGTCTGTACACACAATGCACAAAAATATGCAGCACCAGTGGATATCCTTTCCCTAAACCCTTTCTCTGTTATAGCTGATTATCCTTTAGAGATATAAATAGTTTGTTAGCTTTGTTCTTACTTGTATTTTCTGTGTTTGTGTGTGTAGAAGACATTTTTCCTTGCAAAGACTGTGGGATCTGGTACAGGAGTGAGAGAAATCTCCAGGCCCATCTTATGTACTACTGCGCAAGCCGACAGAAGCAGCAGACCTCGGCCTCTCCTCCACAGGACAAGCCTAAAGATTCGTATCCTAACGAGAGGCTGTGTCCATTCCCACAGTGCAACAAAAGCTGCCCCAGTGCCAGCTCTCTGGAGATCCACATGAGAACACATAGCGGTGAGTTTCTTTCATTCCTTGACATGGGCATGTGTGCATTAGTAACTGTGTACTAGTGAATAATCCATTATGACTGATTTGTAAGTATGTATGTCTTTGTCACCTAATGTGTCTCTAGGAGAACGTCCATTTGTGTGTTTGATTTGCCTGTCGGCTTTCACCACCAAGGCGAACTGTGAGCGGCACTTGAAGGTTCACACAGACTCGCTGAATGGTGTGTGTCACGGCTGTGGTTTCATCTCCACAACGCGAGACATCCTGTATAGCCACCTGGTCACCAGTCACATGGTTTGCCAGCCTGGCTCTCTCAGCGAGGTGTACTCACCCAAACTGCCTCTGGCTGCAGGTAACCACTCTTATATGTGAAGTCTGCAGATCACAAACAAATCCAGTGCAAACTTAGTCTCAATGCTGCATATTGTTACCTCATACTTTTAGTAATTCTTTACATTTATATAAAAAAAAAACTCAAGCATGTTAGTTTAGAAAAATGTATTTAGAAAAAAATAAGTGAATACATTTTATTCACGCAACAGTTTGTTCAAATCCTGTCAATAACTCAAATACATGTTTACACAGTATACTCGCACATGAAATCCTGTCCTTAAAACTTTGTCAGAACTATTCATCAGATCTGCTGAAATATGTTAGACATAAGTGTTCTTAATTACAAGATTTAAAGGAGTTGTCCTATTTCTTTTTTTGTGTGACAGGTTTGAGTCCAGGAGATTCTGGCATTGTTCTGAAATGTCAAGTGTGCGGCTACTCCGCTGACACACCTGCCCTACTTCAGCAGCATGTTCACACACACCTGGAAGTAAGGGTTCCAGCTGAGAGGAGCCCTGTGCCACGCCAGAGCAGTCCTCCTTCCCCTGAGCTTCCAGAGCTGCAAGAGACGGAGCCTGCTGCCTGTGTGCCCCGACCGGATTCCTCCAGCCCAGGAGCCAATGGCAGCTCAGCCTCTCAAGGCTGCAGTCCCCTCAGCCAACTCAATATCAAAGAGGAGCCACGGTCAGACTACGAAAATGACTCAAAGGAAGAAGAACAGGCAGGCAGTCCTCAAATAAATGCTGTGGAGGCAAGCTCATCTCATTCTGCTTCACCTAAGAGCCCCACAGTAGTGTCGGTTAAGACGGAGCCAGCCAGTCCCACTCCAGGTTCCAGTCCCATACACCCTGGAACAGGCGGTTCGGTTCTCCCTGGAGGTGCAGTGTTCTTACCGCAGTACATGTTCAATTCTGAAGCTGCCATAATGCCGCAAGCGTCTGAAATCCTGGCAAAGATGTCTGAGATGGTACACAGTAGGCTTAAACAGGGACAAGGACCAGCAGCTGGACAGCAGAGCTTCTACCCACCAGGCTCTCCTGCTAGCGTTCACAAAGGAGCCACTTGCTTCGAATGTGACATCACCTTCAACAACATCAACAACTTCTATGTCCACAAGAGACTTTACTGCTCCAGCAGGCATCAGCAGGGTGAGGCAGCGGGTCTAATGAAGGAAGGAGCAGTCACAGCAGCTGCTCCTCCTGCCGCTCATGCTGCTTCACCCCAGGCCAGACCGGTCAGCCGCGCAGCTTCGGCCTCTCCAAGCTACCCTGACCCTGCCCCAGGAGGCACAGCCTCGGAGCCCAAGTTAGTGGAGGTGAAAACTGAGGATCCAGGGCTGAAAGAGGCCACCTGCTCGTCCTCCTCAGAGGGAGAGGGACCTGGGGGAGGGCAGGCCAGCGAGGGGAGCCAAAGTCCTAGTGGCTCTGCTGAAGACCAAGACGATGATCCCACTCGCACCTTCTGCCAGGCCTGCAACATCCGATTCAGCCGCCATGATAACTACATTGTCCACAAGAGATTCTACTGCGCCTCGAGACATGATCCCACCAACCAGAGGGCCAATTCGGGTAAGGCCGCCTTCCTTCCCCAACCTATCCGCACACGCAAGCGCAAGAAGATGTATGAGATCCACATGGCTCAAACTGAGGCTTTGGCCAATGCCACTGCTTTACCGGCAGCAACAAGACTGGGGCTAAAACAAGAGGGTCCTTCCGTTCCTCCTTTGCCCCAAGTATCCACCCCATCACGCAGCTCAAGCCCTGAAGGTGATGGACCCATCGACTTGAGTAAGAGACCCAGACTAAGAGAGAGCCAGAGAGGGGGCAGTGTTCCTGCTCTGCCCCTTACTGATTACCACAAGTGTACTGCCTGCAGCATTAGCTTCAACAGCATCGAGAACTACCTAGCCCACAAGACTTACTACTGCCCGGCAACAACCCTGCAACCGCACACTATTGAACAGCTTAACCGGTTGAAGAGACCTGCTTCCACTTCCCCAAAGAACCGAGCACTGGATGTGCACCCTGATACCAAAGGGCTTCAGACGGGCAAAACTGCAGCGGTTCTGCATCCATCCGCCCTACCTGGCTCTGAATCCACTCCACCACATGTGCAGGGGCCAAAGACCCCCAGCACCTCCCCAGTGGTGTGTCCTTACTGCCCCCCCAACAGACCACTGACCTGTGATCTGATGGAGCATTTTAAAACCACTCATGGTCTGGTGCTCACACTACAACAACATCCCGAGTCAACGCAGTCCTCAGGAGTCAGTCCTAGTCCTAGCCTTAGTCCACGGGAAGGAGCTCCTCTCACCCCTCCTAAAAAACCAAGCCCTCGTCACCGTAAGGATAGCGTGAATGGCCGGAGCATCAAGGTTGAAGCTAAATCTCCTTCCTCACCTGTGCTTAATGGTAGTCCGCTAGAACCCCAATCTGTGGGGTCAGGTTCTCCGAAAACCGGACCCCCTGCCCTCTCCCCTACAGGAGTAACTGTGTCACCTGTGCCTGAAGCGCTTAGAGAGGTTGGGCAGATAGGCCACACCCCATTACCCAAACTCCTCCTTGAAAAGGCAGGCCTTGCTGTAAGCCACGTCCACACAACTCTGTCCACAACTAAAACACCCCTCGCCTCTCCTTTGCAAAACGGGAACACCCGCTACTGCCGGCTGTGCAACATCAAATTCAGCAGCCTCTCCACTTTCATTGCACACAAAAAATACTACTGTTCCTCTCACAGTGCCGAACATGTCAAGTGAGCCCTCTACCCAGTCAATTCTGCAATTCCTCTCATGCATAAAAGTGCCAATCACGGCACTGCCTGACCAGAGCATGATAGCGGGACTGTTACTAGCCAGATACGGACATCTTCATGCCGACCGCGTTATCTGGTGTTGTTACTATCGTAACTTATTACACGTTATGGGTCAAGTTTGTATTACACTAAGAGATGAGACTACCTGCACAAACAGAATGTGCCCCACTGACCAATCTTCTTATCCATGCAGACATCTTCTTTCATCTGTGAGTTTAAAAATCTGCTAATGGAAATAACATCTTGCCCTTTAATTAGCTTTGGAAATGCTGTTTTAATCACTC
The DNA here is from genome assembly GCF_023724105.1 of Carassius gibelio. Classification (NCBI taxonomy): domain Eukaryota; kingdom Metazoa; phylum Chordata; class Actinopteri; order Cypriniformes; family Cyprinidae; genus Carassius; species Carassius gibelio. Next base: position 8,188,512 of record NC_068413.1, on the reverse strand, counting down.
CTAAGTTTTTATGTTCATTTTAATTGATGGCATTGTAAATTGGTAAGATTGTTTAACTGAGCCATTTTTGTTTTGTGTTAAATCACTGATTTGGGGTAAATTCTGACCCCTAGTGGAGGTCTTTATAGAACCCCTGTCTGCAGATTTTTGTCAATACACTGACTCAAAAAAAAAAAAAAAAAATGGAGTAGAAACTGAGTAACCCAGTTGAAATTGGTGTCATCGGGTTACCAGTTCAAGATGAAAGTTTTTGAATGATAAAAATGTGAAGAAATTATTTATCATCTATCATGCTCATGCATTTCATGCGAGTTAAATACTACCTAGTTTCTTTTGAAAGAAAGACTTTGTTTTTTTGTTTTCATGCTGTCAAAAGGAACCATTTCAATCTTCAGTGTGGTGTTTTTCTTGGTTGTTGCATATGAATGTGTGTCATATTTGAATTTTTTGTATTGATCATTGGGACTCGAGAGGAAATTCTATAAGTGTTGGTCTAGCAAGGGAGAAGACGGCACACACTGTACTGTCTCAGTATTTGGTCGTCATTTCCAGACAGACATTTTCCATCAGATGGATGTGCGTTATGGATCTAAGGACTGTCTTGGGGTTTTAGGGTTTGGATTTCGAACAGTGTTAGATGTTTGTTGTCTAGTCACCTTGCTGAACACAAAACTTTCACAGATTTAAATCCATAACCCTTTTGACCTACTGAAAAAGTGCCATCTGAACTCTAGACGAACCGTCATGGACATGCAAAGAAAAGCATGTTTGTTTGGTCTTTGTTTCTTTTTTTTTTAACCTTGAAATGAAGTATAGCATAGAATTAGATTCACATCAATGTCTTGCACACTGCTGAATGATGTTGAAGGCCACTGAAAGCAAGAGAATTTGAAACTGACTCATTGCTCGTATTGCTTCTTTCTTAAACTGGCAACCCAGTGTCGCTCTTGTCCTTCTCTCGTTCGCTCCGTTTCTCTCTCTTTTTCAATTTCACATTCTCAATGATGACTCAGTGATGTGTATGCTCCTTTACATGTGCGTGTATGTTGAAAAGAACAGCGTCATGCAATCTATCCTCCTGTGCAGGCTACCTTGGCAAAGCCTTAACAAAGACTCTCGTCAATATGTCTGAAACAACGGGTCACTTGACGTCCACAATGCTCATCACTCTGCCCCACTAAGTGGACTTTGTGTATGTTACCAGTGGTGTTTCCCATTTCCTGTGTTACAAAAATGCAACCTCAGTCGTCTCTGTGTTAAGAACAGGAACGAGTGCAAATGAGAACAGTTTAAATTTCTCTATGCTGTTGTGGGTTTGAAAAGGTGCTGCACCCGTCGTGAACTCACACAGAGGCGTTTACAATTCCATTGTTTTATCATTTAGCGACTGTCACAAGTCCAAAAGACCAGTGCTGAAAACCTTTCACCTTTCCAGATCCCTTTTCTATTGCACTGTGTTGTACAAAAAATGCTGAATGTTTTAGTTTTAGAAGCTTTTTTGTATGTATTTATGTTTTTACAGCACTTTTCCTTGTCCAAACCTATCCCCGAAGGATTTAATCATGAATTTAGAACATTCTAAAACAAATTAAAGATAATTAAAAAACTTTGTGAATAATTAAAATTGTTGATGGGAAAATAATGAATGTCAACCTTTTCCTTTTTCTTTTTCTTTTTCTTTTTTTCAGCTACAAAAAGTTCCACTACACACTTGTCCAAACTATGCATGGGAAATAAAGAGTCCAGAAGGACATTCAAAGTGCAAGAGAACTTGTCGTACTCTTCTCTCTCCAAGTATTTTGTAGACTGTGATACAACACACATTCTGCATTCTGGGAACTTTGCATACCATTGTTTTTTTTATTAAGTGATTTATTTATTTATTTCTTTGGCTCAACCTTTTAACAAAGTGTTTGTATTGGTGGCATATTTTACTTTTATGTGTCTGAGAACAAGGGATAGTTCACACAAAAAAAAAAAAAAATTGGACAATTTACTAACTATCATGTCAATCAAACCCTGCTTTTTAAAAAATATTTATTGAGAAGAGTGTTAGTTCCACAAAAATCAAATAAAAGCCCATTATACATCTTCTGAAACCATACTTTAATGTGTAGTGTTACAGAAAAATATCTTTGTGTACAACAGACCAAAATTGGAGTCATTATTAACTGACTATCCTGCTATTTAGTTTGCTTTGTGTGTGTGTGTGTGTGTGTGTGTGTGTTTTAAAACTGGACAGTAGAAAAATCTCCACTTTAGTTGCATGGGGGGAACAAATAGCATGAATGGTCCAAAAATCATCCCTTGAATTAAACCCTTTAAACAAAAGAATACTTGAACAACTTTGAGGGATCTTTTTAATACAGTATTTGTTGTACCTGCTAACAGGAAGCTCAGATCGGTGTCGAAATGATGTTCTGTTCTACACTACATCCAGCTTACAAGCAAGTTCACATCAATATTTACATTCACAGACTGAAGGTTGTTGTACAAGGTGAATTATTACTCATTTCCCCCCACTCTTTGGCCATTATTGTGTGTTTTTGTCGATTTAAAAGTATTGCTCACGCAGCCATTCCAGAGGCAGCATGCTTTTACAGAACACTCGCTAAACCCGAGCTGTAATTATATGAATAAAGTATCAAGGCTATTCCGCCTCCTGCTCTTGAAAAGGATTGTTGGATGCCTGTACCTGTGGATCATTCGTCATTGTAACTTCATTACTCACTCTTTAATCATCTCATATGAATTCAAGGCTCTTTACTTTTATCTTGTTATCATTCGAGCATAGGGAAAGATCTCAGAGGATTTTTATGATACAAATTTATTCGTGAAACTGTGTAGAAAGAAAACGCATGTTGTTTCACAAAATGAGCTTTAGAGAATAAACCGTTTCTTTAAAGCTGCTCTAGCGGTTAATAAACAGAACTGCGTACGTCTAGTGGAAGACCATTGTAGCCGGAGCTACTTCTCTCTGTTTATTACAAATCTCGCAGGAACTGGGCATCTCCGCAGTGTTCCCACCAGGGGGGCAGGGTTTGATATTTTTTTGATGCACCCCTTGTTGCCGCCATTGGCTAACCTGCTGTTAGCATTCCATTGACTCCCATTCATGTTGGCGTCACTCTGACAGCCAATAACTATGCATCTGAGGCGTTTAAAGACTCCATTTGTCCATTAATTATTTCTAAAGAAACACAAAAATGTATAAAAGGCTCCATTACCTTGTATCTTACGCTATGGTCCCGTAGAAGCAGTTTTTGTAAAAAAAAAAATAGGCTAATGAATGTGTCATAACCAGCGACTTTCTGTCGAGTAGAGAAATTACCATATGAACAGGAGGAGAAGCTCGCAGGCAATCTTTTACTGTCTATGAGGCAATCGGGGGGATGTGGAGGCATAAAGTCAAGGGAGATAATTAATCAGAATACTTACCAAAATTTGCTCATGTTCATGCTCGCCTTCTCTGCAAGATTCGGTGGATGATTCAGAATTCTTTTGGCACAGCGATTAGAAGACTTAAGGCCCGTTCACACCAAGCACAATAACGATAAAGATATAGTTCTAAAATCGTTCTCAATATTAAAGAATAGCAGAGTCCACACTACAACTGTAACGATAAAGGCATAGAGAAACGGTATCATTGGAATCATTTTCAGAACGATTTTTTTCCAGCTGATGAACGATGCAAACATTGACATCCAATCAGAATCCACCCTGCTATAACGAGATCGAGGATTTAAAGCGGCAGACACACGTGCGCTCAGAATAAACAGACGATATCATTTGCTGGTGTGGACGCTAATATCGTTATCTTTATAGTTATCTTTATAGTTTTTGTTCTTGGTGTGAACGGCGCTTTACAGGTTGCTCATGTGACATCTACGTCACCATCTCAGTTTGAGTCTGCGCAATTCGCCCGACCCCCAAGAAGTAAAGTGCGTGCTTCTAATTGACTTCATTTTTCTCCGTTGAATCCAATGGGGTCGCTGTGTCCATTTCTTTTACTGTCTATGGTTTCCACCCGTACCAATCTGAAATATAAAATCTTATAATTGTACCGTAGTAATTCAGGACCAGCCAAAAACAAGATTTGGAAAATGGATTCATGATGTACTCGGTTGTTTGAACACAAAAAAAGTTACGGACTGCAGCTTTAAAGTCCAACTGAAATCCGAATTTAACATATTTACTTTGTTTGCCTGAATTGATCGTTTTGTGGTGAACAATTCATCCATACAAGTAAATCCACACATTTTTGGGCTTTGTACATCTGAAAATGCCCCTCCTCTCTGCATTGGAGGACCTTCCCTGATGATGTAGGTTTGACGGTTTGGGTGTCTGCTTAGCATCCATAACCACGCCCCTCTAACTGACAGGTCACGGGCTGCCTGTGTGTTAGCGAGAATTGGCAGCGTGTGAAAGGAGATGGCGAGGAGGTGCATTTTTGGTTGTGGCACTCACTAAACACTTTTCCCATTCCCTAAAATTCCCTCGTTACGGTCCAGATGGCTGAATTTTTACATTTCGAGGAATGAGGGATAAAAGAGGTCACGGGTCTGCTCGAAGCACTTCACGCGCGAATTCTTCAAAAATTGGACAAAACACGGGTGTGTGAGATATCTGCCCACTTTTCAGCATTTTTCAAATATTGCCAGTGGGTGGAGTCAGGCTCTGAACAGGGGTGTACTTACCCTTTAACTACTTTTCTAGATCCAATCAGGTGCTAGTTGGAAAATAAAGCCATGCCCACTATTTTTCCTCATTTAGTATTCAGTTTCTTTTAATATCTCAGGACACTGGAGAAAAGTTTGCCAACTTCCGGTTCACGCGGACTTTAAGATTTGAATCATGAATAACTTCTTGTCCTGAGAGTGTGGAGGGCAATTTAGCCTTTCAGCTTTCATAGTCAGAATGAATGTTATTTTAATGAAAATGTTTTGTTGAATGGTATTTAAAATCCATTAGGTGTTTTAATGAGCATAATACCTCACAAATTGCAGTGGTGAAAACTTAACATTTCCGTTTCTGCATAATGATGCACAAACTTGCAGAGGTTGAATGTACATACAAGGAGGCTTTATTGTTGATAATTCAAGTAGAATACAATCTATCTAAAAAAAATCATTTTCAAGGGTTAAAATGAAGTCAAGGGTATCCCATAACATCAGTCCATAAAGTAATGCATGTACACTGTTAAAAATAGATTCCGGTTTTGCAGCAATGCAATAGATGAATTTTTTTTGGTTCACCCAAGAACCTTTTATTAAAGAGTGTACAAGTATTTTTTTGCACACTGAAATTAATTCAACCATTTTCAACTGCACATACCAGGTCATAAAACACACTGAACTTGATTAATTCATAGCCAAGCATGTCTATAATGCAGAATAAAAGGTTTAGAGAATCATGACCCAGAGGTCTCCTCTTTAGGGACTATACAAGAACTTGACATGTTTTTCCTTGTAGTAGTTTTGAAAACCTAATTTAGGATTCAGTTAACGTATTTCCCATTTATTGTATTTGTGACCCATAGATTTCCATTGGAACAGAGACAAAGAGTGAAAATAGAGTCTGTCTGTGCAAAATACACTAATCAATAAAGAAATATGAGAACAAAGCTCACCTGTAGTGCAAGAATGCAATTTAGCACAGCATGTAATAGACAGTGATGATTATAACCAAGTGGCACATGTAATCAAGTGCATGTTCATGAAGGTCAGATTATCTTTAGGTGGTCCATAATTCACGCTTTTAGTATCTGGCGGCACTTCTTTTTTCCTTTTAGTCATCTGAATGCTGTAAAATGGCACAGCCTTTAGTGAGACAGCTGGCAATGCAGATAAAGTCAATGAATGCAATTTCAGATGCTGTGTATTCTCGGGCCGATTCTGAATTTTCTGAATGTCTTTTCAATCATGTGTCGAGATGTTGCTGTACCTGTCTGTGTCTGCCACCTGTCTTTCTGCATGGGTTAAACCTTCCAAAAAAATGACATTAAAATGGAGGTGCTATTTTGAGTGGCTTTGGTGACAGCGATCCAAGTCAGGTGGTCTATTATTTTGAAGTACCCAAAGCAGATAGCTGTCCACTTTGGCATCCTCAATACACATCAAGTGTGAGATCTTCTGCAGCCTCCCCTGGCCTTTGCTCAGCTCATCTCCGAATATGCTTTGGCACCTCTTTATTCCATCAGTGTTTTTCATTTTCTTAATGACTTCAGGGCTGACAGCAATAGTGGAGATGAACAGTCATATCCTTGCCCATGGAAATGCTCTTCAACTTTTGTTATACAGCATTTTTAACAATAAAAACAACAAAATATCATAATTCACTCTTTTTTGCAGTTCTTCCCTTTTTATTTTGCACACATTCTCTATCCCTTCTGGGCTGGAAGTTTAGTGATAGGGTCAGTAAATAAAAGTTAAGAAAATCTAAACTCTATCTAAATCTATTTATCAACAGTCATGATATAGGTCAGCTGTAATCAGTAGCTTGCTAAGCAATTACAGCTGCAACAAGCTACTTGTCCAGCGAGATGCAATTGTATGATGTTGACGTTTGTGACTGTCCATCCTTAGCTGACACGGGGCTCGGTGTGGGGCCCTGTACCTTATGTACCTAAATGGGATAGATAGATAGAACAAAACACATTTTTTGTAGGTTTTTTTATTATTTTGCAAACGCTGAACGTAGCCTACAGCAATATCACCGGGTGTTTTTATTTGTAATGCATTGTTGAGCTACAAAGAGTTATACAATTCAGAAAAGTTATTAAAAAGATGATTATTTGATATCGAGAGTAAGTAATCGTGAAAGACTGTAGCAGAGACTAATTTAAGACACACCACGAGACACTCAGTTCCTTAACAACCAACCGTCAACAGTCCTAATGAGGTGTTTTTTTTTTTTTTTATTATTATCAGAGACACACAACTAACAAACCTTTCTCATGAATCCTTTCAAGCAGCATTCAAAGAGTTGTTATAACGAGCATTATGGATGAAAAATGTTATACTACAAAGGTCCGATCAACTTCTAAGGTGTCTAACCCCTCGACATTGATAAACTAATGAACTGAGCTAGGCTACATAGTTCTGACCTCTCTTCGTGTTATCTTTCTTCTGTTCTAGATGTATTCTTTGCTGGCAGACATAAAAATCAGTGATGCAGAGGAATGAAAAAAGCTATTAAAACAGTAAAACTGAACACGCAGTCAGCAGGAGAGTTGAGTAGTCTTTTCTTTCAGTCATCTTAAATAGCTGGTTTTAATGATGGGCTCTACAGATGTCACCACCTCGATCTGATGATTCATCTTCTGGAAAAAAAAGGTAGAAGAAATAGTGTATAATACACGATTTGCAAGGCCAGACCTTGCCCTTTTGGTCTCACAGCAAGTGATGAAGTGTGAAAGAAGAGGTAAAATCAGATGCAGTTATACACAACATATTGCGATCAAACAGATACTGGCAAGGTCAAGGTATCTGACCCCCATCTGAGGCATTTGTGAATCAGTCTTTCCTCACAGCATCTCTCATTAGTCCAAACACACACTTCTAAAAACACCTTTGATTCTCTCACTCAGCAAGAGATCTTTTACTGTCACACTATGAGCATTTCATTTCTTTATCGGCATGTGAAGCTGTATCTCTCTAGTACAAGAGCTGAGAGCCAAGTAACAGAGTTCAAGTTTAAGTATATACATATTGACATTTATGGCTTAATCAGATCTTACTTGCATTGTTGAATTTGAGGTTTAAATTAAGCTTTTCCTCCAAAAAGCTTTTTCCTCCAAAAATCAAAACATTATTTCTGCATTTGTGAATGCAGGTTAAATGCATTCATGCTTTCATTTAACAGTGTGTAAATAAATCTAAATGCCAGTTCAGTTAAAGCTTCTGTGTTTTCTCTGCATTGCAAAACTTTATTTTTGTTGATACTGATTTAATTTATCTGGTAACAGCCCAAATGTCTTATTATTCAAAACGACTAATTCCTTTAATTAAAAACAACTGGTTTGAGATTTATAGACCTATCCGAGTGGTGTCAGACTCTGCCCTGTAGAGTTTAGTTCCAACCCTGCTCCAACATACATACATGTAGTTTTTAAATAAGCCTAAATGATTAGATTAGCTGGATCAGATGTGTTTAATTCGATTTATATCTAAACTGTGCAGGGCTGTGAGTTTGACACCCTTGGCCTATCCCATTTTTGCCTCCCTCCCACTGGTAAAATTAAGCATCTAATGCATCTAAAAGAACTACTATTTACTTATACTTGAGTAGATTTTTTTTTAGACTGGTATTTTTCCAAGCTTGCTGTGATAATTCCTCCATTTAAAATTATTGTGTTTTCCCGGGATCTTTTTGAAATCGTATTTTTAAGGAGTGTGTGATAGAATTGTTCGAGTGTTTTCACCATATGGACTTTTCTCTGTACTTTTCGGTTATGGGGAAAATCAGTGATAATTTTTTGGATTCACAGGAATATGGCACAAGAGTGGTGCAATGATATTTTGTAGTTAACCGCGTCATCAGGCATTTTTCTAGTGACTTTCAACCCTGTAACATTCAACCTAAAAAAAATTAGTCAAAGGTCTTAAACTGTCTAAACCAGCTTAAACCAACAAACACCAACAGACTGCATTTGGCTGTTTTTATTTTTCATCAGAGACTTGCAGACCCCTGTCCCGTGTCATGCTACAGATGTATCAAAGGTATCATTAGATGGTTAATGACAAAAGGAGGTGTATAAGGATGAGAACACTTGAAAAAAAAGGATGCTACAGTAAATTAGAACAGCCAGACCCCAGTGAAGGGAGATGTTGTTGCACTCACTCCATATTGCACTTAAGTGGACATTAACTGATAATGAGTGGTGATGTTAAGTGCTACAAAAATAACAAATTGCCTGTTGGTGAGTGCTTGATGCTGTGCCTTGCTTACAAGAGTGATGTGTTTTGACATTGTGTGCTTGTGCTTGACATGTTAACCTGGATCACACAACCCACTAGACACAAATATACCTTCTGCATTTCAGCCATTCAAGAAAATACCTTGTTATTCAAGAACTTTACACAGAGTTGGTTTTGATCTCAAATGATGGAGCAATTAGAGCAACAGCATTGCTATATTTGTCAGGTCATAGTGCCCTGATCTCACCTCCGAAAAGGATGGATGGTTGCTGTTCATAAATACAGCTGAGCTTTACCCTCAGAGTCCATGGTTATAACAACTAATAAGGATAAACTGAATATGTAAAAAGCCTCTTTAGATTTGGGTTGAATAGTCCTACAGCCAATAAGCATGTAAATCTTGTATGAGGCATTGACAGCGCTGGCCTTTTCTGCTTAAAATTCACAGCTCTTTCAATCTGTAAGTTGGCAGATGCTTTTACAGAATAGAGGAAATGAGGAAAACACAAGCCATTACCTCATAAATGACCTCAACGCCCTTAATATCATTCGCTAGATGCTTAAATCTTACCATCAGTCAAATATTATGTTTATCTATAATATAGTAACCTATATTCCAGTGGTTTTCACATTTTCATGCCTGAGACCTTCAAAAATTACTCCTATAAAAGTAGTATGAAAAAAGTTAAGTATTAAAAGAATTAATTGCTTGTTCATTTGTTTGCATGCTTACTTTTTCCCCTGGTGCAGTTAATTATTCTGAAATCAAACAAAAAGGCTTTTTGGGTTAAATGATGCAGGGCACTGCACTGCTAATTTGCTATCTAATGTATGCAGATCTGCCTGTTCCTTCTATAACCAAGGATGGATGGCTGGATGATTTTTGAAAGGTTAACTAATTATTCACACTTCTTCTTTTTTTTCTTCATGAATATCATTAGTGACTTATAATTTCACATAAATAGTGTGATGGCAGCTGCACCAGTGAGAGCTAGAAGACTGACTATTGACAGATATCTATTAAGGCTTTTATTGTACTCTCTAAAAGATAACATTAAACAAAATATGTTTATAATGTTTGAGAAGGAAGGAAGGCATGTTTAAAGCAGTCATCATCACGGTACTGTTGGTTGTAAAATGCCTCCATAGAAACGTGGGAAAAAGAGGGAGAAGATAGAAAAAATAACCCTCTATTGTTATAGCCTGAGCCAAATCGAGTTGCGAGCTACAGTTGATGCTTTACTTTGAACTGCTTGATTGGAAAATTATCAGCCTTAAGCAAGGCCCGCTGAGCTCCCAGGGCTCTGAAGACCTCGGGGTCCACACATTACATGAGAGTTTCTTCTAGCGAGGAAGTCTCTTCAGAGCGAGTAGTCAGGGTCAGATGTGAACTCGCAGGCTGGAGAGACTCTAGCACTTAAGTGCATCTGGCTGTGATTAAAAATGAATGATACAATTAACGTGAACAATGCAATTAACTCTTTTATCTTATATTCTTGCTTGATATTATATTAGCTGATTATTTATTCAGTAATATATTGCTTGGAAGAATGATTATGATTACAGTCTTTGAATTCTTTTAATTCATTCAATCTTCACTTATAAATGCATATTTTAATCCTTGCCATTTTTTATCCGTAGCACTCTTATATAATACTCTTTTCACTTTACAAATGAAAAGTACTGTTTTAAAAACTGCAATGGCCTCAAAAAGTGTTTAGACACTTAAAAAGCAAAACTTATGTAATGAATACGAACGATCTATCTCTTTATATCTCTATCTCGCCAAGTTAAAGCTGCATTTATTTGATAAAAAAATACAGTAAAAACTGTATAAATATTTTGTGACATATAACTACAATTAAATGTGACTTTTGTTGTAATGCACTATATTGTAATATATTTTAAAATTTTAACTAAATTTCCACCAGTCATAACTTCACAGTGCTGGGGACACGTAACTAAATGATGTACATTAGTTTAATTACAAAATAAATGTAATTGTAATCAGTTACAGTTACCGAGAAAGAAGTGTGTAATTAATTTAGTAATTTATGAAAATGTTAATGATTACAATTTTTTTTTTTTTTTCACACACACCCACATACAAATTTAATTGATTTATTTCATAAATTGCAGGAACTGCTCTAAATATGAGACACTACTGTTTCAGGACTTAAGTAAACAGAATAGGTCATTTCCTTTTTTGGGTTTGTATTATTGCTTTATTTTTTAAGATTAACTGTTTGTTTTTTTATTCCAAGCCATTATTAGATGTCAGCGTTTCCTATCATAGACAGGATATGGTTTTAAATCGGTATTTAACTTCAGAATGGTCTCAAAGCAAGTCTGATTTTGTGGTGGCTGTGCTTTAGAATGAAACATCATCTTTATAAATCATTTTAATAATCTCAATTTAAGTGATGAAGGATTTTGAAAGTGACAATAATCAGTGTTGAGTACTATACTTTAAGATCTAAACTCTATCTGGTTTACATGTTTGAAAAAATATTCCTGTCCAGTTAGAATAAACATGTACTGTATAGATGAAAGTGCCTGCAAAATGAAAACGTGCAAGCGTTAAGAAAGCGAAGCATTATGAAACATTCCAAACTATGTAAATAAGGCAAATATGCCCACTTTTCTAAAAACACAATTTACTGAAAAGACTTTCAAAAAGTACTTTAGACATATTACTAGAGTTTTACAAGAGATTGATTAATCTCAACGTGAATCCAGCTCTCATGTCCATTCTCAGACAGCTGTGACTCATTGTCATGTCATGTCTCATTATTGTGTGTACAGTGCATAAACCCTCACTCCTACACAGGGCACCTGCAGTTATCACCTGGCTTGCCTGCTTTCATTAACCAGTACCTGTTTTAATCCTCTCAATGCTGAAATTGATGAAATCATCAGTGCTAATGTCAGTAAGTTGCCCTTTTCTCTTACAGAAAATGCAGAGCCAGATATCAAATGCTCTCTCTCTCTTTCTCTTTCTCTCTCTCTCTCTCTCTCCTGCGGTTGCCATGGCAGTGAGTCACACCAAGGCGTATCTTGTCAGTAAGCTCAGTTGTGCTTTCATATATGTGTTGCATAGTAGTTGTAATCAGTACCTGAGAGTACCTGCTTTTAACCGGTTTTTAACTTTTGCTAGCAAATCCAAGAGATTAAACCGGTCATCTTTGGTTTAGCTGAAATTATTTTCAGTACTTTTTTATGTTTTAATGATTCAGTCATAAAGTAGTCTTTCTATGGACGAGTCTTTTCAAAATGAATTGCTAAACGACCATTGCAATTTTTTGGGCTTCAGTGCACTATACAGTAAAACTCTCATCCACTTGCTGACTCGATTTTACCCACTTTATTCTGGATCTAAATGATGTGCACCAGATGAAAAATGCTGAATGCTGTGTGAATTTGACATAAATCACTACTAAATTGTACCAGAAGAGCCCTTACAGTCTAGAATTGGTTTAAAGAGAAAGTGGGATGAGAGTAGATGTGTGAAGATTGATTTGAGGGGAGATGAGTCAGCGATGAACCACAAAGCTGAGAATCATCAGTACCTCGAGTGTAGATTTAGCTGATGGTAAACTGCACTGGCCTTCGAGCATGATGACGCTCTTAAACTATGTGCTGTCACTTCTGGGCGAGTGAGCAATTCAACAGGAATCCTGACAACTCAGTTTTGAATTAAAAGGAATTCTTGGCCTGACGGATGCATCCTCGCTCTTTCTTGTGCACTTTCTTTCATTTTGCGGGTCCTCTCTCTCTCTCTCTATCTCTCTCTCTCGCCCCCTCCAAGTTATATTTGTTCAGAGACCCGAGGTCACATACAGAAGCTGTATGCTGGCAGGCAAGATTTCACCATGCTGTTCCTTTTGGCTCTGTTCGTATGACAGAGAACAGATCACTTGTAGTAGCTATGCAGAAGATCAGGAATACAAGATACAAAATAAAGAGATTACTATAATGCAGACATGGCGAGTCATTGTAATTCTTCAGAAATAAATTGTTAGATTTTTACACTTCATTTTTTAAAAACATTTCTTATTATGTACAGCAAGGCTGCATTTATTTGAATAGATCAATACACTAAAAACATGCTTTGAAATAACATTACATTTTAAAATAACAGTTTTGTATTTGAATATATTTTAAAATGTAATTTCTTCTTGTATAGTTGAATTTGATCAATTATTATTGGTGCTTTTTGCTGCTTAATATTTGTGTGGAATCTGTGATAGATGATTCTTCTATGAATCGAAAATTCGAAAGAACAGCATTTGTTTGAAATAGAAATATTTTCTGACATAAATGTATTTACTGTTACTGATTCATTTAATGTGTGCTTGCTGAATAATGATAATACTGAGAAATCATATGAAACTGAAGACTGGAGTGATGGCTGCCAAAAATTCAGATTTGCCAGCATAGTTATGTTATTTTAAACTATAATGATATTTCACAATATTACTGTTTGTACTATATTTTTCCATTAAAATAAATGCAGCCATGGCAAGCAAAAGAGACTTCTTTCAAAAGCATTAACATATCTATAAATGTATTATGCATAATGTATAACGTAAGAAGATAGTACATATATGTTAATTAAATAATTCGTATTTAACAATATTGTTTTATTTTAAAATTTTACAAATGATTAAAAACTCACTGAGAGCCTAGGAGGTTGTTCGCAGATAATAAATATTATCAGTGGCTGTGATTTTCTCTGAAAGACTCATATCATAATTAATGTTTTTCTGTCTAATTCTGCAGCCTTACAGTTGCGATATATTGAGTCACAATCATGACCAACATCTCGCCAACGTGTTACGCGGGGCGTTAGGAATGACATCTCCGCAGTCTGTCGGTGGAATATCTAATTAACAACATAAAGGAGATGAGAAAAAAGAGGCCATGACGACCAGGCTCTTACAGATAAAAACTCATTTTCATTAGGCGCAGAGTGACATGCAATCTGGGAACGGCCTCGTGTGAAAAGTTCACTGATAGTCGCTTCGTTTCATCCTTGTTTCCATCTCTGGAATTCCTCCATCAGTTTTCTGCCCATTTGCGGCCCATCAACGCTCCCTCGCGAGGCATTATTAAAGACGATTTGAGAATATCACACAGGTTATTATCTGGCTTGTAATTACGGAAGCCTGCTCCTCAAAGGCTCAAAAGATTCGCTGCAACATTCTCATGATTTCTCTTGATAAAAAAAATCATTTAGACTAAATAAAGTCGGTGTAATTTGTGTATACTTCCATTATTAAAATGACTTGTCTCTCCATGGACCTGCTTTTCTATCAGTGGGCCTTTGCCTCCCTCCTTTTGCTTTTGTATTCTTGATCTGTGTGTTTATTTGACATGTGTCTGATTTTGTTATTATATTCAACACCTCTAGATACACCAGCCATTATTTCCCCAATGACTCAGCATGTGGTAACGGCTCAATGGCCCTTCAGGCAGCTGCCACTGACTGGTCATTTCGTCCGTCACACTTCACCACCTCGGCTACCACTATCTCAACTTCAAAGGTCACTGTAAGTTTATGTGTTATACAAGAAGTCAGGCATTTGTGAGTGTCTTTTTTTCTGACTGTCAGTCTAAAAGTGTGCGTACGAGAATAAAAGGACCAAAGGCTCTCAGATCTTGTCATCCTCAGACAATTGAGCAGTCAGATGAATGTGTTTTTGCTGGTCTTTTGCTGATAGAAGGCCTGAAGGAACAATTCTGTCATCATTTACATGACCTCGTGCCATTTCAAACCTGTTTGACATCCTTCCGTGAAAAATAACATTACATTTTTATGAATGGTTTTGGTCGCAATGTTCCATTCAAATAGTCATCATGGGCATGAGTCTTTCAAGCTTCAAAAAGAATGCTTCAGTCTCTATTTATTTTAATTGTGTAGAAAGTCATACAGGTTCAGAACAACACAAGAGTGAGCAAATAAAGACAGAATTTTAATTTTTGGCAGAACTGAATTTTTAAGTTATGGGACGGAATTTTCTAAATCTACACATTTTCTAAATAGAGGCCAAATAATGTCTTTTGAGAATGCAGTAGGCCACTGTATTAGAAACAATTGTCCATTCATGTGCTCTACAGAAGGTCTATTATTATATTTCTTCTGCTGTTTCTTTTTCTCCTCAAATATGTTTCCACAAGGCTCATTACAAAGATTAGGGACCTTCGGCCAAAGCATGTCAGTGGATTTATACTTTGAAATTTGAAGGGGTCACAGCTAATTGTGTCCGTTACCTAAAGCCACATGAAACATGAACTTTCAACTAGTTTTATTATGTAGATAAATGATCGATGCTCACTTAAATCAATAGTGCAAGCAGTTATTTTAATGTTGTCTCAGATTTGCATTTTCTTTCTCTCTTCATTTTTTTTTCATACAATTAAAGTGAAAGTTGAGCAGGACCTGTGAAGCTCCGTAACTGACAAATAGGCACCATGAACATAATTTTATTCATATGTGGTGACAGGTCACTCAAAAAACGTTACATTTCTTCTGTGGTCATTTTTGTCATTGTTAGAGCTTGACAGCCCCTGGTTCTGTGGAAGAAGAGGGTTCAGATTTTTTAAGTGGATCAATTTTAATAGAGCCCTTTTCGTCTGCAAAACATAAAGTGCAAAGCGCCCAGGAGGTCAAGGTTTTCATCTTGGAATGAGCTCTTCAAGTTTGCTTGTGTTCGCTCTGACATTTTCTAGTTTCAAGAACATCTTTTCTCTACTGAGTTTGACTTCTGATCCTTTGAGAGTCTTGGACCCGTTACACTGTCAGCTAGATTCTTTCAGGGATGGTGTTGTACCATTAGGTTTTTAATTAATTTTGTTCATTATTTTCAAATGTTGTTCAACTTCAACTGTCGTCCGGTCTGCATAGTTTTAGCTGAACTAAAGGGAACACATCAGATGTAAATATGTAATGCTGTATTTACATAATCACCATTCATAAGTTTGGGGTCCGAAATATTTATTTAAAAAATAATATTTTTATTCAGCAAGGATGCATTGATCAAAAGTAACCGTAGACATCTGACATTTGCAATTTTACAAAAGCTTTCTATTTCAAATAAATGGGATTCTTTCAAACTCTCTATTCATCAAAGAATGCTGAAAAACAAATCTATCATATTTAACACCAAAATAAGAGCTGTCGATTTTGACATTGGCAAATCAGCATATTAGAATGATTTATGAAGGACCATTATGACACTGAAGAATGAAGTTATTCCAGATTTAAATAGTGAGTTTGAGAGCACAGCAAAGAAAAGCAAACATAGCCTTTAGTTGGAACGCGAGACGTTGCAGATTTACACTGTGTGTTGTGGACATCTTCCAAGCATTTCTTTCTGCCATACGAGGTCCTCTTTTATTCCTCATTCATTTTTTTCCCACTCATGAATTCAGTCATATCAGAAACATTTCCTATTTGCTCAAAAATTTTGTAGATAAAGGTTGAATGGCAAATTACCAAGAAATGTGAGGTACATATAATCCTGCCAATCACAAAACACAACATGATCAGTTTATATTCCATTAAAATTACTGTTTCACCACGTCTACTCCACCCAAACTACCACCATTTCTCTTTTATTACAGACAGGAAGTCACAACTCTTTAATTTCTCTGCATCCCTTGTGTATAATGTGGTCTAATATGTGTAAAACCACAAGTGAAACATTTTTTTTTTTGCATTTTTATAAATGAAAACCCTATATTTCATTACAAATTATATTTTCATATACAATTATACTTTCATAATTGTTTAATACACACAACTATTTAGAAGTTTAGGTCATCTGTTTTTTTCTTCTTGAAAGAAAGTAATATTCAGCAAAGATGCATTAATTTGATCAAAAGGGATATCTTCGAAATGTTTTATTAATTAAATAATCCTGAAAAAACTGTTACTGTTTTCAACACTGAGATTAATACGAAATATTTCTTAAGAAGCGAATCAGCATATCAGAATGATTTCTGAAGGATCATGTGACACTAGACTGGAGTAATGTCTGCTGAAAATTCAGCTTTGCATTCACAGGAATAAATTGTAGAAATATTTCACAATATTTTGTGTTTATTGGGGTTTTCATCAAATAAATGTAGCCTTGGTAAGCATATAGAGTAATACTTTATAGAAACAGCAAATTTGTGTACAACCAGATGATCTTGCTTCCCAGTGTGATTTGCCAATTATCCAAAGTGTATGCTGTGAATCTTTTTTCTTTTAATTTGTTTATTTGAGTAGTGAACTAAAATAGTGCTTGGGCATAATATTAAATATTTCTCACAAATTATTCATTACAATGTTTTTGTCTTCCCAAAACTTTGTTTTGATTTTCAGCATGGACTTTAGGCCCCACTGTATATTTCTACAAAGCTCTTGAAACCGCAATTTTCTCAGAGTAAGCTTCAGTCATTTTGTAAGGCAGACTTTGGCAGACATGTCAGACATTTTCAAACTGAGACGTTCTCAAGTGCTAACAGCTATGTTTTCTGTCTGTAATAGCACAATGAGATAATTTTTGAGTCGTCTATTCCATGATATTGAGAAAGGTGAACAATTCTTGGGGTTAGAGGTCTGAGTAAGGTTTATTTTTCAGTACTGATTTGGTTTATATGACCTCTTTCTTCTGGACTACAGTATGCGTTCATGTGTGCAGTTATATTTCAAAGCCGCCGTGACCCTGACTCTGCGATAACTAAAGAATGCCACCCCTTCTACCTGCTGTTCTACTTCCCTAATCATAGCCACTGCCTTTTTCTCTCTTTCGTCCTTCCATCGATCAGCATGCTGTCTCTGTCCCTGTTTTCCCTCCATCTTTTCAGCCACTCATAGTCAATGCACACGCTTTGTCTCTCCTCTTTTCAGATGAAGCAGCTCAATCCCCAAATCAATGTCCTCTCTATTCTTTCAAATGCTGGGAATTTGTTTTTCATGCATCTCTCCTAGCCATTTGATGGAGCCAGAAAGGGGATGCAGAAAAGAAAAACAGAGCAAGAGAGTCATCTTCTGTGGAGAGCGAGAAGCAAAATTGAAGTCCAATTCACAAATAGAGCACTCAGAAAACTGCTGGTTTTATCGCTCGCGTTGCTGTTTCCTTGTCTGGTCTGTTTGAGAGCGTGGTGTGACACACATTTTAAACTCTGAATAGCGGCCTATCATGCTACAATGAAATATTTTGTATGGACATAAATGTAGATAAATCAGTTGTCGTTTCATATAGATCGGAAAGCCTAAAGCCATTATGAACAAATGCAACAGTGCAAAACACACATAACTCAAGATTTCTGAAGGCACAGTCTCATGAGAAAAGGGAATGCTGTGTAGGTTATTACTAGAGGTCAGGGGTCACTCCAGGTGTTGAGATCTATGAGAGAGACCCTTCTGGAATAGAAATCTGATGGCAAGGGTCATTTTAATAGCCATTTCTGTTCCTCTAGCATGAGCACAGATGCAACACAAACAACCAGAAGCTTTTTCAGAAACCTCGGGAGTGCAGTCTTGAACTAACGTGAACTCTGTCTGTTACAGTTTTGTTGCTCACAATGATGGGATACTATATGACTATTCACTATATGTAGTCCAAAAAAAGCGGTTTACTATTACCCAGTGGCCCAGTGGTTATTTTCACATGTATTTCTTTTCACTATATCAATTATTGCTATTTCAAGAGTCATTCCCCAAAGTTTGCAGCATGTATGTGAAAAACTAAAGTTTTATATAAATTCTGAATGGATTAAATGTAGCCTAGGATGCATTCAAGGTGCGCTCCATTTATAATCACTAAAAAGCTGTCACTCATAGTTCATCACCATCTCACAAAATTCTGTTATAATCAATCACACTGTCTACACTTTGCAATTAATCGCCTATTTACATCATGTCTGCACTTTGTTATAATAAGATGATTATCGTGCTTGCAGAACTCAGCCCAAAAACTCGAGCAGTGAATGGATTCTAACTTCAACACCTCATTGCACGCAAGAAACCAACAAATATGTCTGTGATTAGCTACGTTGCATAAGGCTGTAAAAATAAATTGTAACACATAGCTGCACTACCACACTGGTTATGCTTTTTCAGTTATTTCACTTATCCTTATGTTCCTTTTCTCCTTGTAGTAATTTTACCTGGTGATACTTTATCGTGATAGTGTCCCCGCTCCAGGGCCATAGCTGCGGTTTTTGTGTAGCTCTGGATGTGTCTGTGGGCCCTGTTTGAAATTATGTAAATAGCAGAAATCAACTTTAAAGGGGTCATGAACTCCCTTGATCTTTTGACATAGAAGAGGTCACTGTAGTATAAAAACATCCTGTAAGTTTCAGAACTTTAAGGTGTTTTTATACTAACAAGAAAGTTTTTATTAAAGCCAGTGTACCAAATGACTGCTTGTAGAAAAAATTACAACTCTATGATGTAATAGTTTGAAGTCTTGATAACATTATAAGTGGACACCGACAGCAGATAATAAACTGGGCGTGGTCACCTTAAATGGATCCAAATGCACTGATTTTTATATGATTATATATTTATATATTATAGATCAGTGATCCAATATCTTTCTCAACTGTTTAAGTTCAATTAAAATATAACAGACAGTCTTTTGAGGATACCCACCAAGACGGATATTTCAAGTTAAACAAGTTTGTGTTTGTCCGTTCAAGTTTAAGAAGACACAAAACACAATTCAGTTTTAATGGGCTGCGAGACGTGGGTGCTAAATTGCGCTTTTATGCGTCTTTTTGTGATTGAATGTTTAAATTAGCGAGGTAATTGCTTGTGTTTTGCAAGCTGGTTGGTAGCACTTCCTGAGTTCTTGCTATGTGGTTTCTCATTAGTCCACTCACTTTATATAATATTTTCTAAATATGGCTCTAATGGTAACAAACTGTCTTCATATCTCTACCATCTATTTGGTATGTTTACACCCGATTTCTCTTTCTTCTTTTCCTCTTTCTCTTCCTTCCATCCATGTCTTGCTATTTTATTCATTGCCCCACTTTACTCCAGGCAGGTTGGCTCCATAAAGAAGCAGGTGTTGTAGATGCAGGACATTCGGCTCATGTGGAAGGAGCTGCCATCGTATTTATCCACGCTCGAGTGCTCAGAGGAGACGATTGCACACAGCAAAAGAGACGAGGGAAAATTGCTCATGACCCAGATAATCTGGGCCGACTCTCTGACAGGGCCTAATTTAATTACAGGGCAATTAAAGATCAGTATGAAGCAGCGAGAGGCTGGCCCCTCCACAGAGCTGATGATCCCCCTACAAGGCATCTACCTGCTGGCATGACAACCACTCACAAGCACGATGCACTACTTGCTGCTAGAGAGAGTTAACTCCAGAAACAGGTGATGTTTTGAGGTTAACGTGGAAGGCAATTTATCATTTTTGTATAAGGCCATTCCATTTCCAAACTAGATTTTTAAATGCAAACATTATGTTTAAAGTCACAGAAGCCTCCATACAAAAGAGTGTTAGCTCACATTTTACAAGGAGGGGAGAGACACCATTAGATTGACCTCTCGATTCACACATAAAAACAACCAGAGCGTATAAACAACGGTCATAACATCAGACTCTAGCAAGCACTGAGCCATCAGCTCCTGGTATACACAGATAAATAGCAGCAGTGCCGAGCAGATGTGTTTTCTGCCTCTCACAACTGTCAGCATATGTTCACAAACATTCAGAGTTTACTAGATTTTCATTTCAGATGAATACACTTCTCGGTGCTTGGTTCTTCCTTTCGCAATATTATTTTTCTGACTAAAGAGACAGACAGAGAAGACCCCCAAATGAGGCAGACTTGACAGTAGATGTCATTGATCTGTAATTACTTATAGTTGAATTGAGGTGCCCTGAGCTCCCCAACAGCCGTCAATCATTCTTCTCACCTAAACATCTCCTGGGGGCCAGAAGAAGGATTTCCTCCAGAGCAGAGCTGAACCGTGAGATTAAGTGTGACAATTTCCTTGCCGCACAGCGCAAGGGCTAATCCATTTCCCATCAGGAATCGCCAGGAGTGTGTAACATTTCTTCCAGAAGGATCACAAAACCATACACATGTGCTACCCGCAGATCTGATTCATATAGATCTTATAGATTAACTTATTTTGATTCACAACAGTGAGTCATACCGCATATTCGTATGTGTGTTTGTGTGTGTGTGTGTGTGTTTCAGAAGTAGCCAAAAGGTGCCAGACACTAAAGAATGCAGGATTAAGTGTGTCTCAAGAGAAAGCAAACTAAACTGTTAGAAAGTTAAGCCGGGCGAACAATATCACAACAACATATCTTCAGAAGTTAAAGTTACTTCTTTACTTGAGTTATTTTAGTGGATATCAAAAAACATTTGAAATATTTGCCACAATACACTGGATATATATATAAAATGGGAAGGATTTAATTGATAAATCAGAAGTACTTGCAAAACTAACTGCATAAAATTGGCTTAATGGGATAATAATTTGCAGGATCTATAATTTAATTTCCAAGTGAGTTTTATCTCAATAAATAAATAGAAAAAGTATAAATTCAGACAAGACTTATACCACTATTTATCATCAAGTTATTTGTTGCTGAATATCATTAACATCTCAAATAGACCAAACTGACATGGACTATGCCAGTGGATTAGGTTTAGGCCAATGTCCTATCAAATGATTCATTATTTTCTCATGAATAATCAAAGTCCGATTGAACTTATTGTTGAACGGCATTATAATGTTATACTAAAACTAAAATTAAAATAATAGGAAAAACCCTCAAGATAACATGTAGAAAGAACATAACACATCTTAAGCCACAGAATAACATAAGTGGACTTTGATTAATTGTCACTTTGAACGATTCCGTAATTGTGCTATCCATAATTGTAATCGTGTTTAGAAATTCGATTAACTGTGCAGCTCTATAGACACATTGATATTCTGATGATATTTTTTCCAAGCACATTTTACCAATTCCAAACCACATCAATCTTAATAACTACTATTGATTTTGTATTTAATAATTTATAAGTGATATATAATTGTCCATGACAGCTGGAAGTGAAAAACTCCTTATATTCAGGTGTGCAGAATTATTAGGCATGTTTTCTTTAACTGATAAAATAAGAAAAATACAGAAATTGCAAAGTTAAGACATGACCATTGGAATGCAAAGTGCTCACTGGGACAGCGGGGTCAGAAATAACAGGTGGAATAGAAAAGACATGCTAACTGCAAAAGAATTAAAGAATAAATATGAAGAATTGGCTATAAATCCATCAGGAACCATTTAGTTTCCAGCAATGTGTCAGGTTCTCAGAGACTTTGCTTGGGCAAAAAATGCCAAAAAATAATAATATTGTGAAATACATTAAGACAAAATTTGTATAGGCTTTATGGACAGATAAGTTGTGAGTGACCCTTGAAGGACCAGCACGACATCCTCTTGTACCTCTGTCTGAAGAATTTATCATCCAGAATCTAGCAGTTAGTTTTAGGAGCTCATTTTTGGTCAATCCTGCAAGACAGACTTTTCAGGCTAGGAGTTGGAATACCACTAGTTTTCCTTGTATGAAACGAGAGCGAATCCACAGAGTGACATGAGAGACATGAAAATAGAGCTGGTTTCAGTTACCTGAGCCTTCTGATATACAGCATTGCAATTGTAAGGGAAACAGGTCAATTTAGCTCAAAGGGAATCATTTAAGATTTTAAAGGGAATTTACAGAATCACTGTTTCACGGCTGATCACTGAGACGCCCTGCGATTCAGTGAACGAGCCATTTAACATCAAATCTGTGTTAGCACAGTAACAAGATCAGAAGTTTAAGACATTAACTTGTAAGCACAAAACACAAGATACTTCTCTTTTCAATATGAATAAGGCTTTATTAGATAAATCTAAGACATATAAACTAATCTAAAACATAAACGCACGCACTCACACATTCACACAAGTTGCAGGAAGATCGAAAGTTAGGGAAAGATGAGTTTAAGAGAATGGAAATGTGGAATCCCAAGTTTACAGCAATACTGTACGTGAAATTACATAGCATGAACAACCATCAATCACTTACTTAACCCTCGCATTGAGTTCCTTAATTAGGTTAAAAATTATATTAGATACACCAGTAAAGATCAGTCTGGAGGTACATTGCCAATGTAAAGTTGTCGTTGAAAGGAGGTTTCCCGATGTCGCTGATTGGCTGGAAGTTCTGTAGCCACTGGAGTGACGTCTTGGGAAGCCCTTGGTTGGGCGTTGGCTGAAGACTCGAGGTCAGACTCGGAGACGCAGCGTTACAAAACTTAATTTAGAACACGAAACTCTCAAACGGAAAAGAAAAGAAGTAAAGTTTGACGAGACAAGGTGGTGTTTCTTCTCATCGTGGCTAAGTAACAGCAGGCGTGCAGGCCGAAGCACGCTGGAACCGCGCTCAAAGAACAGTGATGACTAAAAGCATGGCTAAAAGCTAAAGCTAAGAAGCAAAGCTAAAAGCAAACTAAAAGCAGGCATGACTAATAGCAGAAGCTTAACGCGAGCTAAAAGCTAAATTATAAGGTGTCCTGAGTATTTAAACTGGCCTGTTTGCCACACCTCAAATGTTGTCTTGATCAATCAGATATCGTCTTTGCTCGGGGTTTCATAAATCATATGTTATCTTATCAAGCATGTGGTCCGAATTTTCCCGCTTTTGGACATGATTTCTATAACCAGAATTTGATACATTTCACAAATAACTGATGGTCAGGACTGTTTCAAGCAAGCAGATTCAATCACAAACATACCAATCATGATTATGAATCCTTAAAGGGGGGGGTGAAATGCTCATTTTCACTCAATATCCTGTTAATCTTGAGTACCTATAGAGTAGTACTGCATCCTTCATATCTCCAAAAAGTCTTTAGTTTTATTATATTTATAAGAGAAAAATAGTCTGTGCCGATTTTTTTCGGAAAAACACGACCGGCTGGAGGCGTGACGTGTGGGCGGAGCTAAAGAATCACGAGCGCCAGTAGGCTTTTGCGTTGAGAGCGTTTGGAAGCTGTGACATTACCGTGAGGAAAAAAAAACATAATCCAAAACAAACCATGGCTAACAGTCATATTCAGCCGTTTATTTATGATCCAGAATCAGATCCAGAGGCTGTAACTGAACGAGAGCAGCAGCATCAACGATTAGCTCCGAGCGGGGCTCGAACCCAGGTCTCCGGCATGGGAGGCGGACGCACTAACAAGGAGGCATAGACATTTTAAGCAGTTTTACTCACCGCCTGCGGTTCCAACACATGATTGTGACCCTTTTTCATTGGGATTGCATTATCCTTAAGAAATAAATGATGTGCAAATCCAGCGTCAAACTGGGCCTTGTTTGTAAAACAAACCTTCGAAATGCAGGGAACAAACAAAAACACTTGCACAACTCCGTTGATGCTCTTTAAAAATAAACTCCGTCCACTGGTTCCTTAATGTTTTTTTTTTTTTGGTAATCTGTGCAGGGTTGTCTTGCCCTGGCAACCAAAAACACACTTCTTTTGTGACATTTCGCGACGCTCTCGCTCTGATCAGTGAAATGTCTGTGCTGCTCAGCCTCACTATATGGGAGCGCGTGCTCTTCTGGCAGCAGTGCCTTAGGACCCATATAAGGAAATTCCGCTCCATCTAACGTCACACAGACCCATACTCGAAAAAAACTTTCCGAAACTTGTGACAAACCGGAAGGAGTATTTTTGTTCCAAAAATACTCCTTCAAACGTACAAATTAATTTTTGAAACTTTGTCCATGTTTAGCATGGGAATCCAACTCTTTAACAGTATAAAAAACTCTCAGTATGCATGAAATAGCATTTCACCCCCCCTTTAAGTGATTTAATAGTTATTAAAAGACATACACAATAAGTGATCATAAACATGATAGACAAATGTGTGGGTTACATATAAATGAAAATGGAGTGAAGCGATGGACTGATATTCATTTATAAGTCTATGTGAGTTAATTTTGGTCCATACATATGTAGAAAAGACAGTTTCTGTGTCATTATCTGACATAGGGATGTTCTGTGGAGACCAGAGGTTAAAAGGCCCCCTTTAGGAATTTCAGTCTGGTTCTGCTAGGTGGGGTGAAGTGTTTATTACTCCCATGGGTTTGCATTTGATGGTGATGGCATTGCATCTCAATTACTTGCCCCAAATTTGACAATCTCTTCTCCGAATTGAAATTGTCAATAATTGTTCTAGTGGTGTTAATGTTGAAAGCTGTTCTGTGAAAGCATTGGTTTGTTGGTTATCTTGCTTCGGACTTGTGGCACGGAATGATTCATGACTTCCTGTTGCCTTTCTGAGGAATTCGGCTCGTGTTTCAACCACAGTCCTGATCGACTCTTTAATTTGTCTGATTTTGGTCAGATCTGCTACACAATGATGGCACACATTCGAAAATATGGCACAATTTACTAATCAATATCAAGTAAAGCCACATGATAAATCACCATGTAGTTTATTTAATCAACTGACATCTGTAATTATGAATAAAAAAGACATCTCACTTTATATTAGGTAATCTAGACTACCATGTACTTACATTTAATCATTTGATATACTTATTGTGGGCGTATTTTTACAATGTACTTACTTATATATATATTTATTATATATTATATATATATATATATTTTTTTTAATTGCATGTACGTAATCTATAATTAATTTCTTAAATAGCATTTATAATTAGACTGTTGACCCATCCCTTACACCTTAACCCACCCTTAAACCTACCCATACCATCAAACCTGTCCCTAATCTTACCCGTATCCCACCTCAATAGCAGCAAAAGTATTTTGCAATACAATGTAAACATATAATCTACATTGTACTTATTTTTTCATGTAAGTACATAGTAGTTAAGGCCACCTAATATAAAATGGGACCTCACTATTATATAAAAATAGATATATTTTTCAATAATTCTCAGCTACGCCTTTAGAGACTCAGTCTGAAGGAACTGCTCAACAGGAGCTACTAATGTGCTGTCATGAAGCCTACCTGCATTTTTGCAGCCTCTGATGGATGTTTTTCTCCGTCTGGCTCTGCTAAAGGGCTCTGGAGGTCGTCCTCCTACTCAAGACGTGGTTATCACCACTCCACGGGCATGCAGCTGTCTTTGTGCCAGTGTTTCTGCCATGTTTAATTCATAGAGCCAGTCTGGCATGTGACTGCCTTTGAATAGTTACACACGACACTAAACCCTGAAGCACTCCAGCAAGCCCCCACAATGCACTACTACTCTCATATGCCGTGTTTTGATATTTTCATCATCTCTCAAAGCGGCGTCCTCATTCACTAAACCCATTTTTTCCACACTGCCTCACAAAGTTCATTTTTTTGCTGATTAAAAATTTATTGTGGCTTATAGAAGTCACTCATGGATGTATTAATATAAATATTAAACAAAGTGCATTGTTTTTATAATTTAATAATTATAAAATTTAATTAATTATGAGATGGTAATGATTTAAGTGCATCATTTTAGTTAATCCCAAAAAAAATGTACTTCCCTAAAAAATGAATGTAATTGATTTTCTTACTCAGGTGCAGTGAAATGTTCCAATTTGAAAGCTAAAATGTGTAAAACTCTACTCCAGTGGAAAAGGGGTTAGACTTGTTTCCATGGCTACTTGTACATTACTTTTTACAAGGTCCCATGTGCTATACCGGTTTAGTGTGTGTGTATTTGTTCACTTTTCATCTGCTTCAGCAGCGGAAGCACAAATAGTTTAATTTCTTCACTCAAATGTAATCAAAACATCTCCCAGGATCGATGCACTGAACAAAATATATCCAGATGTCTTCCTCCACACTGTCATTCACAAAACGCAACTTACAGTACGTTGACTTTCAAGTCACTCCATGTAGCAGAATGTCACATGGGGTTTTCTTAACCTGCACACAGTCCGTGACTAAAGTAACCTTGTCTATTGCCATGACGATAAACACCCCCACAACCTGTCCACCCCTTGCGTTTGTCAACCTGTGGCTAAATCAGTGTGGAGCAGAAGGTAGGCAGCAATCACATCTAACTTGCTGTGACAAAAACAAGCTAATGAATAAATCACGCGGCTTGCCACACAATAGCTCAGCGCTGCTTAAAAGATGACTGGTTTATATGTTCTTGACATTATGAATTTGACATTTTAGCTGGTTAGGCTGAAACAGCTACAAATTATTTTGTCATTTGAGTATAAATCGCGTGGTTGGTTTGTTCGAAGCATTACATTTCCCTCTTGTTTGTCTGTCAGCAGTTTAATATTTAATATCACTTCCTTGTAATTTTTTAGGTTACGAGAGCCAATCTCATATTTTAAATATTTCTTTGCTAGACAAAAAAAGAATCTAAGTTTTAGTCCTTCTAGAAGGCCTTTTCAGATTTCTTTCCTCATTTTGCTCTAATAGTTTTTCTGTGAAGCTGGAAGGCAGCATGCTTTTAACCTTTAATGCTTTTGCTATATTGCAAGGGCTCTGAGTGCTAGTCTGCTGGAGATCTGTTCTACATTGTTATTTAATTGCTATGGACTTAATAATTCCTTTCAGTCCTTGACATTGCAAATGTACTGAGAACATATCTGTATAATCAGACAGTATGAGATCATACGACTGATGCGAGCTGTTCATGTGAAGTGCTCTTTTGGTTTGTGTGTACACTGTGTGTTTGAAGTGCCATCCTCCCTCTGTTGTCTAACAAAACACACGTATCCCCCAAGCTTGTGTCCTCTACATTTAAAAAACAGGCTCTCAGCTCACCCTCGCAGTCTTTTATTCTTCCTACACTTTTAAATTTAGAATTACCATACAACTCATTATCTTGCCATTTACGTGGTTACTGTGAACCAAGCACGGTATCCAAAACCGATCATTCAAGTGTGGACATCAAACGAGTGGACCTTGAGTTCAGGAACAGGTGAGCACCTTTAACAATTGATATTTTATTACCTTTACTGCCTTTTAAGGGTTGAGCAGGTGCACTTGCGTTTGGCCTGAGAGGAGAGGTCATGTTATTTTTTTTACCTTTGTACAAGTGCACTTGTCGTGCACTGCACACAGTACAAGACAATCACCAATATCAAATTTTGGTTTCTTTTCCTAAAAATGGCCATGGGAGCATTTTGGCTGTGGCCCTATAGCTATATATATATATATATATATATATATATATATATATATATATATCAATACTTCCATTCAGAAATTGTGATTTAGCCAATGACAGAAAGACACTGCTTTTTCAAATAAATACTGTTCTTTTGAACTTTCTTTTCATCACAGATTCCTGGAAAAAAAACACAGTTTCCACAAAAATAATAAGCGGCACAAATGTTTTCAACAATAATAATAAAGTATCTTTTTAATTCAAAAATTTTAATTTTCCTACACTTTTCAGGCCATTACATTTTAGATATTCTTTTTTATTTTCAATAAAATGGTTATGTTTAGGTTTGGGGTAGGGTTAAGGGATCTAAAATAATAAAAAAAATGTAAAAGTGCAACGACAAAAATATCTTTATAATATAAATATATATATATATATTTTTTTTTAGCTGTCAGCATGCAATAAGATTACATCTTTTTTAAGATTACGAGGTTGTCGTCCATGTTTCAACATTTACCCAAACATACAAGAATTTATGTTTTTCTTTTTGCCTGTAAATGTTAGATATTGTTATTAACAATGAGACCAGTCTGGCATTTTTAAATTATTTCTGAAGGATCATGTGACACTGAGGATCAGAGTAATAGAGCAAGCTTCTCCGCCGATTAGGCCTTGATTGTAATTAAGGGAACTGATCAATAGAACTGATTAGAAGAGGATTGACCAGCATTTCTGTTATTAAGTTAGTAACGTCCCGCCTCAAGCACTAAACAACAAGAGAGGTAATCACCTCCACACTCACTGTCCAGCTACACATCATTTCATTTGCCAGACTTCACGGCCCAGCTAAATTATCAATGTCTTAAAGGACACAGCCGTTTTCTTGCAGAAGAAGGAACATATGTTTAAACACAACAACACACCCACACGCCTACACACACACCGGATATAGAGGAAACACAGCCACTGTGTGATCACTGTATCATGGCCAAGCAGTTCTGGCATTCGGCACCCTGCGGAGGCTGGAAAGGACAAATTAAGTTGCACTGTGTAGAACCTGTTCACACTGACACACATGAAAACACAGTGTTAACGGAGGGCAGGGACGCCTTC
The DNA here is from genome assembly GCF_023724105.1 of Carassius gibelio. Lineage (NCBI taxonomy): Eukaryota > Metazoa > Chordata > Actinopteri > Cypriniformes > Cyprinidae > Carassius > Carassius gibelio. Next base: position 8,159,318 of record NC_068413.1, on the reverse strand, counting down.
AGTGATAATGAGAACAATAGAAGAACACTCGCTATACATAAAGCTCCTCAGGATCCTACACACATCGTGACTGCTGTAATTGGTATCAGAATCTCACATACAGTATAGGGTCCAAATGTTTAAGTCCACATTCACAATGAAGGAGTCTTCTCAGTTTAACCAGGAAATAAAGTTTGAGGATTTTGAAATAATTCAACCCAAGAAAATGGTAACACTTTGCAATATGGTCCCATTAATTAACATTAGTTAATGCATTAAATAACAACAATTTTTTTTTACTCATCTTTGTTCAAATTAGTTAATAATATTAATACAACTATTCAGCTGAGGTCCATGAAATAATATTAACAGATTAAAAAATGTTTTAGAAGTAGTGCAGTTAACAAATTAAATTTAAGAATAAGGAATGCACACTGAAATGCCTTAATGTTAATCTAAAAATGTTGATAAAATTTGGGGTAAATTCAGGCTAACCGAATGCTAACTTGCAATAAAAAACCTGTAAAAAAAAAAACTAGATAAAAAAAAAAAAAAAATGACAAAATGAATAAGAAATGTGTTTTCTATTAACAAACCATTAACTACGACTTTTGCTTCAACAAACTCATAATTTGCTGTTTATTAGTTAGTTACTATAATGTAGTTGTTAAGTTTAGGTATAGGGTAGTATAAGGGATGTAGAATATAGAATATGTGCTTTATAAGCATTAATAAACCGCCAATATGTTAATAATAGGCAACTTATAAGCAACTAGTTAATAGTGAGAATTGGTCTCTGTACTAAAGTGTTACCAGAAATGTTTAAGATTCCTTTACGTTTTGTATAATTAAGATTTTTCATTATCATTTCATATTAATTTGCTTGTATCAAATTAGTAAAATGCAGAACAGAAGCAGTGGTTCTGGACTTTTGAATTCTACTTTTTGGTCATTGATATAATTCACTGGATTAAGTCAAATATGGAAGGTAAGCAAATGTTACAGCTGTCATTTGGCAGATTAAGTCACGACAGTTCAGTGTGGTAACTGAACCTTTTTAGAGCGAGATTGAATCCTTTTATTGTGCGATGTCTCTTTCTGTGACACTTTTAACTCGACAATTCTCAGAGCTACTGTGTCTCTTTCACTCCTTTATCCCTTTGCTAAGATTCGATCATTTCATCTGTGTCATGGTTAGCAGAGAGCTTATCCACACAGTCTGATCTCCCACCAAATCCTGAGCTTTTCTACCCAAAGATACGAGCAATCTGACAGGGCCAAGACTTTAGTGAGAGCAAGAACATGTGATACTTCAGTCTGCAGATATGGCTTCTTTGAAAGAGCAACATCAAAACAAAATCATAGACTTTTTACCATTGAGTTCTTTTTCCTTATGTTTCTGACTGTCAGATGCAAAAAATATATATAGGTTATCATTCTTGCTGTGGTGTTGTAAAACTGTGAGTCGTGTTGAAAAGGGCAACAATGTTTCCTATTTCAGAAAAGGGATGCACATATCACTTTTATTTCTCATGGGTATCTAAATCTCTTTTCTGGAAGTTCTGATTAGTCTTGTTATGAGTCTTTTGAGAAGAACATTACAATGCCTGAAAGATTTTATACAGGAGTTAATACTGCAAGTAAGCAGAGTTTTTATCAATTCGCTTTGCACATTCCAGAGAGACTGACATTATTAATACTGGTATTAATAATCATTCTGATTTGTTCAAATTCAAAAGCAGCGACTCAAGGATGGCATTAAGTTGTTGTGGCTTTGTTTGGATCTATTTAAATTGGTAAGATAAAAATAGAGAAAACAACTGACTATTATATCAGGATCATGTTTAATGAACTTTTACACAAAAGCAAGCACACTTGTAATTACTCTCTTTTGCTTGTGTGATATTGCCAATTTTTTTCCTTAATTTGAAAAAAAAAATTATATCTATCTATCTATCTATCTATATATATATATCTATATCTATATATATATATATATATATATATATATATATATATATATATATATATATATAGATATATATATATATATATATATAGTTACCATTTATTTCATTTTCACGTTATTTTATGCACTTTAGAAATTGTACAATTAACTTCGCAACTACATAGCAGCTCATTAATTTGCCACTGTCAGCTAACTGTATTAGTTAGTAGACTGTTAATTTATGGTTAGACTTAGAATAAATTAACATGTACTTGCAAATATATTTATTCTTGGTAGAATGTCTGTTGAGGGGACATCAAAATAAACTGTAAGCAGATATTAGGCAGACTGGTAGTTAACATATACATGCAACATTATTTACAGTTAGTAGAATGTCTGGACTAATTAGAACCGGGCTATAAAATGAATAGCCCATATAAGGCTCAGAAGAGCCTATATAAGGCTTTATCTTCTCTTATCTCACCAGTATAAAGCATTATTTCATGTCTTAATTAATTGTATTTATTTAAAAACATGATTAAGAATAAAAATGATTCATCTGTTTTTGAATGCAAGTGAATATCAAGCTCTGAACTTGAAGTAAATAAGTGTTTTTCAAGCTTTCAGGTAGGTGGGAAACTAACATGTCAGAAAGAATGTTCAAATTAGTTTAAATTAAACATATTTATATAGTGTGACTATACTGTGCTACTTTAAAAAGGTAAGTCAAAAAAGATTCTGTATTGTAATTATTCTATTTTTAAAAATGATCGTTTTCTAACCTCCTTAGCACAATTTAACAGACAAATTGCCTATTTCAAACAAATTACCTGACATAATACTAAATTATGAAATAACAGAAAAAAACCTTGCTATTTATCACTCTTAAAGCTTGTCTTATCTTTTTATCCTAGCTTTTCTTTAAAATATCTTTCTTGTATTGGAATATTACAAGATGTGGTGAGAACTGATGTTGTCTTTACTCAGTAATATAGTATATGTATATTCCCATGTGCCATTCACAGAAACTGTCAACTGAACAGACTTTACTTCGTATGGTTATTTTATCTTGAGAGCAAAATTATTAACTCTTTTCTTCTAGTTTGAAAGACTCTAAAACAAAAATAATTGTAATATAATGGGCAGTGGGCAGGCAAGATCATAGCCTTCTCCTTCAGCAAGAGAAAGTATTTGTTTTCAACAGCGGCTTTCGGTGATGAAAGGATTCGTTCGCAGGCGTCTGACATCATCAGCTGGATCTGTGAACTAATGCCATCAGAGAGAGAAAAGAAGAGAGCCGAAATGAGAAGAAGATGGTGATAAGCAAATCTGATGAAGTGTTTCTGCTTCCCGTTCTGAGGAACTCATCTGATTTTATCTGTCCATCTTCTCCGTCAAGGCACAACACTTCAGCTCGCTTGCCGGCCGCTCTCTCTCAGAGAGAAAATCTGTTTTCAGCTCTCTATGGAAATGACTTTTGACAGTTACTCATAAGTGGGTGATTCACTCTCCAAATGAAAAAAAGATGGCAAAAAAAAAAAAAAAACATTTAGATCTAACCCTCATAATGGATATGTGTTATTAAGTTTTTAATATTGAGCGTTTAGAAGGCCAAGGTCATACGGTGGAAAAGCAAGGGCTGCTGATGAACACGATTCTGTCGGCAGCCTCATCTTGTTGAATGACACCTCAGTTTTGAAAAGATGAATTATCAACACCAGGATTGGCACCACTGCACCTGGCCGGAAATCCATTCTCAGGGGCGTCTTATCTTGCCTGGCTACAATCCTCATATCTAATCAGGCAAAAGTGAGGTGGAAAAGAATGTAACCCTAGCAACCGGCTGCCAAGCTACCTGCAATGTTTCATGCGAGCCATGTTGAGCCAAACATTATCATAAGATCGCTATTTTTACCTTCTAGAAATGTTAGAATATCTGCATCTTTTGCATATCGATTGGACAAGGGCGAGTGTGAGGCATTTCGAGAGTGTGTGTGTATGTGCGCTGACCTTTAAGAGGAAACGGCACAGCCAATAGCTCACGTCCCGCAAGGATAAACACCACACTTAAAGTGCACCGATTGCTGTGTAATCCACTGACAAGGAATACAAGAAAACTACACAAACGTTTTATATGAGAAAGATACAGCTTTGTGGTTCTATATGGGACATTGGTGTTGTTCTAGTTCAAAAACACATTGAAAATGACCAGTTCACTTGAATGATGAATAAGTTTTCAATATATTTTTTTCAACTTTAATTTAAAAAAAAAAGTCTCTTTGATGTAAGGACGATGTATTGAGTTTCTGAAGATTTATATTTTGGTAAAAAAAAAAAAAAAAGAATAAACATAGAATAATCATTAACAATAAGATCATGCATTTATAAAATGTCTAGGTGAAGCCTGATTTTTTTTTTTAATATAGTAAATGTAGTAGAACATCATTACTTAAAAATCATAATCACACCCTAAAAATTTGAGTAGTCGTTTTATTTAGTCGTTATCATTTTGATGTTTTAATTTTTTTAAAAATGTAAACAATGTATTAAAGATGGTCAGCTGAAAGAATTCAGCATTTGTATGAAACATTTGATGAAAAACTAATTAAAAACACTAGATTTGTAAGAACGTACTGTATGTTATTTCTCAGTTTTATCGTCCTTATTTGTCATTGCCCCACGTGTAAATCCTCGGATTTACTACACCTATGAGCTGATATCGACTCATTCGCTTCATAATTGCAGTTCCACCAAAGCTGTTGAACGCTCAAGATCTCACACAATGTGAAATCATCATTACTAGACTTTCAGCGACCAGTATATTTTTCTTCTCCTCTAGGACATGTGGCAGCATCAACACGAATAAATCAACAACTCATTAAAATTCTGCACTTGTATCCAGCTTTAATTTTCACATAGGATGCCAAATGAAACCAGAAAGGAGAACGTTCTCATATGTATGTTTTGTCTTCTATTTTTAAAAACAAGCAGAAAACTCAACATGCTCACAGATCACTTGCAAATAACACTGATTTCAACTCGCAATTACAATCGGAGCAAACACAGAACAGGCTTCAATTCAAAAGCAAACAGAAGCTGTCAATTATCATACCATATTACTGTACTGAGATTATATTAATGACACATTCAGAAGCAAATCCTCAATACCTCGTATTAAGTCAATTTAGTTCTCACTGTTTTGTCAGTTAGAAATGCTTACACATCAGCTACGTGATCAATGTCTTTAAAACCTTTGTTCATGTTTGTCATTTGGCAGTGATATTTATTTACTCAAAATTATTATAAACTGAAAAAGAGCACACAGATTTCCCAATACTATTACTAAATGAACAATACTATTACTTAGTTCTAAACGCCCAAATATTTATTAAAGAGACATCCTCAGTTTCTGTAAATCTGTATTGAAACAGTATACATTATCAAAAAGCCCTGTCAGTGTTCACAATATTAATTTGATTTGACCTGACAGGTGTTCATAAGCAGCTCCATAGAGCCTATTACAATTGTTTTGTTCAAACAAAATTTATTATTATTATTTTTTTTTTTGCTGTGCTATTTCAATTAATTCAAACCTCTTGTTATGGATTTGCTCCATTAAGGGGCTATCCACACGTTTTTGTTCAACTTATCTCTGTTCTACATAAACCACTACATAAAGCTTTTGCACTATATTACACAAGCAGGATTCACTCCTTTGTTTTCCCACCAGGCTTCTTTATGTGAGGGTGCTCTCTGGATAATTTGGTTAGTGACGTAGCCAATCTGTCACTGTTTTTCTGCCGTCAAGTCTAAAATATTTACCTTCACCATTCAAACAACAAGTGTTAACTTGTTAAAATTTAGACCCTCATTTAAATTTAGGCATGGATTTTAAACCCATTTTGGACGGCAAACTTAAATTTCACAAATCCAATCATATAAACACTCTTTAACATATTAATCCAGAGAGTGATTTAAATCAGTATTATAAAAGACAAAACAAGTCATTATTACCAGTAGCAGACAGAGCTGGATAACCAATCCACTTAAAGCTCGTCCCATGTTTGGCATTGTCTTTTAATTAGTTTCACTCAGAATTATCGACTTCTGTAAAGTAATTTCACTTAACACATCTGTAATGATAAAACACTCATTCCAGAGGTTAGTGACTCAATTGAAACAAAACAGGAACAGAATTGTCCCCCAATAATATATATATAGCCATCCTCATGCATGCACATACTTAACACATTTATATTTTAACAGCTCATATTTAAGGTTTTCCTTTTGGTATTAAATCGGAAGGATTTAAACTCAAACATTGTCTGTGCATTTTACCAAGTTTGTACCTAATCTCTTATCTAATCTCAAAGTTTGCCTGTTCATTAATGATTTTTTATTTTGAGAAAAATCAGCTGGGTTGTTTTGGTCTTAAAATTATTGCTCTGTTTTGGTTACTCTTTCTTAGCAGGCCAATAATAGAAGAAGAGCACTATCCCTGCCTCCACTCAAGCACTCTCTCTCTCTCTCTCTTACTGTGCAAAATATTATTTATTTATTTATTTTGACAATTTTTGCCAAACTTTAACTTAGACTATAATATAAAATTCATTACAACATACAACCCTAAATTATTCAAATAAGTTAAAAATGTCAAAGTTTCTAGATCTAAAATCTCAGTTTAAACTGTTTAAAATACATAATGCTAGGAACATTTCTTTAAAATTATTTTTACCTTACATGCTTAATTCCCTTAACCTTTGTTATCTAAACCATCTCTTGATTAAGCAGAAGCAGTCTTCATTTTTAGCCACCACCATATCTTGTTATCATCTTGTGTCATTCCTAATGACCTGCATGAGTAAAGACTATGATATAGACATATTAGTTCAATATCATTTTAGCCTCATAAGAAATTTTTGTCTCAAAATAATGGCTGTCATCACATGGTCTCAGATGGTTCTTGAAAGCCCATTGCCATTCACTTTTTATAAATAAGCTCCTTGTCCTCAGGGTGTGATCCCCTGGCATAGTTGCATCAAGTTGTGGACGCTTGTCACAACAATCAGTCAAGGAATGCGGTTGCTGGTGATCAGGTCTGGAGGAGCTCACATTTTGAGGCAGATTGCTGTACTTCATACAGTTCCCCTCTTAATGATGCTCTAGGCCTATCAAGCATCCGCTCAACTCCACTACCATCTCACATAAAACACCTCCCTTCAGGGCAGGTGCCCAGTGGCGGTGACCCCCTGCCTTAGGTTGTCCCCTATTGGCCAGAAGAGGATCTTACCCGTCATTGAGAAATCACCTCATGCACACTGGTAACCACTCTTTCCCGTTGCAACATCCTCGACAGTCTTCTTCCAGAATCCAGTATTTCCTGCAGCTTAGGAAAGGTGCACTCAAGAACCATGAGAGCCATTGACAGCACCTACTAGTGTTAAAACATTGAAAAAGGTTAATCAAACTAATATTTAATCGCTAAACTCAATTGGATACCTCCAAACTATCATGCTGAGATTACTCAGTGAATTTATTTTTCACACCCGTCCATTCATTGTAATTCTGGCCATGGCTTCTGAATTTCAACATTGGTTTTAAATCTGTCAGAGGTTATCTGACCCAGGTATATTACTTTGGGTCTTGCTAGCATGCTGTCTTCAAAGTTACTTTGAAACCCCCGTTTATGTTACTTGTTTACAACTTTATCATCTCATAAACAAAAAATAATTTTCTTTTCTCTTCTTTTTTCTTTTTTTATGATGCTGCGTAACTATAATTTTGCAATCCAACAATAAAATTACTCTTTTGGCCAAACATTAGTAAATATAGAAATTACATTTTTTTTTTTTTTTACTCAGAACATGTCTCTGGTACTTTCAAAGCTTAAGCCAGAGTCATGGTGGGGGCCAGCATGAGATAAAACAACGGCTTCATTGTAGTCAAAGTAATTTTATCTTTTTTAACAAAACATAAGCTTCTAAGTTTTTCCAAAATGCCACTGCCAATTTGTGTGCCTACAGTTTTTTTTTTTTTCACTAACCCAGAATTCTGTTCAGTATTCCTTGTCAGGACTTTCAACAATTATATAGGAACTGGAACAGGTCTTATGATATCATTCTTTGTCATTTAAACCTTCTATGCACAGAGAATCAGATTAAATCATCACTCAGTTACTTCTGGGATTATTTTTAACAAATCGGCACATACATTTATAAATGTTTATTTCTCAGGTTCTTTCTAAGTTTAAAGCCAATCAAGTTTTTGTTTTAACATTACAATCAGAATTAAAGCTCAGACTGATCATTCTTTAAATGAATTCAGAGAATATATATATTTTTTTAAAGTCAGAGCTTCAGAGCCAAACTGTTTACAGCATTTGCTCTCTTCTGTTTCATTATTTCTATCAGGGCTGACCAGGTTACCTAATTTGTCAGTCATATTTCTATCATAAACCAAAAACATATTGAGGCGGCGATCTTACCAACAGCACTTGACTTCCGCGTGATGAAATTGCAAAGTATATTCCAGAATTTCCATATACTGGTCCAATCCAATCAGGGTCATGAAAACTACATTTTAGCTCTTTTGGGGTTGTTCCTGAGGCATCCCAGATCAATCAATACTTTCCCTTTGCATATATCCCTATATTTTTATAGGTGCACATATGAATTATCACTATTTATTTTTAAACACTAATTTTGGATACTCTTTTCCCTAACCACTGACCTGGCCTATTTCTAAGCTCGGGGCGCCCCTGTCTGTAATGGTGGGTGATCGAGAGTTGGAAGAGCGAGATACGACTAGAACCCCCGTCTAGCGTCTTACATTCTTCTCGGGATTTCCCATACCCCTACTTTGGCTTACCCGGCCGTAAATGCACTGCCCTTTATGGCCTCTCGTGCTTTTCGGCTCTCTGTGCTTTGACCCAGCACTGTCCTTTACGGGTTCACATGCCTGTTAAGAATGCGTTTTTGTCCCCCCCTGGACTGTGCACACCTAGAAACAAAATTTTTACGTCTCTCTCTAAGACGTATAGGTGTGCACCTGTTCCTCTGTAACTGTACACATCTCTAAATATCTTATATCAAGACCTACCGATGTGTACTTGAACCCCTTATACTCACAAGGTTACTTATTTACAGGTATATTGTGACACCAATTTACCTACTCCACCCTGGAGCTGGTGTCTACCCCCTCACGTCTGAGTGAGTCTATCGTTCCTCCTTCTCTCGACCCCCTCCACTTACAGACAGTCCCTAACCAATAATATTAAATCTAAAATCTTTCCTACCTTGGTTTGATGATTGATCAGGGATGTCACCAAAGAACTATTGCCCGCATTCTCCACCATTAACTGTAGGGGAATTTACAGTTAAAACCCAAGGACCAGATATGTCGCAATGAAGACCAGGACTCAGAGATGAGTTCAATTAATAATAATAATTTTACTTGGAGAAAATAGTTTGCAATTTCATCAGCAGAAGTCAGCTTCAACACTCTCGAAGGAGTTCGCAGGCCGCCCCCAGTACAATACAAAATCAACCACAGTTATACCCTGACAGAGGATACTAATTGCGTCAATACATGAGTCAACAAAATTCTGATTGGTTCCAAAACCTAGATAAAACTCTCCAAAGACGTATATCTGATATGCTGGACACTGGCAGTTGATCGTTTGTCCTGGGACTGTCTGAGCTTCTCCCTGTACAGACAGATACTAACACACGTACACAGAGAACTTATCTAAAATTCAAGGCTTTCTAGCACTGGCGAGTGTCTTATCATTACGGTTGGATACACACACATAATATGTGGACATTAATCTTGAGGAAAAGAAATACAGCACACATAAGGTTACACATTTCACTCTTGCTATAACTTGATTAATAGTCAAACAAGAAATCATGTAATAAAATAATTAATATCAGTATGAAGGATATGGCAAATCGGCATCCACTCCTTCATTGCAATACCAACACAATATCAACCATGGTTTTCAAAATAGATCATGTATAAATAGCAGCTAATAATAAAGCTCGATAGGCTCACAAATTGGAAATGTCTTCTTCGGGCAACACCAAGCGAAGCATCAGCCTGCAGAGAAAATCCACTCCTGGCACAGAAACAAGACTAAAAACCGCAGCAATCAACAATTGTGAAACATCATGAGAAAGAGACAAGCGTAGTCTAAGAACTCATAGGTTAAGTACTGTATTATACATTTGTTCTTTCGAATGCTTCTTTACATTGATGAAAGAAACCCAAAACATCAAATTATACGCAGAAAATGAATAAACATATTTGTAGTAAGCATATTCACGGTACATAACTGTCATATTCAACTGATCTTGAAAACAGTGCTTCAGTGCAGAGCTGCATTTTTCTCCAGAGCAACAACAAAACACTTGAGCGAGCAGTTAGACTTAATGGCGTACTAAAATAACAACACAGGGTTCACATTTCAACTAGAAAATGACTGTCAAAGTCTTGACAGCATCAGAAAATGATGATTTATAACAGATAATCACATCGATGTTGAGTATTATATACGAGGCATTAAAACACATAAAATAGCACTTGCTGAACAACAAAGTGCTTTGAGAATATGCTTCAGCTCCACCGCCTTCATCCGGGAAAGATATGATCTGTTTAGAGATGATTTATGGTTACATCTGTCTGCTTGCTTCAGCAGAAACCGTCGGCTCTGTTCGGCGTGGAAGGTGTTTCTTGCGCTCCACATAAAAAGATGAATAACTACACCTGACAAATGGATGCCTGGCTTCGCTCATCTTCCACTAGGTTGTAAATGGGGTCTAAAAAGCTCCGACGTACCTCTGGGCACACAGAACAGGCTCTGTTTATTTGGGCTGGAACAAATGGCGAGGCATTAGATCTCCACGTACTATGGAATTCATCCAGTGATGGCAAATGTTGGCTGTGGGAAAACCCAAGTGTTTCATGACGCTTCAGGCCTTATTGTTGGACAAAAGCATTTTAAATGGATCTTATGCCCCGTAGCATCCTGAATGTTTTTAAGGGGTTTAATTTGTCTGTGCTTTGAAAGCAGGATGAGGCTTGTTTGTTTCTCATTCCGCTGAGTTTGAAGACCCAAAGTGGGTAAAAAAGTTTTGTGTTGAGACAAGACACATCCTGGAGCTAAGGCTGCACAGTTAATTCTATTCAAGTCAAAATTGTGATATGGCATTGTGTGATTAATAAAAGGCTGAGATTTCATTTAAATATTTAGTTTGTAAAGTGAAGAAGCATACTGTTTTATGTGTGTCTTTTTTTTGTTGGTTTTTACTTGACTGGAGTTCACTTTTGGGTCAACGGAAAGAAGCTGGTTCTTCTAAAGGAGACTCAAGTGTAACTGTATGTAAAGTGACGTAATGGAAGTATTGATAGATATTTTCTTCTGTATTGTGATTTATATCTGGATGAAACAGTTTATCAAAAAAAGAGAAAACTCAAGGGTGAGGTCTTGGTTCTATTCATCGGTTGCTGATGGAATGAAAACAGAACAAAGGGGCGGGGCTTAAGCAGACTAAATGATTGTAGAAGTTTGTCGTGTCACGGGAAGATCCAGTTCCACATTTTGGTGAAAAACGTAAAAGGTAAAATGAAATAAAATAAATATATAAATAAACAAACATGCATGGATGAATCATTCACAATAAGACCAATGAGATACATTTAGAATATCAATAGGATGAATTTCCATTGCAACAATAATCATTTATATTGGAAGCAGATTTTTTTTATAGGAAACTTTACTAGGAAACTCAACTGGGTCTAATAAAATTGAATGAAACATTCTTCAGAATATCTTCTTTTGTGTTCCGCATAAGTAAGAAAGTCATACAGGTTTGGATCAGCATGATGGTGAGTGAACTTTCCCTTTAAGGAAAACCCCAGTTTGAATTTATTGGAATACACTACATTATTTTATTCTCAGATATTTGCTCTGACTTGCAGTCTGGAAGAATTAGCAATAGTTCCATCGAAAGATGTCAAAAATATTCAATATTTTAAACTGATTTTAGAGCACACATTGCTTTCATTTGTCACGCATCTCCTAGCAATGAAGCGTATATGTTTCTGCATGTTTTCTTTAATATGTCTTGAAAGCCTGGTGGTCTGTAATCCCCAGTTCTTCAGTGTATGATGCCATTTAAAGGTTCTGTAGGTTATTTCATCCTCAAGAGTCATTGGGTGCTGTTTCAATGTCTATTCGCTTAAGCAGCAGCAATATGAGATGTTAAATGTTTCTTCAAAATAATATGTTTTGTAACAAATCAGTCAGTCCTAGCTGAAGCTCTAGCACTAGGAGGCATGGGATTCTGGTGCTGACAGCCAAATGGTTCCACTTGTAAATTATGAGGAGAGAGTGGCTCCAGTCATCCACTGAAGAGTGAGGATGACGCCTGTAAATACAAGTTTTGAAACCCAAGATATGGCTTTAAAATAAACAACCGATCAACCATGCCACTTCAATGAAATATATACAGTATAAAGTGGAGCGATCTATACAATGCTGTGATTTAACTCTGTGTCATTCTGTTCGGCTTCCCCCACAGTAGATTTGAATTCATCGGCATCTAGCTGTGTCTGCTCTGTGTTGCTCATGACAGCGATAATACCCTGAGCGGTATTATCGCTTTCCTCCATTATTTTCCCATTATCATTAATCTTGCTCATGTCCACATTCTCAACTGTAGGCATCTCTTTGTCAGCTGAGCTTTTCAGTTCATCTACATTGCAGTTTTTAACTGCGTTTTTCTTGATGCTCGGCTCAATCTCATTTTTTACACCATCACTAATTAGCTTGTCTTTATTTTCCTTGTCGTTCACCATGCCTTTGTTTTGTTTCTGCTCAGGAGTGACTGAACTGGTTTTCCTAGGTGTGCCGTTGGTGTTGCTGCAAACTCGGGAGTCCCTTCCAAGGTTGTATCCGCTCTGGAGCATGGAGAGCGTCCGCTGATGCACGTCTTCCCTATGGCAGCGGTACAGCCCACGGAAAGCTGAGCGAAACTTCTGGGACATCAGGTTGTAAACGACAGGGTTGATCGCACTGTTAGCGTAAATGCAGGTTCTGCAGAAGAGCAGGAACCAGGCATCCAGGTATGGCGTGCTCACGAAGGAGTTAATAAGAACCAGGGTCCTGTATGGCATCCACAGCAGGGCGAAGAGCACAACCACCACTGCGAGCATTTTAGTGACCTACAGAGGTGAGAAATGACAAAGTGGCTCTTTGAGGTTTTCCCATATACTCACATATACACCAATGGCATCAAAGCATTCTTAGTACCGTCTGATTGTTTCCTTATTAATTCAGAACACTTCCTTTTAAGTATTTCTAACAATGACAGCAAGCATGTTTGTCATGGTCACATATTGTACTATATTTAACAAGTTTTAACAAATTAACAACAGTTTAAATTATCTGTAATTTAACTATAAATTCATGAAAATGTGTCTCCTGGAAAACTGTGGCTTACTGTGCTTTATTAATAAGTTTCAACTCTTATTAACGTATGTGTTCAAAACCATCATAAGTCAACATTTTTGAGGAAACATCATCTGTGTTAGCTCGATAGGCCATGCTTATAATAAAATCGGCAGAATTCACAACAGTGTTCAATATACCACACAAAAAAAAAAAAATCGATAAAAAATCGGCATAAAAACACATGTACATGATCAATAAAAAATAATATGTACTAACAATGCAGCGCCTGCATGTTTTTTTTTTTTTTGGTTTAGAGGTATTATTTAGAAAAAATATACAAAAAGGCTTGGACTGAGTGCTTTGCATTAAATAAAATCTCATCCTTGTCTGTATCTCAAAGAAACAATTGCATTTTACATTTGCATTTGCATTAAAACAAATGTAGAAGTCTATGGCAAGCAAACAGAGGGAGTGGTAGAGAGAATGACAGAGAGAGACAACAAGACGAGACGCGCTCAAAAATCTTCCAATGTCAGTCAAACATCATCTTTGACGGTTAACAGGCAAACACTGCTGAACTCCTGTGAGAAGGATGGAATATATCCACACCAGGTTTTGTCTGTCAAAGAAAACAAAGCAGTCCAACCTAGTGTGTCCTCACTCATTTCAAGCGACAAATACATACTAAAATTCATCCTATTAACATTCACAGGCACTCCTGTGGGGTTCGAGCGTATTCATTGTCTCATGCTAGAGATAGACAACCGGTGACGGAGACCTTCAATGATAGTGACAAAATTGTCTGCACAACAAAGCATCTAATTGAAGCTGTGCGAGGTTGGGAGGAGCTCCATTAATTAACAAAGCAGGAGATAATGACTGCATGACTGGCAGTGACAATTTGAATATGCATTTGAAATATCAGGTTATTGTGATTGCTTATCAATGGAAAACAAGGTCTTAACACAGCACAAACAAAGCCGGCTGCTACTCATGATTAGGTTAAATAAAGGGGAGCCTCTACTGTAGTGATGACTTTATCAGATTCATAGGAGAGATAACTTCACTCAACCACCGCGGTGGCACAGGCATCTTGAATTGTATTGAACTTTATGAAATTTGCAGATGAAGTGATCAAAGAGCTGGAGGTGCACCGTAACTGAGGTACAAAAGCGGAAGAAAGGGAGCCGCTCTTATAACCTCAAAGAGCATAATCTCCAGGAGTATTAAGCATACTTGAGTGAACATCACAAATCATATTATGCAAATGCTCTACTTAAGTGAGGCACTCTTGAATCTTCAAGATTTTGATCTGAGGTGAAGCGATCATCTCCGCACACACATAAGTGCACTCAAGGTAAACGCAGGGACATGTGTACGTAAGGTCACTGAATGGTCTGAATTGCATGATATTATCTATTCTTATCTGTTTGATGCTCTGAATCTAAAATTAAATTCATTAGATCTATATCACTGAACTATGGTTAAAAAGTCTCAGTCTCATCTGTCAGGGTTATTATAATTAACTTAAACAAATGCCATAAAAAAGTATTACATGAAATGAAATAAATGTTAACTTACGTAAAATAAAATGAATAATGAATGTTTATTTTAGTTGATCTGTTTTATACAAAGGTTTTTTAAATCAATCAAAAAACAATAAAGACAAAAAGATTAATACAAATGTGAAAAAAATATGATTACAAATTTTGTCAAAAATAAAAAAATGGGAAATATTAACACTAAAAACCAATTCAATACAAATATTTTTGCTCTTAAATATACTGTTAAAATTACATGTTAACAGCTGCTGTGATGTCTGTTCATCAGGAATAAAAGAAAAAAGAGGAAATCAATAACTTTTATAGATTTTAAAACTTTAATGATTAATTTGTATTTAGTTTAGAATTAGAGTTTGAGAACTTTATTCAATTGCTGTATAGCCTAGATTGATATGACATTTATTATAATGGGTTTAAGTGAAGATTGTTTTAATTTCACTTAACTTAGAAATTATTTAGTCTAGTAATCTAGTCTAGTCTAGTCTAATAAATGTTAAAATTGATAGCTCTTAATTATAATGTAATGTGGCTTTCAATGGTTAAAATTGATTGCTCTTAATTATAATGTAATGTGGCTTTCAATGGTTAAATATTAGAGGGGAAATTATTTATAGGGAAGTCGGTATTAATTGGTATCAGTGATACTGGCCTTTAGTCATAAATAAAGATGCCATTAAACAAATATTAAAAATACACTGTCTTTATGTTGTTTGTACATTCACTTGAAGATTGAATTTGAAACTAATGCAATATAAAAGTATATTTAAAAACTTTAATGTTAGGTGGGATTAATCGCGATTCATTTCAGAACAAGATGTGCAATTAATCAGTTATTTTTATTTTTGTTTTTTCTCGATTGACAGCACTAATACACAGCAGTATTTACTGTCAACTGTGTGATTGTATATCCATTTTCAATCAGGGAAAAGATCTTCTAAAATTCTTGGCCTTTGCACGACTTCATGCTTTTGTTTTCTCACTGCCTGCATCATATCTCTAATGTCTATGATCTATCACAGAGTCTATTATTCCAGAGTCACAACACAGCTGTGGCTGATGTAGTGACGTTAATGTAGACCCAAACAGTACCCTGATGGCCCCTAATGCCTCTCTTCTGATGAGATAGATCCTGATGATCTGCTTTATGATGATATTCTACCATTAGGTACACTTTCACATAATAAATAATGAGCTCAGATGTTTGGTCTGCATCCATATATGTGTTTATTTGCACAAATGAAGGTGTGCAGAGATATTATTGTGCTTTATACAGAACTCCAAAGCAAAAATGACTACATTTAGAAAACATTTAGTATACATTACTTCCATTTTGATGCTATCAGTGTAAAAGGTGTTGGTAATGGTTTTCAAAATGTCACCCAAACAGACTTTTTCTTATCTTAAAGTACAATTAGACCTCATTCACTACACTCTGCATCTTTAATTAAGCATTGTCATAAACAGCAAGTCATAAATAGACAGTTAACAGTCATTTAGAATCAGACATGAAAAATGAATGCGGCTTCTGATTAGGTGACTCACAAACCTCTGACTCTTTTGAATGAATCATCAAAATGAATCAGTGACTAGAAGTCATTAGTTCACAAATCGAGAACCAATATTCATGCTGTGTTAGTTATTGCATGACAGAAACACTGGAACGCAGATAATTTAAGTTTTACGACTGAAACCAAATGCAGCTGGGTATCAATTATTGTATCTTTTTTCATTTTTTATGCAATTTACAAATTAAGATGCAACCAAGTAAAATATAATATTAAATAAAAGATTGACTTGATGATCTAAATCCCCGCCAATTAAATGTGTCATTTACTTTAAATAGGCTATTATTTTAATCTCCACCAGAAAAACATAGACACATTCTTCTCCTCACAAACTGACATTTAGTAGAGTGAAACATTATTCTCATAAAAAAAGAACTGACCTTTCAAAAAACAAATGTGAGATAATAATCATAAGGCACAGTACAGCAGGGAAGAACTGCCCCTTGTCTGGCCTCAACTGCAATCTCAGTGGATATCAAAATGTGGAATTAGTCCTAATTGTCTAAACACAAACTTTTGCACACGCACCTGTTTCCGGGAAGAAAGAGCGCTCTTTGGGCGTCCCTGGCGACCTGCTTTTCCGGCGTCCGCTGGTTCTTTGCAGCTCCTCCTGAGAGTGGGGGCGATAATGGTACCTGAGTCTGGTGGGTGGGGCAGAGGATTGAGGTAAAGGATTCGGGCGATGAGACCGTAAAGAGCGATGGCCAGGAGCAGCGGGATCACGTAGAAGATGGCGAAGTCGATCAGGTAGATGGGCAGGTAGAGGTCTCGAGAGACACGGTAGCCGCACTGAACACGGCCGTCAGGGTTCACCTGGATGTCCACCAGGAACAGCCAGAGCATACAGTATACACAGGTGAAAGCCCACACTCCGGCAATGATGCGTTTGGCTCGGGATACCGTACAGACCGTTTGAGCCCTCATTGGGTGACAAATAGCGATGTATCTATAGGACCACAAGAAAACAATAATATTTATTATTTAATGAAATATGTATAATTGATTTATTTAAAGTATTTCTCACTTTGGATTCACACTTGTGATTCTCGTCAGCCAAAACAGATTATTTAAGGTAAAATTTCCTCTTTAATATTTTGTGTTTTGAAGGGATTTAATGGTACTACATAAACTCTCTTCCAATAACTGCATGACTCTCTATGCACCATTTATTTATATATAAAATAATTAGTGCTTTGAAACGATAAATGTAAAATATTTTACATAATATATGAATGTGTATTGTGTTTATTTATTATGTATATATAAATACACATACAGTATATCTTTTGAAAATATTTACATGTATATACATTTATATTATTATATTTAATATATAAACATAACTTATTTTTCTAAAATATATACATGCATGTGCTTGTATTTTTATATACATAATAAATATGCACAGTACACATACATATAATATGTAAATAAAAAACTCTATTTTGGATGTGATTAATCGGGATTAATGGTTTGACAGCACTAAAAAATAATACAAATATTAGGAAAAAACATAATACGAAATAAAGCAAATGTATTTTGATTGGGAGCCATCAGCTGGGAAAAATAAAGAATGTCATATGTAATACCATGATGTAATGACAAGATACATGTATAAGCCTAAATATAACAGGGTTGTGTATTCTCTAGTTGTTTATAAGAGTATTTTCGGTCAGCTTAGCTTTAATATTAGCTTTAATATTTGTGAATATATATATATATATTTCAACATTATCAAAGTCTACTTCCTTGTGGCTTATTTGTAGATTGTACCCTAAATATTTGCTCTTTACGAAGTATTTCCTTCCTTTTTCACTTCAAAGATCATAATTATGACTAATGTTTAAGACTATTTAGCCTTTTTTGTATTTATATAGTAAGCGCCACAATACTCCAACCAAGTTTCATACTCTTCCAATTAAGTAAAACCTTTATAAAATTCAGAATGTAAATGGTTTGCTCTAAAAAAAGATCACCAGAGGGTTAAAGGGTTAGTTCACCCAAAAATACAAATTCTGGCATTAATTACTCACACGCTTTCCCCAGAACGTAATAAACATAATCAGTTTTGTTTACATTCAGGAGAAAGTGCGCCATGCTGAAATTAAACAATGCTGATCACGTTACGTTGTGTTCCAAAGATGATTGACGAACTTGAGGGTTTGTAATTAATTAGAGAATTTTAATTAAATATATATATATATATATATATATATATATATATATATATATATATATATATATGTACGTTATATGTGTACGTTTGTTTGTATACCTAAAATAATCAGCCACAAAAACTACCAATATTCATTGTTAGAGCATTTATCTCATATTATCTAACTTATTTTCATGTTACATAACTATCACAGTCTTCTTCCAGAATTTGAGTCCAGCCCTGAGCTATTTTATTTGAATTTTACGTTACTTAATTTTAGGTCTTACCTCTCCACAGTGAAGGCTGTAATTGAACAGGAGGATGCATTAATGCCAAGGTACTGGAAGTAGGTGATGCCCAGGCACCCAGCATGCCCATACACCCAGGTGGCCATCAAGCTCTCTGAGATATTGGGCAGACCCGCGGCCACCAAGACCATCAGGTCGGCCACGGCCAAGCTCACCAGATAGCAGTTGGTGGGTGTACGCATGTGCCGTGTGGTAAGAACCACCAGCACGACCATGACGTTTCCCACTATGCCCACGCCACACACCAGCAGCACCAGGAACACAGATACCGTCTTATACTCCAGGGACTCGGACACAGCATCCCCAGACCCCACCAGGGAGATGTTAGTGGGGGTGTCCATTCTGGAGCTCACATTTTCCTGCATGATTAGTCCTCTTGATGTGAGTATTTACACAGAAGATGTGATGAGGCGGAAATAAATAGGTGGTGGAGAATAAAAAGCTGAATATAATCTATTTTGATATTCAAAAGAGTAAATATATTAAAAAAAAAACTGTCTGTTCAGTTCCAGCTTTTATTGATGTTCTTTTCTCTTATTAAGTATGTTGTTTAATTTTCTTGGCTTCAACAGCATAATGATGTTCATCTGCTGACCGCAGCCTATTATTTCTTCTGTAACAGTATTCTTCCATTAAAAGCATCGTATTGAAATCCAGAGGCTAATTTTTTTCTCCCTCACGTTAATGCAACCGTCCATCCAATTGATCACTCTGGAATAAAAGATTGCAGAAGTCAGCAGGGGAAAAGCAAGTCTCAATCACTGTTAAGAGGATTTCATAGCCGTCTGTTAATTACTAAATAACAGTCCATTTCATCTGGCGCAAAAAGATAAGGCGTACACTGAGGTGGGAGCATCACATATTAAAATAACATGATGCATACACAGACTTCCTATTTGTTCTCTTTACAAATGTTCCCATAACACTTGCTCCAGTAAGGATTTTAGGAGACTTCCTCTGAACATTATTGAGACAGGATGAGAAGCTTTTAATTATTCAAATGAGACATTTTAAGTGGTGCACGGCGATAAGCAGGGAAAATCACAGAATGACTTATAGCCACACAGCTCCAAGGATCTTTAAATTATACAACCTTTATGTTGTTTTTTCATACACATTGAAGTATCTTAGAAATCTTCGAATGACCTCAATAGCTCTTGTTTAGTGCATAATTCACAAAAAAACAACACCAAATGGTAGAAACGTCTGTTGAATACTCATCATCATGTAAGAACACAATGTTTGCCACAAATATTCTTTGATAACATATTTGAACATTAATTCTAGTCTGAAAATCGCGTTTTGAAATCCATTAAAGCAACTTAATGGGGCCAAGACGTTGTTCACAGGAGCTTGAAAAATCCAGACATCTGTTGCTCTTTTCAATCGTCTCTTTGCCTTGTAAATAAGACTGCAATGCCTCTCGGGGCTTCCCTAATAAATTGAGGTGGACACGATGTGAAAAGTAATTTAACTCAATCCCGCCTTCCCAACCCTACAAAACCCTGCTCGGACTTCATCTAACTCTATTTCATATTCCATTATTACTGCTCTGGCAGTGCAGATATATACAAGAACACTGCGGTGTGTGTGTGTGTGTCCCTCAATGTTTATTATGCTGTCTTAAAAATGATAAATATTATAATTTGTAATATATATATATATATATATATATATATATATATATATATATATATATATATATATATATATTTGTAACATCCATCAGATTTCTGCTGTCACATATATAAAAGAGAGCTCTTCCTTACTCTTTGTCTGAGCTCGATTCGAAGATGATGAGAGTCAGACGTGCTGCTATGAAATGGGCTATCATTCACATTTGTTTAGCTCTCCTAATTGACTATATCACTACCAGAATCATAAATCAGTATAATGCACTCTAAGGTAAACAGCACGGCTGTGTCTCAAAACCTAGTGAGCTGCCTAACTAGACTGCATTTTGGGGCATCACAGACTGCTTCCGAAATGGTACATGCCTAAAACCGCTGTCTAGGTAGTTATCTCACTAGTTTTAGTACACAGCCTACTCTCCGTGCAAAAATCACAGTCTCTCTTATAAATGTGTACCTGAACAGGAAAGCAGACTTTCCATGAATACATTGGAAATATTCATAATTCGAGTTAAAATAATAATGTAGATTTTTGAAATTTTTTAAAGCAACGTTCCGTTTTCTAAGCAAGTTGTTAAAGCAACATCCAATTTGCTAAATATTTTGGCGCCTTAAAGATTATGTGAACTTATGAACCTCTGTATCTGTACAATAAATGAATACACGCTCAGCTTGTAATTTTTTATATCGCAATATTACAAACGTTCAATTATATAAACGTAAATAATCATTAGCACCGATCTTCTACCCGAGCAGCTTTATATATTATATTAAAATAGACTTGAACGAAACAAGCTAGAAGAATTTCAGTCTTGTAAAACGCGCAGCTCTTTAACCATTATGTAAATACTTAGCCTATAATATAAGTGCATATTATACATATAAATTTGTCTTAAAAAAAAAACATTTTTAGGAATGAAGTTCTGATTTAAGAAATCACTTAAAATTTGCGTATTATGGAAACTGACATCTACAACTTCTCAAGATAGAGAATAAAGCGTCTCCTACCAGATTTTCGTGCAGTGTCGGCTGTAAACCCCAGATGAAAAGCAAAATGCACTGATATGAAGTATATGACATGACGAGCGAATAATCTGATCTTGTACAGAAGCGCTAGTAAATGCACTCTTAACTGTAAGTCTTCTTGTAGGTCCCTTCATCACAACAGCGCCCCCTAGAGGAAGAGTTCGCCGGTAATTCATGCGTGTGTCATGAGTGATTTGAAGCTCACTGAAGACTGTAATTAAAATGTGAAAATGTGTGTAAATGAGGATAATTTATATAATTTTATTATTTGTTCCTGTATGACTTCAGTATAATATGTCCCCGTGTGTATGAATGTATGCCTCGGAATATTTAATGTAATTATTTTACATGGATTTCTATTAATAATCTAATAACATTTCTTTCTTTTACTTAATAAAAAAGGTATATTTTTTGTTTTTATGCAAAAAATAAATAAATATGTATATATTTATATTATGCAACGAAAAAAAATTATCTGGTCGCGCTGTGATGACGTCTGGGTAATGGCCGCACTCACTGTGTAGTGCAGGGTTTATGAATTTCTCCGGTAGAGGAAAAATAAGAAACCAAGACAGATCGCTCATTGTTTGAACACAGTCACCCCAAGGAGAGAGACCGGGTGACTACCTACACTGAGACATTGTCTCCTAAGACTCTGTGGTTTGAAAGGTGACCGAATGTGTTTTAATACGCGATGTCCGTGTGTTGTGCAGGAGGGAGCGCTTTATTGTTGCATGAGATTTTAGCTCGTGTGCATCGAAGACACATCGTTTAACGCAGAAACTCGTGAATTTAGACTTAGAAAGTGAAGTATGTGTATTAACCTGTAGTCTAGGCATTTAAGTGGCGCGATTGTTCAGTAAATGTCGGAAATTGTGTCGGTTTTTAAGTGTGCGGGCAGGACTCGGGCCTGTTAGCCGCATCGCCATCAACGAGCTCTCCCGTTAAAGATAAAACGGCTAGTAAGACGTGTCGGTCTCCCTCTCATGAATCCATTGCCTTAATATGAGAAGGTAAACAAGTTCCAGATGACTGGCCTTTGTGTGGTATGGAAGAGTTTATGTTTATGAGTTTAAGTTTTGAATGCGGTTAAGCTATTTTACGTTAGCGGGCTAATATATGGGGTATTGTTATGGAAGAACTAGTCTAGTAGGGTAACGTTAGTTTATTCATTTTAAAAGGGATTTTGTTTATGAAAGTGTAGCTTTTATATAAAATCACCATTGTATAGTTTTCATCTAAATACCATTGATATTTAAATGATTGTCGCTACAATAAAAACTGACAGGTTTGTATAAGACACTGTCAATCAAAAATAAATTAAGTGACAAGCATTTTTAAAGTGAGGTATCAACCGAAGTAAAGCTTATTTTTGTTCATTTTACAAACACTCTCATTTTTAATATTTGCACAATATTAGTATATTTAAAAGCTTAAAAATATAAATGGTTGTAGTTGTTTTATGTTTAGTTTTAAGTCAACCCTCAGAGGGTTCAAGCATTAACTTTACTTATTAATTATTGTTGTCTTTAATTTTGTATATATATATATAGAGAGAGAGAGAGAAACTCAAAAAATTTGAATATCATGATAAATTACATTTTTGTTTTTGTAACTTATTTCAAAAAGTGTAACTTTCAGATATTCTAGATTCATTACATTTTAAGTAAAACATTTCAGCAGTTTTTTTTTGTTTTGTTTGTTTAATGATTAGAGCTTATAGCTCTTGAAACTCAATCCAGTGTCTCAAAATATTAAAATATTTACATTTGAGTTTTATTAAATGCCCATCCCTACAGTGTAAATTCCGGGTATCTCTTGTTCTTTGAATCCACAATACTGGGGAAGAATGCTGACTTGGCAATGGTCCACAAGACGATCATTGACACCCTTCACAAATAGGGTAAGTCACAGAAGGTCATTACTGAAAGGGGTGGCTGCTCACAGAGTGCTTTATCAAAGCATATTAAATGCAAAATCGGTAGGAAAAGGTACACAAGCAACAGGAGATGACCGCAAGCTTGAGAATACTGTCAAGCAACGCAGATTCAAACACTTGGGAGAGCTTCAAGTAGTGGACTGAAGCTGTAGTCATTGCATCGAGTCACCACACTCAGACGTCTTCAGGAAAAGGGGTACCAAGCCACTTCTGAAACAAAAACAATGTCAGAAGCATCTTACCTGGGCTAAGGAGAATAAGAACTGGACTGTTGCTAAGTGGTCCAAAGTCCTCTTGTCAGATAAAAGTTAATTCAGCATTATATTAGCTAATCAATGTCTGGATGATGACTGGAGAGGCACAGAATCAAGCGGCTTAAAATCCAGTGTTAAGTTTCTGAAGTCAGTGATGATTTGGGGAGCCGTGATGTCTGCTGGTGTTGGTTCATTGTCTTTTTAAATCCAAAGTTAATGCTGCCATCTACCGGGAGATTTTGGCTTCCATCTGCTGAGAAGCATTATGGAGATGCTGATTTACTTTTCCAGCAAGACTTGTCACCTGCCCATTTATTAAGTGTATTAATGAACATACTTTAAAGAACTTGAGCTTTTCTGTTTTGCGAATCCTCTATTTTTTTTATTGATCTTAAGAAATATTCTAATATTTTGAGAGACTGGATTTCTGACTTTCATGAGCTGCAAGCTCCAATAATTAAAATTAAAACAAAAAAGCTTCTATAATTTTTAACTGTATATGCGTGTGTGTATATATATATATTCTACATTTATTTTCTTTCTCTTTTTTTTAATTAAGTATTTTTTTATGCATTTGTTATTAAATATAATTAATTCATGTTAATTAAAACATAATATGCCAAATAAGTATTTACTAGATTTGTTATGAAAGTGTTAGGTTTCCAGTAGTTTGCAAAAATAGATATTATTTTAATAAGGGTATTAATTATTTAGTCGGGTCTTAGAGGGCCTGTTAACTTTTGAGACTTTTGACTTGTTTGGCTGATATTCAATGTCTGCTTCAGAGTTCTTGCTGATGGATACGCCTGAGAGCCCCACCCAGTCCCCACAATCTCCTGAGGAGGAGGAAAAGGGTCTCTCCGACAACGAGCTGCTAGAGTTGCCCGAGTCCCCATCAGAAGTTGACAGGGGAGTCTCAGACAGTGAGCTTTTGAATGATGATGAGAATGAAGTACAGGAAGGTGGAGGAGACTCAGACTTTGAGGATGGAGACAAAGTAGCAGCTAGACGAGAAGATCCTGAGGAGGTATCAGACCTGGAAGACTACAAGATGGACAGGGAGGAGAGAGAAAACGTCCACCAACATGACCTCGGTTTGACGGTCCGAGGAAGCAGGCGGGATGCTAGCCAGTCTCCTGAGGAGGAAATCCTTGAAACGCCGAGATCACCTGATCCTGACTCGCCAGGGCCAGAAGACGAGCGACTTTTCACCCCAGCAGAAGAGGAGCGAGATGAGGAAGATGAGGCAACCACCAAGTCTGGCCTTAGCCGTGCTGAGCTTGAGGAAGAGGATGATGAGGAAGAAGAGAGGAGGAGGCGGAGGAGGGCAGCAATGGTAGTGAGTGATTTGAAGGACGAATCTTCTGTGTCCAGAGATCTGGATGAACATGAGCTGGATTATGACGAGGAGGTTCCTGAAGAGCCGAGTGCTGCTGCTCCTGAGGAGGAGGAGGGAGAGAAGGGTCCCGCCGGGGAAGATGGAGAAGATGAGGAAGAGGATGATGAAGAGGAGGAGAAAAGACGGAAGAGAAAGGAAAGAAAACCAATTCTGCCCCCAGATAACAAAGACACACCGCTTAGAAAATCTGAGGACTCGAGGGAGAGAGGCAGGAGAGATTCGTTCCGTGATAAAAAGAAAGAGGAAGATGATGGAGAGATTGATGAGGGAGAGATAGATGTAAGTATGTTGAAATCATTTGTGACTAGCATATGATAATAGGAGCTGTTCAATCTCAGTTCGACACTGCAGAGCAAGTCATGCCATTTTTTTCTTATGTTTTTTTTTTTATGGGGGGGGGGGGGGGTGTTGCAGATAAAACTATTGCTTTTTAACTTTGTATTCTGGATTTTAAATTTAATATTTATATGAAACCCAACTACATTTGTTTAAGTTTGTTTTTCATGTCGCAGGTAATATTTTTGTATGACCAGATCACAACAGTAGAGGGAGCAATTGAATGCAATATCTTTTTTTTTTTTTTTTTTTTTTTTTGTAGAATGGAAATGACAGGCATTGGCAAATCAGAAAACATAATTATATTATTCTATCACATGATCAACTTTTTAAATACTGTACTATGTAGTCACACAACTATTCAAAAGTTTGGTGTCAACAAGTTTTATTTACTTAAAAATACAGTGAATAAAGTAATATTTCAGAAATTTTAGTATGATTTACCATGTTTAAAATGTTTATATTTAGATTTTTATGGAAACCATGATACTTTTTTTCCAAGATTGTTTGATGTATAAAAACTTAGATAAATGTTCATTAAAAGGTGCTGTCGTGAGAGTGTTGCGGTTTATTTTTTAGGATGATGATCTCGAGGAGGGCGAGGTCAAGGACCCGATGGACAGGAAGATCAGACCCCGGCCCATCTGCAGGTTTTTTATGAAAGGTAGTTCTTCATTCATGTGATTACCTGAATACTTAAAATCTGCTGCTACAGCTTTTCTACCTATCAAATTGTGTGTTTATGTAGCCCAAGGTAATAATCTAACAATTTCTCTTGATGATAACATGCTTTGAAGTTTGATAAGCCTCACATTCAGTTTGTTGTTCAGCATGTGCCCAAGTTACAACAGTAGAGGGAGCAATTCAATGCAGTATTTTTTCTGTGAGCACATTTGTCTTCACAGCACATTCCAAAAGCAGTGGATGGTTTTGATATTGATGCTATTTATTTATTTTTTTAAATGATCAATATATATTTAAATGGTTTCTGCCTGGTCTCTTGCAGGTAACTGCACCTGGGGCATGATCTGTAGATTCATCCATCCAGGAGTCAATGATAAAGGCAACTACTCCCTCATCTCCAAGCCAGATCCCTTCTCTCCTAACGGAGCACCTCCTGGAGGAGGGGCAGGTGGACCTCACCCCCTCATGCCCGCTAACCCCTGGGTATACATCCTCTGTGCTTAATTTTCTACTATTGTGTGTGTTTCTTAATTCAAAGTAAGTTTACATTTCAGTTCAACATTTGAATCCTGATTTCTTCCAGGGAGCCCCTGCCGTAGAAGAGTTGCCTCCTCCGCCGCCTCCTCTAGATCCTCCGGTGGAGAGCGCCTGGGAAAGAGGCCTTAGACATGCCAAAGAGGTACGGTTATATCACCAATACACCTGTTTTAAAATGGG